>NC_090444.1:1816131691-1816434721 GCF_031143425.1 Pleurodeles waltl
CTTTTGAATGCCATCCAGGGTGTGCAAAGGGAGGTGCAACAGAGCAATGCGTACCTGGAGGGCATTCATTCGGGTCAGGCTGCCCATCAACGAGCGTTCACTGCTCTGGCCTCAGCACTGACGGCAGCCATTGTCCCGGTTTCCAGCCTCCCTCTTCTTACTGCCTCCAGCCTTTCTCTGTCTCCTGTTCCTCAGCCTATCCCAGCCACACCATCAGACCAGCCTGCACACACCTCAACACCCAAGAGCAGCTCATCCAAACACAAGCACCACAGATCCCACAAACACTCACCCAAGCAACACCCAGATGCAGACATGCCAACAGCCACTGCCACCCCTGTGTCCCCCTCCTCCTCCTCGTCTCCCTCCTCCCTCCCTGTGACGTCTACACTCACACCTGCATGCACACCACCATCAGCCAGTGCTTCCATCACCACCTCACCCTCCAGTACAGTCCACACTCGTGCAGTCACCACCCCCACTGCCATTTACACGTCCCCTGTGTCCTCTCCCACTGTGTCTGTCACCCCCTCTTCCAAGACACACAAACGCAGGCAGCCACCCACGCAACAGCCAACCACCTCACGACAGCCTACAGCACAAGCACCTTCACCCAATGACAGCACACCTGACTCTCCTACAACCACCTCCTCTACCTCCACTTCCATCTCCACTTCTCCTACCCTTTACCTTGGCCCTAAAAAACTTTTCATGGCTAACCTTGACCTCTTTCCCCCCGATGAGCTCCCCCCTCCATCTTCAAAGAGTCCCAAGAGCACCGCAGCCACCACCAGCCCAGCTTTGGGTGTCACTGTTGTGCATGGGTTCTGGAGCCCACCCTTTGCCAGCAGTGACACATCGATCAGCAGTAAGGACACGTCCAGCCCCCCCCTCCGGCAAGAGGACCTGCAAAAACAAGGGCCGCCGTGTGAGGACCGACAGGGCTGCCCCCAAGGAGCAATGTGCGGCCACTTCACCACCCACACCATCTAGGGGAGGCAAGGGCCCGAGAGCCCCATCAAAGGAGCAGAAGGGCAGCAGGAGCGCGGAGAAGGTGGACCCCACGTCACATCCCAGCTGGGAAGGAGGACACTAAGGAGGCCAGGAGTCCGTCCCCGAAGGGTCCAGAAACGTCACGGTCCGAGGGCGACTGAGCAGGGAGTCCAGGCCAGGTCTGGCTCCCTTGACCTGCTGGATGAGCACCGCTGAACAGGGCCCCGCCGTGAAGATAGGCACCGCTGAACAGGGCCCCGCCGTGAAGATAGGCACCGCTGAACAGGGCCCCGCCGTGAAGATAGGCACCGCTGAACAGGGCCCCGCCGTGAAGATAGGCACCGCTGAACAGGGCCCCGCCGTGAAGATAGGCACCGCTGAACAGGGCCCCGCCGTGAAGATAGGCACCGCTGAACAGGGCCCCGCCGTGAAGATAGGCACCGCTGAACAGGGCCCCGCCGTGAAGATAGGCACCGCTGAACAGGGCCCCGCCGTGAAGATAGGCACCGCTGAACAGGGCCCCGCCGTGAAGATAGGCACCGCTGAACAGGGCCCCGCCGTGAAGATAGGCACCGCTGAACAGGGCCCCGCCGTGAAGATAGGCACCGCTGAACAGGGCCCCGCCGTGAAGATAGGCACCGCTGAACAGGGCCCCGCCGTGAAGATAGGCACCGCTGAACAGGGCCCCGCCGTGAAGATAGGCACCGCTGAACAGGGCCCCGCCGTGAAGATAGGCACCGCTGAACAGGGCCCCGCCGTGAAGATAGGCACCGCTGAACAGGGCCCCGCCGTGGAGAAGAGCACCGCTGAACAGGGCCCCGCCGTGGAGAAGAGCACCGCTGAACAGGGCCCCGCCGTGGAGAAGAGCACCGCTGAACAGGGCCCCGCCGTGGAGAAGAGCACCGCTGAACAGGGCCCCGCCGTGGAGAAGAGCACCGCTGAACAGGGCCCCGCCGTGGAGAAGAGCACCGCTGAACAGGGCCCCGCCGTGGAGAAGGGCACCGCTGAACAGGGCCCGCCGTGAAGATAGGCACCGCTGAACAGGGCCCGCCGTGAAGATAGGCACCGCTGAACAGGGCCCGCCGTGAAGATAGGCACCGCTGAACAGGGCCCGCCGTGAAGATAGGCACCGCTGAACAGGGCCCGCCGTGAAGATAGGCACCGCTGAACAGGGCCCGCCGTGAAGATAGGCACCGCTGAACAGGGCCCGCCGTGAAGATAGGCACCGCTGAACAGGGCCCGCCGTGAAGATAGGCACCGCTGAACAGGGCCCGCCGTGAAGATAGGCACCGCTGAACAGGGCCCGCCGTGAAGATAGGCACCGCTGAACAGGGCCCGCCGTGGAGAAGAGCACCGCTGAACAGGGCCCGCGGTGCAGAAGAGCACCGCTGAACAGGGCCCGCGGTGCAGAAGAGCACCGCTGAACAGGGCCCCGCCGTGAGGATAGGCACCGCTGAACAGGGCCCCGCCGTCTCAAGCACCGCTCCGCTGGGCCCTTCTTCTCAAGCACCGCTCCGCTGGGCCCTTCTTCTCAAGCACCGCTCCGCTGGGCCCTTCCTCTCAAGCACCGCTCCGCTGGGCCCCGCTGTCTCTCCACCTCTCCGCTGGGCCCTTCCTCTCAAGCACCGCTCCGCTGGGCCCCGATGTCTCTCCACCTCTCCGCTGGGCCCTTCCTGTCAAGCACCGCTCCGCTGGGCCCTTCCTGTCAAGCACCGCTCCGCTGGGCCCCGCCGTCTCAAGCACCGCTCCGCTGGGCCCCGCCGTCTCAAGCACCGCTCCGCTGGGCCCTTCTTCTCAAGCACCGCTCCGCTGGGCCCTTCTTCTCAAGCACCGCTCCGCTGGGCCCTTCTTCTCAAGCACCGCTCCGCTGGGCCCTTCTTCTCAAGCACCGCTCCGCTGGGCCCTTCTTCTCAAGCACCGCTCCGCTGGGCCCCGCCGTCTCAAGCACCGCTCCGCTGGGCCCCGCCGTCTCAAGCACCGCTCCGCTGGGCCCCGCCGTCTCAAGCACCGCTCCGCTGGGCCCCGCCGTCTCAAGCACCGCTCCGCTGGGCCCCGCCGTCTCAAGCACCGCTCCGCTGGGCCCCGCCGTCTCAAGCACCGCTCCGCTGGGCCCCGCCGTCTCAAGCACCGCTCCGCTGGGCCCTTCCTGTCAAGCACCGCTCCGCTGGGCCCTTCCTGTCAAGCACCGCTCCGCTGGGCCCTTCCTGTCAAGCACCGCTCCGCTGGGCCCTTCCTGTCAAGCACCGCTCCGCTGGGCCCTTCCTGTCAAGCACCGCTCCGCTGGGCCGCGCCGTCTCAAGCACCGCTCCGCTGGGCCCTTCCTGTCAAGCACCGCTCCGCTGGGCCCTTCCTGTCAAGCACCGCTCCGCTGGGCCCCGCCGTCTCAAGCACCGCTCCGCTGGGCCCTTCTTCTCAAGCACCGCTCCGCTGGGCCCTTCCTCTCAAGCACCGCTCCGCTGGGCCCCGCTGTCTCTCCAACTCTCCGCTGGGCCCTTCCTGTCAAGCACCGCTCCGCTGGGCCCTTCTTCTCAAGGACCGCTCCGCTGGGCCCCGCCGTCTCAAGCACCGCTCCGCTGGGCCCTTCCTCTCAAGCACCGCTCCGCTGGGCACCGCCGTCTCAATCACCGCTCCGCTGGGCCCTTCCTCTCAAGCACCGCTCCGCTGGGCACCGCCGTCTCAATCACTGTTTATGGTTCACTGTGCCCACCATGCCTCCTCCTTGACCAGTGGAGACTGTCATCCACCTGATGGACTGTGGCTTTGCACTCCCCAGGATGTAACAGTGGGCAGCCCACCCACTGTAGAGACATTGAGAGACTGTGGCTTTGCACTCCCCAGGATGGTACAGTGGGCAGCCCACCCACTGTAGAGACATTGAGAGACTGTGGCTTTGCACTCCCCAGGATGGTACAGTGGGCATGGTGGCTCCTCGTGGATCTGGCGTTGTGGAGTCATGTGGCTGTGGTGCCCCCCCCTTCCCTTCCCCCTGAGGTGCCTGTAGTTTTTACATCTGATGCCCCTGCAGTGTTCTCTCCAAAGGACTCAGGTCTCCTGTGTGGGCTTTGCCCTTGTTTCTCAAAACTTTGGCCCACGGACATGATGTATTCGTAGGATGTGCAGGACTTGTTACTTCAGTTATACACTGATGTGTATGTCATTTGTTTTCTTGTGAATATCTTTCATGGTTGTACGATAATTTTCAGGAGCTTTTTGGTACATAAATATTTATTCCAAATTTGATTATGTCCTAGCATTTTTCTGGGGTGTTTGGGTGGTGTCACTGTGACTTGTTGCTCTGCATTGGTGTGTACATAGTTGGGGGGGGGGGGGGGGTCGCATATGTGTGTGCCCGTGACCTTTCGTCCTCCCCCCTCCCGTGTGTCGTAGGTGCAGTACTCACCGTTGTCGTCTGCGCCGGACTTCGTACTCGTGGTAGATGAGCAGGTAGACGAGAGCAGGAAGGATGTTTAATTCGGGTTCCATGCTGTCCTCCTTCCTCCTGGAGTGCGTAGTGGTGAGCGTTTTCCCGTTCGTAGTCTGTTTCCGCCGTGTTTTTATCGGCGGTGCTCCCGCCCCGGAAAAGGTGGCGGATTGGTGAGTTGTGATAGTGTGGGCGGTACATTGTCTGCCGCCTGTCTGTTGGCGGTGACCGCCGCGCTGTTTGTTTGTACCGCCGTGGCGGTCGGAGTGTTAAAGTGGCTGTCTGTGTTGGCGGTTCCCGCCAGGGTCAGAATTCCATATTTTTTACCGCCAGCCTGTTGGCGGGTTGGCCGCCGCTTTAACACCGACCGCCAGGGTTAGAATCACCCCCAAAGTTCTGTATTTAGTTCAGTCACTTGTTGAGAGAGAATTTTGAGAAGGAAAAAAGTGAATGCCCATACTTGAAATATTTTATTGGCCAGGAATATTTAGTAACATAAAGGAATACTGTAAAGAGAGTGAGGTCTATCCGAAGAGCAGCCAATACCAACCTCCTACAGTGCCCTTGCACCCTCTGTCTAATATCGATGAACCCTTCTCACAAGCAGGAATGGATTTGATTGGACTCCTAGTACCTTCTAAAAGGGGATATCATTTTATGTTGGTAATGGTGGACTATGGCACCAGATATCCTAAGGCTGTACCACTGATACACCCTAATATACCCTAATACCTCTCAGACAGCGAATATGATGACTGAAATCTTTTCAAGGGTTGGTTTCCCAAAGGGAATTTTAACAGATCAAGGAAACCCCTTCATATCCAAATTGATGGAGCAGATATGTAAGTAAGTGGGTCTTAAACAAATTAGGATAGCAGCATATCACACTCACTCGGATGACCCTGTTGAAAGATATGATTCAACTCTTAAGCTTACACTGAAAACATCTTTTAGGACTGGAAGATGCTGCCTTTAGCCTTATATGCCATTCGATGTAAGTAACAAAGTAGTACAGAACACTCGGTTTGTTTGGAAGAAACCCAGAACCTTATTGGATATAGCAATGGAAGCCTGGGAAAGTGAGTCAGACAAAACCAAACCCATGCTGGAGTATGTGGGCCAGTTAAAAAAACATTTAGGATAGATCAGAGAAATTGTGCAACAAAACCTAGAAACAAATCTACAAAAAGATCAATATGACAAGAATGTCAGGTTGATGGTGTTTCACTGAGGCAGTATGTTTTACTATTGCTTCACTCTTCTGAAAATAAACATTTAAGTGAGTGGCAGGGGCCTTAAAAGATCATAGAGAAGATAACCCCAGTCACACATAAACCTGAGGTTTAACAGGGCACGAAAAGAAAGTGTATTATATAAATCTTGTTGCCACGTCCAACTTCTCAGTATCCTGGATCTTTGTAGGTGCTATTGGCAGATTCCTCTAAATCCCTTGGATAAGGAGAAAATGTCTTTCTCCATCCCTAGAGCCCCTTTTCCAATTTATGGTACTGCCTTTCGGATTACACAGTGAACCTGATACCTTTCAATGAATTATGAATACCCTACTGTTACCCCATAAAATACATTCTGCAGCATATTTTCATGACACTGTGATTCATAGTAGGACCTGAGAAGAACATTTTGTGCTGCCTCAGGTTTGTCTTACAAATTTTAGACAAGGCAAGTTTAAAGGTAAATATAAAAAAGCAATACAGGTTCTAAACAAGTAAACTAGCTAACGTATCTAATAGTTATAGGGGTTATACAGAAACAAGAGGATACATTCACAGCCATTATGAAAGTTACTCTTCCATTGACTCAAAGAGATTCAACAATTTGTTTAGTAAATGTCAGATGTTAATGACGGTTTATACCTGGGTTTCACTCTGGCCACTCTAAGACTAACTAGACAGAAAAAGAATTAAAAGATCCTTCACCAATAGTTCTTTCAGCTTTTCGGGAATTGAAGGAGTTGAGATCGTCAGACTCTGTACTCCAATCCCCAGATTATATAAAACCACTCCTATCGCAAACAGATGCGAACGAATTGGGGGGAATAAAGCGGTATTATCACAAAAGGATCAGAATGAAACGGAGACCGCTATTATATGTTAAGAGGAAACTTTTTTCCACAAGAGCATAACAACTCTATAGTTGAGAGGGAATGTTGTGCAACAAAATGAGCAATCGAAGGTGTTCGATATTATCAGTCAGGTACAGAGTTTGACATATACATAGATCATGCTCCCCTCCAGTGCATGGCGTAGTGTTAGAAATGGGGTATCTGGTGTAGTGGAAACACTACAAACTGAACACAACACCAGTTTAGAAAAATACTCAATATTTATCTAAATCATACAAGACCAAAACGACAAAAATCCAACATACACAAGAAAAGTTATGAATTTTTAAAGTAAAAAGAGTCTTAGAAACCAATAGATGCATTGTGTTTACACAAAGTACCTGGTTTGCGTCAAACATAAAGCCGCGCGGGTGAGCGTGCGCCGGAAAAGTCAGCGATGCGTCGATTCCTTACTTGCAAGTGAGGCCATGCGTCATGTCTTCTCCAGTCAGGTAGGGAACCTTCGGTCCATACAGGTTCACTGGGGTTTTGACACCCAGCGACGATGAATGCGAAATTCCAGCGTATGGTGGTGAAGAGCGGCGCTGCGTAGGTGATGCGTCTATTTCCCAGCTGCAATGCAGGTGCATCGATTTTTCTCCCGCACAGCTCCTGTGCGTGAATTTCAGTCTTGGTTCCACCAGCTTTTCCTTTCAAGGGCCCAGGCAGTGGATTAGGCACCACTTGGCAGGGTAGAATTCACTGTGTTACTGTGTGTGTTGGTACAAATACTTTACACATTGACTTGGTAGATTGACTGCTTAAGCCAATCTACCAAGGGGGTGGGCTTAGGAGTGTAATTCTTTTACCCTGACTAGAATGAGGGTTTCTGCTTGGACAGAGTGCAAACTGACTGCCAACCAGGGACCCCATTTCTAATAGTGGTGATCAGCGGGTGGGATAGAACTTGTATTTGTACTTGACATACAGTGATTGTTGTACACTGCTGTTTTCAATGCAGACTATTACGTGACCACATATTACTTGTTTTTGTCTTTGTATTTTTTCAGCTTCCTTTTTGGTTCTTTTTCCCTTGGGATCTCTCTACCTTTTTGGAACTCCTGCATCTTTTTTTAACTTCACCCTCAAGCATGCCTCAATCTGGGGATGCACCAGCTGTTGCTACAAAAGTTGTGTTTGAGTTGCAGAAACTGGAGGAGTATACAGTGGCTCACCTTAAACAATTTTGCAAAAAAACTTTCCTGCCCAATCAAAAGCTTTGCTAGGAAGGAGGAACTGCAAAAGGCACTGAGAGTCTGGTTGGAGGCTGGGAGGCACACAGAGGAGGAGAATGTGGATGAGGTGGTGCAGAGCATACATAATGTTGTGTTGGGTAACCCTGACCTGTCTGGGGAAGGGCTGGCAGTAGTGTTTCTTCCAAAAGGTCGGACGTCTGAAAACGTGCAGGACAGACAAGCAGAGAGGAGGCACCAATTTCAGTTAGAGAAACTTAAAATGGAAATGGAATAGACAAGATTAGCCATGGAGGAGAAAACAATGATTTTGGCTCATTAGTTAAGTTTGAGGGAGCTGGACCGAAGGAGCCACTCCAGCAGAAATTGTGGAAGAAAAATCACAGTGCAGCCTGAAAGGAGGGTACCCATCCCAAAAGATTTAGTGAAGGATTACAGAAGTGAGGATGACATATACCTGTGGTTCTACGGGGTACGAGTCAGCTCTCCACATAAACATGGTCCCTGAGGTGCACTGGGTGGCGGTATGTGGAAGCAGTTTGAGGGAGAGTGGAGGGACACCGTAAATCCTTATGGGATACTCAGGGACTCATTTATTCTATCATGAAGGACGCCCTGCTTACTAGGTATGGTTTCACCCCTGAGCAGTACAAGATAAAGTTTAGATCCTATAAGAAAAAGGAATCCCAAACTAGGTTGGAATGTGTAGATTCTTTCTGCAAGTCACTAGATGGTTGGGTGAAGGGCAGTAAGGTAACAACTTATGAGGGGCTGTACAATTTGATTGCATGGGAGCACTTGTATAGTTTTTATTTTCCAGAGCTGCGCCAGCACCTAATTGACAGCAAGCTGACTGACCCCAGGAAGCTTGCCCAGGAAATGGATCGGTGGAAGAGCACCAAGGTCCAAAAGAAGTATGGGGGAGACTCCGCCAAGGGTGGGCAGGATCCCCATCAGAAGAAGTGGGTGGAAGTGTAAACAGGGGGAGTGCTGTACAGGGTCCCAACTTAGTTCCCAGGGTAAGGATTCCCAGGTGAGAAGAAACCATGGATCCCTACAGGGAAACCTGCAGAGAAGGGTCCCGCAAACATTATGCATGTGATCAGGTGGGTCAAATGATGGGGGACCCCAAATGTCCCAAGTAGACACAAGCACCCACTGGTGCTTAGTCACAGGGTTTGGCCAGAGTAGAGCTTGGGGAGGAGTTGGTTCCAGGAGAAGGGTGGGAGCCAGCTGAGATGACCCTTGTCTCACGTGGGGACAGTGAGATGGTCCAGAGGACCCTCGTGCCTGAGAACACTAATAAGTACAGGCAGTGGGTAACCATCAATGGACAGAGGGTGGAGGCTCTGAGAGACACAGGAGCCAGTGTGACTACTGTGAGGTGTCACCTGGTGTCTTAAGAGCAGGTAGTTCCCCATGTACTTCACCAAGTAGTTGCAGTAGACAACTCAGAGCGCCTGGGTAAGGTGGCACAGGTTTCCTTTGAGTGGGCAGTGGGTCTCAGGTTCCTTGAGGGCAGCTGTGAGTCGAACCATGCGTGTTGATTGTCTGCTAGGCAATGACCTGGTTGATTCCCTTTGGAGTGAGGTGGAACGCCAGTTACACTTGGAGATGTTGGGTCTGCTTGGGTGGGTGTGTGTGACCACCCGGTCTATGCCAGCCCATCAGGGTGATCTGGGGGCCCTGGTGCCTTAAAAAATTTCCCAGGTGCCTGCCAGGAAGAGGAAGGGCAAGGGAAACCGGCCCCAGGAGTTCCCACAGTCTGGAAGGAGGCTGAACCTGAGGGGGACTACAGTGAAGCAAGTAGCTGAACTGGGGGTGGTGTCCGAGCTGACCCATTGGCAGCATAGAAGTAATGCCCTACACTTGAGGGTCTGCGGCAGCAAGCTGTAGACCAGGCATCTGGCAAGCAGTCTGTTTCACATTGGATCTATTGGGAGGATAGCCTCCTGTATAGTGAGCCTAAGGCTGCTGAGCCTGGGACAGCCCGTGTGCTGGTGGTACTCCAGCGCTTCAGAGCCTTCCTTCTGGGTCTGGCTCATGATGTGCCTTTAGCAGGACATTTGGGGCAGGGCAAGACCTTTGAGAGGCTTGTCACCCACTTTTACTGGCCCCATATGTGCAGGCAATCTGACGCACATTGCAGGTCTTGCCAAAGTTGTCAGGCAAGTGGCAAGAGTGTGGGGAAGTGCAAGATCCCCCCTCCAACCTTTCCCTGTCATGAGTACCCTTTTCGAGTGGCTGGGCATTGACATTGTGGGGCCTCTGGATCCCAAGACAGCCATGGGCAACAGGTTTATCCCAGTCTTGGTGGACCACGTCACCTGGTACCCAGAAGCCATTCCTCTGAGGTCAATTACAGCCCCTGTGTTAGGCCAGACATTGATGTTTTCTTTTACCCACGTGGTACCTGGCAGGGGTACCAACTTCATATCTGCATATTTGAAGTCTCTGTGAAAGGAGTGTGGGGTACCCTACAAGTTCACCACTCCTTACCAACCCCAAGGACGTGGGGTTGGTTGAGAGATTTAAACATACCCTAAAAGGCATGATAATGGGTCTCTAAGAACCCCTGTGGAGTAAGTGGGATGTCCTCTTGCCATTCCTTCTCTTTGCTAACTGGGAGGTACCACAGAAGGGACTTGGTTTTAGCCCCTTTGAGCTCCTGTATGGCTATCATGTGAGGGGACCTCTCAGTCTGGTGAAGGAGGGCTTGGAGAAGACCTCCAGGAAGCCCCTCTAGGATCTGTTTAGCTAAGGGTTGGCCTTCAGAAACTAGACTGCCTGCTTCAGAAAACTCGCTCAGGAGAACTTAGAAGCAAGTCAGAAGGACATGAAACACTGGTATGACCAGAATGCCACTCTGGCTGAGCTTCAGACTGGCCAGCAAGTGTGAGTCATGGCCCCTGTGGAGCCTCATGCTCCCCAGGACAAGTGGACTGGGCCTTTTGATGAGGTGGAGCGCAAGAGTGATCTATCTGGTGCACTTGCAGACTTCCAGGAACCCTTTGAGGGTCCTACATGTGAACCACCTCAAACCTCACTTTGGGAGGTCTGAACTAACTATGCTCTTGGCAACAGATGATGGGGTGGAGGAGGAGAGTGAGCCTCTTCCTGACCGCCTGTCTGCCCAGGAGAAAGATGGGTCTGTGAAGTATGTGAACCTCTCACCAACACTGACCCCAGAGCAACAGAGGGACAGTCCACCGTTGCTGGGACAGTTTGCCTCCTTGTTCTCCTTGACCCCGCGGGTCACCCATCTGTGTACCCATGATGTGGACACTGGGGACAGTCCCCCTGTGAAACGCAAGGTTTACAGGATGACTGACAAGGTCAGAGCCAGCATCAAGGATGAGGTTTCCAAGATGCTAGCGCTAGGGGTAATTGAGTTCTCCAGCAGTCCTTGGGCCAGCCCAGTGGTCTTGGTCCCTAAGGCTACTGCACCCCGTGCCACCCCAGAATTGAGGTTCTGTGTGGACTACTGTGGACTCAACGAAGTCACTAAGACTGATGCACACCACATCTCCCAAGCTGATGAGCTCATAGATCAGCTAGGAGATGCCAAGCTCCTCAGCACGTTTGACTTAACGTCTGGGTACTGGCAGATTTCCTTAACCAATGGGGCAAAGGAGAGGTCAGCGTTTTCAACTCCAGAGGGGCATTACTAGTTCAGGGTTATGCCCTTTGGGGGTAAAAAATGCCCCTGCCACCTTTCAGAAGTCGGTCAATCAGGTGTTGACTGGGCTGGAGGATTTCTGCACAGCCTACCCGGATGACATTGCAGTGTTCAGCTCCAGCAGGGACGAACACCTGCAACACCTCTGTGAAGTGTTGAAGGCCCTGCAGAAAGCAGGCATCTCTATTAAGGACAGTAAGTGCCAAATAGGGAAGGGATCTGTGGTTTACCTGGGACACCAGGTGGGGAGTGACCAGGTGGCACCCCTGCAACCAACAATTGACACCATCCTGGCTTGGGAGCCACCAAGATCCAGAGGGTGAGAGCCTTTATAGGTCTCACCAGTTTCCACAGGAGGTTTGTCAGGGGGTATGCCATCATTGTTGCCCCCTTGACAGAGTTAACTTTCCAAAAGCAGCCCAAGAATGTGATCTGGACTGAGGCTTGCCAGGCCGCTTTTAATGCCCTGAAAGCAGCCATGTCCACGACACTCGTGCTGAAGGCACCAGATTTCTTCAAGGAATTTGTTGTGCAGGGTAATGCTTCAGAACATGGTGTGCGGGCAGTTCCGGCACAGCTAAACGAAAAGGGCATAGACCAGCCTGTAGCCTTAATTAGTAGGAGGTTACTTCCCTGGGAACTGAAATGGTGTGCTACTGCGTGAGAAGCTTCGTGTGGTCTGGGCACTGAAGAAGCTGAGGCCCTACTTGTTTGGGACTCACTTCTGGGTTCAGACAGACCAAAGGCCCCTCAGATGGTTAATGCAGATGAGAGGAGAGAACCCAAAACACATCAATACATGTCCTACCTTTAACATACAATGCACCCTGCCCATGGAGCTACCCAGGGCCTACCTTGGGGGCGCCTTACATGTACAAAAAGGTTTGGGCCTGGCAAGTAAGTGCACTTGCCAGGTCAAATAGTCAGTTTAAACTGCACACACAGACACTGTTGTGGCATGTCTGAGCCATTTTTGCAGGGCTACTCATGTGGGTGGCACAATCAGTGCTGCAGGCTCACTAGTAGCATTTGATTTACAGGCCCTGGGCACCCCTGGTTCACTTTACTAGGGACTTACTAGTAAATCAAATATGCCAATCATGGAAAAGCCAATTACACATACACTTTCCACAAAGAGCGCTTACACTTTAGCACTAGTCAGAAGTGGTAAAAGTGCCCAGAGTATAAAAACTATCAAAAACAAAGTCCAGCACACAGTCAAAAACACAGGAAGCAGAGGCAAGACAGGGGAGACCATGCCAAGGATGCCAGGTCTAACACGCAGAATAAGGGAAATAATGCCAGAGTACTGAGATGTTTTTTGTCACTGCAACCCTTTAGATTTGTGACTTGCCAAAGACGAGGTAAAACATAGACTAATGTAGACTTTTTATCCAAGTGTATTTTTTCCATGGAAGAAACTAAGGTAGGGGAGATGTGGCAGATTACGGACAGAAGAACAGGGCAACTTACTCAAGGGTGAGACTGGTGACCCATCAACATAGGTCCCACACTAAACAGTTGACTGATAGAAAGAAAAAGAACAAGTTAGCAAAAATTAGGAGGAGGAAGGTGGGAGACAAAAGGAACAAATGGAGGAAAACTGAAAAATGAATTGTTACAGCTAAAAGGAGACAGAGCAGAAGAAAGAAAATGATGGAATGAGGAAGATTTGAGGAGGGAGAAGGAGAAGCCAAATCAAGTGTCAGGAGGTGAGGCAAAAGCAGATTCTGGGAAGTGGAACAGAGAAAATGGAGCTGAATTGGGTCAACAGGGAGGAGGCAAGAGACTGCAGAGGAACCAAAGGAAGGAACTGATACCTGACAACAGCGCTACTGAGGAGGACAGAAAAGGAGAAGCATGGACAGAGAAGTGTTGGATGCCATCGACTTTTGCGCCTTACCTCCCGCCACAAACTAGGATGAGTCCTCACAAATCCCAGTAGCCACATGCACATAAAATTGAGCAGTTTATTCTATTTTGTCTGTGTTGGTGCAATATACTTTTTCTATACCTACTGAGCCACAATAGCAAACCACTTGTCTTTTGAACGTGTGGTGCACGGGTGACGAGAACATTTGTTTTTTCTTTCCGTCTCTCAATTTGAGGTGATGAAGTAGTGAAGAACAATCGGGCATAGCCAGACGAATAAAGAACAGGAGTACACTTTTCACAAATTGTAAGTTTTTCCCCCCTCTTCCCTAACATCGCGGTGCACACGAGGGGCTTGATATCTTGAGGAATGGCACAGGCATGACTGGCAATACTGTTTGTTCCAGCTCAAAGACTCTATCCATAGTGTCCCAGCCATCCTGAATTCAAGAACTAAAGTTAGAGAAATAGATAAAAAGATAGTCAAGTTAAGAAAAGAAGAAATATTTAAACCACATTAAACACATACTTACATGGGTTATTTCTCCTTTCCTTAGGAACGCCGGTGGTGACACCCAGAAGATCCTGCAAAGAAAGAAGAGCGAATTAGTGACAGTGTACCCTAAGGAGAAAAGAGAAACTATCAAATTAAGGACACTAAATTATATGTTTATGCATTATTTTTACCTAACCCTCCACACAGCTACACTGATAGTGATCAGGAAAAGATATGATGAACTGGCCTCACCTAAAGGAAGCTTCACACTCTGAACAGAGATGGCAGTCCAATATTTTACCCCAACCACTTAACAAATGACAGTGCCCAGGAAGACTAATAAGGTGTGCCATACAGCAAAAGGACCTAATCAGATGTCTGCCTTCTTGTTCCCCACTTCAGGGTACAGCACCCCTGCCTCCAATTTCACGAGCATCAACAATACAATTAGATCTGTCTGGGAGAGTAACCGCACCTCCATTTTGTGCACATAAACAGGCTAGGGGCTTCTAAAATTGAATTCACAGGCCTCCATCACTCTCATTCACTCATACCTGTGTGATATGTCTCACGAAGACCACACACATACATACAGGCGAATATATGACGGAACAACGCATGCTGGAACACAGCATGCCTGAACAACGCAGTCAGAACAAGGACCACATTGTTACCACTAATGCCTTTAGCACGAATGCCTTAACAACGATTTTTCGTTGTAAAGGCATGCCTGGTAAAGATATGCGTGGAACAGCGTGCATAGTTCCAGCATGCGACCCCCTCCGGCCCCCCACCCCAAAACAATCCTACCCCGACCCCCTACACCTACCCCAAAAAACAATCCTACCCGACCCTCACCCTGCTCCTAAAAACTAAAATTACCCCAACCCCGCCCCTAAAAGTACCCTGACCCCCACCCCTAAAAACTAAAATTACCCCGGCCCCCCTGCCCGCCCCTAAAACCTAAAACTACCCAACCCCCATCCCATCCCTAAAACTACCCCGAACCTCAACCCTAAAAACTGAAATTACCCCGACCCCCATCCCGCCCCTAAAACTACTGCGACCCACTGTCCCTAAAACTACACCCACCCTTAAAACTACTGCAACCCCCACCCAACCCCTAAACAATAAAACTACCCAGATCCCGACCCCTAAAACTTAAACTACCCCAAATCCCCACCCCACCCCTAAAACCTAAAACTACCCAACCCTAAAAACTAAAATTACAGACCCCTGCCACTAAAAAACTAAAACTACCCTAAGCCCCCACCCTGCCCTTAAAAACTAAAACTACCCCCACCCCGCCCCTAAAACTATCCCCAACCCTACCCCAGCCCCACTTACCTGTCCGCGTCCTCTCCCGATCCGGAGTCTGTTTTCCTCTGCCTTAACCACGCATGTTTGTTGTTCAGGACATGCGTGGTTAAGGCAGAGAAAAACAGAGTTGTTGTTCACGAAAGCATTGTTCTGCTTTTGTGGACAATGCACCTCGTTGTTTTGAAGTCGTGGTTTAGGCTGTTTTCCCAGGACTGACTCCTTTTTGTGTAATCTTCTAGTAAGCAAAGAAGAGACATGGCAGAAGATTCCACGTCCTCCTGAGGAGAGTATCCAGCAAGCTCTTAAGGGTCTTGTTAAACATTTGCACCCATAAAAACAATGATATGTGGATGGTGCACTTTGGAGGAGTGGTAAGTCACACCAGCTGGTCCCACAGCTGTCTCATATGAGAGGAGATAAAATTGGTTCCCCGGTCAGAATCACTATCATGGGAAAGTTAGCCTTAGAAAAGATCCCTAGAAGAACCCCACCTACTACTGTTACAGTCGTGCTCCTCGGGTGTAGAACTTCTGGATACCTGGTGGCATCATCCACCACAACCAAAATGCTTATCCCCATCCGAGGGATGGAATACCTAAAACTGGCAGAGGCATTAACATGTCATAATTTTACCTTCACTCTTACCACTCAGCTTGCATGTACGAGAGGTCCTACAGAATCCCTCTGGGCCGCTGTGCATTCTTGGCCAGTAGAACAGAGGACCTATCTATCCTAGGTATTTCTAAAGCCCAAATGGCTTACAATTGCCAATTCAAGGGTCATTGAAAGCAGGATAGTCCTATGCACGAGTGAAACAATTTGCCTCTTGCTCAGGTTTCACCGGATCTCTATGCAACACCCATACTACAGCCAAAATGTCTTCCCATTACTCATTTCTTGATCCGCTCTTAGTCTATGCTGTCTAATACACTAAAGATTCACCAGGCTCTAAATGAGGTGGGCAAACCTTCAGGTAGGTAGAAAGGGTAGTCTGTCACCAATGCAACAGAGTATCCTTTTCTGCCAACATTTAAATCAGCCCCCTTGTTTCTTTTGTTTTTCAATATTAGTTGTCCTCTGTTAATCTTTGTTTTTCTGGTGGTTACTCCTGGTGACAAAAGTGTTCTTATGTGAGTAATAGTATCCTCTATCATCTGGGGTTCTGTGCAAGTCTACAAATTGTTTTGCTTTGTCTATTCATAGAAGAATGTATAGTGTTGTTTTCTTAAAGCTCGAAGCCCCAACATTGTAATCGCCAACATTCCATATTCAGGTATTCTGTCTAAGCCAAGGAATGCTGAGTTCACTTGTCAGTAGGCTTGGGTAACCCAATCGCTTAAATATATATGGAATTAGAAGTTCAACTATAGACTCTTTTACTACTATTACTACACAACATTTGTCGAATTGGCACAGCATGCCTCCTGAATGCACTCCATAACATGTTAACATAACATTCTTGTAAACAATCTGTGCTTAGAATCATTTATCTGACATGCTGTAGACAAATGCTACCAACCTTCCTTTTTTTAGGTATCTGAGGAGCACAAAGGGAAGCACATGTGGTCCTACCAAACCGAAGTTCCAGGAGTGTCTTACACCCAGCACCCCCAAGGAGCACAGGAGCAAACACGTTTTCTCTTTCCCATGGCAGAATGTACATTTCAAAATGGGTAGTGAAGATTTCTATTGCCCATTGTGAGGAGAACTGTTCAGCTTACTACTTGTAATTACTCAGTACTTTGATTCTGCCTCCTGCATTGTCTTTCTAAGTTTCACCAAATCAGTCCAGTAATGAGGTTCTGCCCCTTGGAAGGTTGTACCCAAAAATATGTTCCCTTCTAAACCTCAAAATAGTGGCAGAAGGGTTGGTCTGACAGATCATTGCTTGTCTGTGGGCTTATTTTAAGGTGGGGTGGCTCATTTCTTAACTGCTGGTTTCCCTAAAACTACCACAGACATTACCTGCAGCAAGCACAAATGCATGTCTCCCAGTCCTTGCAAAACACCTACACAGCGTCTTTATAAGTTGAAAGATGCCACGATTTGAAAATGTAGGCCTTTTTTTAGCTGATTCGCTAACTGAAGCCATTTTTATTTCAGTGCCTCATAGCTGCCAAGTATTCACTTCACATGTGCCACATTTTAATATTTTCAGTACATGTGTGATATTTCAGTACATTATGTAATTTTCAACATTCCGTGTTCAGGAATTCTGGTTTTGCCAAGGAATGTTGAGTTCAGTTGGCAGCAGGCTTCAGGCAAACCAATCGTGCCCTAGAAACCTTTTTAGCAAATGCTATCAGCCTTCCTTTCTTTTAGTCTCTGAGGAGCGCGTGAGTGACACCTTAAAGAGAACAAAGCAGTCATGAAGAATATCATATTTTATGATAAAATAAAAATGTCCTTCCTCACTTTTCTTGGAAACCTCATCAAATAATTAAAGCATGAAGGAAGCTTTTTATTACTCATGATGTAATCTAGCTCGCTGTCCGACAGCGACTCTGTAGATACCAGCATTCTGATGCTAAACTATGTCCTGGCCTCCAACAGAAAAGAATCTTTTAAAACCACTTTTTTTTCCTTTTTGCTTTTTTTCTGTCTTATATAGCGCAAACTTGACCCGAAGGTATGGGCGAGCTTACATGAGCACTAGCAACATTAGACAAGGTCAGATTCATTTTTGAGGCACAGCGAGTATACGTGATTTGCTCAGAATCACAGGAAGTGGAACCAACACTGAGACTTGAACTGTTTCCCCAGTTCTAAACATGGCAGCCCTGGCAATAAGGATAAATCCTCTTTTTAATGTAATTATCTTGCTACTCTTCAACTCCACGTTACTCACTAAGGTTATGTATGTGACAAGTTCTGTTTGGGCTCTTAAGGAGCCTTAGGGCCCGATTTAGATGTTGGCAGTAATGGGCCCCTGTCGACTTTTTTCAGTGTAACCCCACCCGCCGTATTTAGATGTTGGCGGTTCCAAAGGCGAAAGACTGCATTCAAACTGCTGTCTCCACCAAAAATCATCAGTCACATCGACAGCGGGAAAGGGAATGCTGGTGGGAATGCAGCCATTATTTACTATGCAGCTTTAGGTTTGGCTTACCTCCAAGGAAAAAATGGCGGTCCAACCGCCAGTTGGCGGATTGGGGGGAAAAGGGGTGAAACCTCAAGTGTTTTATCACTTTTCCCAGTCTTCGACTTGCCACGGCTGGACAACACCTGCCCCTACTGCTGCCACCGACCACTGAGAAAAGACAACCCACCCCCCCACACGAACTACAAGGCAGGGACAACAGATTGCCAGTGTACGTTGGGTGGGCAATACACAGGAGGTGGGTGGGGGCCACTGGAGACATATACATGTCACAGTAATTTTTTTAAATCACTGTGACATGCATATGTCAGGGACACAAGCGGGTCAGACACAGGTGGGGACAGACAGGTACACAAAATATATAGCACACATACACAACTGTCATTATGGTGCCAGTAGTCATTGGCAAATTAATTCTGGTACCACAGTGATGGTACATTCACACCTGTCAACTGTGTCTATGGGTGCACATTGCCAGGGGACCTGTCATGTCATGCTGCGAGTTGTGTGTGTCAGTCAGTACGTGTATATGTGAATGCGATGTGATTGACAGGGTGAGGTGCGGGTGTGTGAATGTGTTTGTGTAGCTTAGTGTGTAGTTGTGTTGTTTGTTGTGGTTGTGCAGTGTCAATGGTGTGTGTATGTTGTGTCATGGATGTGTGTCTATGTGTGTTTTCTGCATGTACGGGCTTGTGTTGGGCTGGCAAAGGGTAAATGTGTGTATATGTTGTGTGCTATGTAGTGTGAGGGTGCACCTATGGCTAATGGACAGTGTGTGTGTGTCACTTACATCCCTTCCATAGCTGGTGCCATTTTATGAAATCCATTGGGTCCCTCTGCCATCAGCGAACCGCCACCAGTACACCGCCTGAAGGACTGTAACATCTAAATACGCCAGGTGAAACACTGCCACCTTGATGGTCTTCTCGGGCCCGTCACCAACGCTGCTTGGCAGTAAAACACCCAAACATCTAAATCAGGCCCAAAGTCTTAGACTCTCTGTCCACACCTGAACGGCTCACCTCACACACGGTGCCAGGATAACCACTGGTACACCTGGGAAAATGACAGAAAGCAGGAGAGATGATGCCCACTACCTGGACCAACACACAGTCCACTGCGCAGTACAGGAAAAGAATCAGAGAACTGCCACCTCCTCGAACCAATCAACTGCGGCCTCTACTGGAAAGCAACAGAAGGCGTCAGATCCACATGGACAGAGTTGGCACTCGCTGTTGTTTATCTCATAACTGAAGTCCCCTGATTCTGTGACCATAGCAATAAGTCCAGGCCGGGTGTGATATTCAGATTACATTTTCAATATATCTTTTGTATGTGTATGTTTTATATTCTTTTAAATATGCATCTTTCTTTGCTCTTAACTGATTTTACTTTATGTCATCATTGTAGAATGTTGGTTAAAGTTATTTTCTGTTCGGTTGGCACTCGCTTTCCAGTCTTCTCTGTGAATGGATGTGTGTGCCTGCCGTGGATCCAATAAATTATATTATTCTATTCTGGAAACTCAAGGATTGCCTCCTGGAGTTTTTCATATCAGATTGGTCATCTGCTCTCCCACCATACTACAGTTTATGGTACCAGGAGTGGAATAAAAACTGTGGATCCACCGACCGGCAAGGAAAGAAATATCAGCATTTACAGATGTCCTTTGATCAGATTTGGGAGAGGATACCATGTGTTCGAGGTACATTTTGCCGGGTCAGATATCGTGTATTCGAGGTATATTTTTGCCGTGGCTGCAGTAGCGCTGTATGACTTATAGTGCGCGCCATTAACGCGTCCAGCATTTGTCTTACAGCCGGCATCGCGTTTGGATACAATTGGCTGAACTTACAATTGGCCCCAGCTTTGTGTAGTAGCCGGCATCGCATCCAGGATTCATGTTTTGAAATGTTACGTTTGTTCCTTTTGCGTTCCGTGTGAGCGTGTTTGCGTCCTTCAATGTTTATGCTGAAACTTGCTGTTGCCTAGCAACTTTCACGTGACAACATGCACTGCCGGTGATATCTCCAGCAGCAAGTAACTGTTGCCTAGATACTTTCGAAACATTCTTTGGGCACGTGGGCACGTGATACGTCAAGCAGCTAAGACTGTTGCCTATATTCCTGGGAAGCAATATTTGTTTATTGGCTAAAAGAAAAAAGGTTGTTCAAGACGTCGTTCCATCGCACAGGATCTTCCAATTAAACCTGACACAAAGGAAAGCTGCATTTATTACGTCTTCAATTTTTATCTTGGTTAATTGGTTACAAGAAACTTGGAATTAACGAAGAAAGGACCAAGGAAAGATCTGGGAAGAAGGAGTTTAAAAAAACAAAAAAAAAACAGTATAACTACTTATATTTATAATAATAATATATTTGTGACTGCTTGACTTCACTTTCCATTTTTATTGATATAAGTTGTATTTTGGTTTGTATTTATGTAAGTTGGTTAATTTGACATGGCTACAAGTAATGTAGTTATACAACCTCCGTCATTCTTGCCTAAAGCTGGGAAACCGGAAATAAGGTGGTGTGAATGGGTGAGAATTTTTGAAAATTACTTAGTTGCCATTGATGCCAATGACTATTTGCCGGACAGGAAGCTGGCACTTCTGTTTAATCATTTGGGGGTTGCAGGTCAGCGTGTTTTTGACAATTTGCCTGCTATTTTACTGCCAAATGATGACAATGTTTGCTGGAATGTGTACATTGAAGGCAAGGAAAGAATCAAGAAACAGTTTTCTGATGAATCGAATGTGCTTTTGGAGAGATTCAATTTTGCAATGAGTAGACAAGCGGTGGATGAGTATTTAGATAATTTGCGTGTGGTGGCTGCGAAGTGTGAATCTGGGAATAATATTGATCTACATATCAGAGATCAGTTTGTCTTTCATTGTTACTCCAAGAAAATTCAAAAGCGTTTATTAGCCTGTTGTAATCCTTCTGTAGATGAGGTTGTTGATATGGCAAAGGCCACGGAAAGATCCATTATTACCTCTAAGGCAGTGTGTGGAGTGAATGAGCAAGCCAATGTTAGCCATGTATGCGAAGATTCTGATCTCTGCTATATCAAAGAGAGGCCTTCAAAGCAGCATAAAAGTCAAACAACTTGTTTCCGTTGTGGTTCGTGCAACCATATGGGAAACAGTCCGGCTTGTCCTGCAGTTGGCAGAAAATGCAATAAGTGTCAGAAGTTTGGTCATTTTCAAATTGTTTGTAAACAATTTGGACGTGCCAACAAATTTTCACAAAATTTGACAAAAGTGAGAATGAATAATGTTTACGCTTCAAGTAGAGATGGTTCGATTCAAGAATGTGCTGACAGACTATCTAACGTGGTTTTGACTGTAGAAATTCATGATACATTTAAGAAAGTCAAAGGGCCGATATGTCAAGCAGTCATTGACAATAGGGATGTTACTGTCATGGCTGATTCTGGTGCACCTATCACCATATTAGCAGAAAAAACTTTTAATTTATTTTGGCCAGCAACTAAGAGATTGCAAAAGACTGACATTTGCCCAAGAGCATTTGGAGACCATGACATAGAACTATTGGGTTTCTTTCCAGCCAATTTAGAGAATTTGGGAAGGCACATAATGACCAAAGTGTACATTGCTGTGAATGGTAGGGATATTGTTGGTTGGAGAGATTTGGCGAGATTAGGTATTGTTCTTCGTCCCGGAAGTGATGTTTCTTTAGCTTTAGGAGAGATACCTAATGGTGAAGTTGAGGTATCCAATTTGTCTACTATTTTCACCAGTGATTTTGAAGAAATTTTTCCCAATAAATTTCCTGGTGTGTTTGCTGACCGTATTGGTTCAGTTAAGGGTTTTGAGCATCATATTTAACTAAGAGAAGGGGCAATTCCTGTCTTGCATAAAATGAGACCAGTTCCTATGTCAGCCAGAGGGCAATTGAAGATGTTGCTTGACAAATTGGTTGAAGAGAAAATTATAGCATCTACTGATTCTTATGAGTGGGTTTCACCCACTGTTTTGACAAAGAAAAAAAATGGTGAACTTCGCTTATATGTGGACCTCAGATCGCTTAATAAGAACATAATTGTTGATTGTCATCCACTTCCACATATTCAGGAACTCATTTCGAATCTAGGAGACTCTAGTGTTTCCTCTACCATAGACGTACGTTCTGCCTATCATCAAATTTGTCTTAGTGAAACTTCACAAGATCTTACTACCTTCATTACTCCTTTTGGTGCTTTTAAGTTTTTGAGGATGCCATTTAGGCTGGCGTCTGCAGCTAGTGTATTTAAAGAAATGATGGACTCATTATTCGGCCATTTAGACAGTGTATATGCCTTTCAAGACAATATTTTGGTACATACCAAGGATTTAGAACAGCATATAGATGTCCTTAACAATGTTTTTTCTATTTTGCAGGAGGCAGGCATGACCATTAGGAAGCAAAAATGCAAATTTCTAGTTGACAGTGTAGAATATCTAGGTCATTCTATATCCAACGATGGCATTAAACCAAAGCAGGGCAATTTGGAGGCAATCAGAGATGCTCCTTCGCCGTCTAATAAGGATGAATTGCGTTCATTCCTAGGTCTTTGTGAATATTATTCCAGGTTTGTGAATGGCTATGCTTTTATGGTTCAGCCCCTTAGGTCATTACTGAAAAAAGGTACCAAAGCTGTTAATGCGTTCACTTCAATCAAACAAATGGTGATGTCTGTTCCCACTTTGAAACCTTACATACCATCGGCACAATCCTTCATCACCGTGGATGCTAGTTTGAAAGATTTGGGTGCTGTTTTTTGGACAGTGGATTGATGGACAGGAACATACAGAAGCTTTTGCATCTAGATCTCTATCTACGGCTGAATCCAACTTTAGCACCATAGAGAGGGAAGCCCTTGCATGTGTGTGGGCAGTTCAAAAATTTAAAACATGTGTGGGGCACACATTGCATTATTTATACAGATTACAAACCTCTTGTGTATCTCATGAGTGGAAATGGATTTGGTAAAGCTTCTGCAAGGTTGGTTTGCCTGCTTTCAAAATTGCAGGAGTACAATTTGGATGTGAAGTACATTTCAGGTGGAAAAAACATTCAAGCAGATTGTCTGTCACGGTTGCCTCTTCCCTCTGCTCAAACATGAGCGATATTGATGGCACTGAATGCGTGGTTGGTGTGTTGAATATAGTGGCAGCTTCAGAAGGTACGTTCACTGAACAAGATTTGCAATTAGCCATGTCTAGGAATGAGACCCTTTCTCAAGTCTTATACTACATCAAACATGGGTGGCCCAACAAAAAGCAGTATAATGGTGAATTGGGGATCTTTTCATCAGTTGGCCCTAGAGTTGTCCTGTGAGAATGGGATTTATATGAGGGGTTCTGTTTGTATACCTACTTCTGATCTCAGACGTGTTTTGGTGAAAGCAGGACACGAAGGTCATCTCGGCATTTCCGCAACTTGCAAAAGATTGAAATTAAAGTATTGGTGGCCTAATTTGGACAAACAAGTTGCAGATTTTGTCAATAATTGTCCATGTTGTGTCTGACAAACATTGGAAAAATTATATCAAACCTTTGTACACTTTGCCTTTTCCTAGCAAAGCTTGGGAAAGCATTGCTATAGATTTTTCAGGACCATTCCATGTATTACCAAAGTGCATGAAATTCTTAATTATAGCTGTTGATTAATTTTCAAAATGGATCTACTATTCTTTTGTGGAGACTGCTGACACAGAGTCTGTTGTTCTCTTTTTGACAAATTTCTTTGCTCTGGAGGGTCCTCCATTAAATATTGTGACGGACAATGGGGTACACTTTGTTTCCAAGACGATGGACGTGTTAATTAAATATTTTAATATCAAACACTCTTGTGTTGCCTTGTACAGTCCAGCCTCCAATGGGTTAGTAGAAAGAGCTAATCTCTTTTTGAAAGAAGGTGTGCAAACTGCTCTGGCTGCTAATCTAGACATGCAGTTGTTCCTAAAAGAAAAGGTCTGGGCATATCTCAACACCCCTCATTCCACCACAGGAGTATCCCCGTTTTTGCTCCTTAGAGGTAGAGAGTCCAGGTCTAGACTTCAACCTTCTTGGATGTGTGACAGGTTGGGTAATAAAAAATGTAATACAGTAGTAGACTTAGGTGAATTACAGAACAGAGTATCCCTGAAACAGTTGTCACAGAAAAAAATGTAATATGCAAGACATAGAGTAAAAGAATCTAGTATTGATATTCGTGATTGGGTTTTAATTTAAAAAAACAAAGAAAAGTTGTAAAGGGGAATCTAAATTTTTTCTTCCAACTAAAGTGCTTCAAGTTTCTAAATGTTCTGTTTTATTGGAGAGTAAGGGATGGTGGAACAAAAACAGTGTGGTACCTATCACGAATTCTCAAGCTGAAATATTTAAACGAGTTTACTCGGGACGAGGAGCGGATTTAATTCAAACACGTTTTTTGATGATTTGTCTCACGTCAAGCTACGAAAGATGTGTCAGATATGCAGGTTTGTCCGACTACTTTCACAGGTGAGAATTGTGACAGTGACAGTGTTAATGTCAATATCCCAGAGTGTATTTGCACCCGTAGTAACATACTGGTTAGACTTCCATCCAAATATGATGATTTTGTTGTGTAATGTTTGTTTTGTTGTTCATTTGAAAGGAGGAAGATGATGTGATATTCAGATTACATTTTCAATATATCTTTTGTATGTGTATGTTTTATATTCTTTTAACCCCTTCTGTGCCCAGGACGTAATGGTTACGTCCTGAGGCACAGTGCTGCTGTGCCCAGGACGTAACCATTACGTCCTGTGCACAGAGCCCAGAGGGAGCGCTCTCGCTCCCTCTGTGGGGTTCCCCCCCACCCCCCCAAGTCAGGGATGGAAGGGGAAGCCCTTCCCCTCCCACCCCCGACCCCCCCAACCCCCCCTGTGACGTCAGCGCGCGAGCGCGCGCTGATTAGTCACAGGGTCTCCCCCATCGCGCTGGAAGCAGAGCTTCCAGCGCGATTGAAAAAGAAATGCTTTTGCATTTCTTTTTCAATCCCATGGGGGAGGCCCCGAGAGGCTTCAAAGGGAAGGAAATGTATTTCCTTCCCTTTGAAGTCTCTCACAGGTTTCAAAAGCCGGATTGCTTGCAATCCGGCTTTTGAAACCCCACTAGACACCAGGGATTTTTTTTTTCATTCTTGAAATTGGCAAAAGGGAGCAACCCCTTGGGCAAGGGTCGCTCCCAGGGGGGCATTTTTTTAGGAAGGCCTTTTCTGCCCCCCCTGGGGGCAGATTGGCCTATTATTAGGCCGATCTGCCCCCAGGGGGGGCAGAAACCTCTAGGCACCAGGGACCATTTTTTTTTTTTTTTTTTTTTGATGAATTCTTTTTTTTTAGGTGGGGAGCGATCCCTTAGGCAAGGGTCGCTCCCCTACGGGGCAATATATATTTAGGCCATTTCTGCCCCCCTTGGGGGCAGATTGGCCTATTTTGATAAGGCCAATCTGCCCCCAAGGGGGGCAGAAACCATTAGACACCAGGGAGTTTGTTTTTGCGCGCGAATGTCACGCAACAAAGCGACCCCTTTGGCAAGGGTCGCTCCCAGGGGGGGCAATTTTTTGGGAAGGCCTTTTCTGCCCCCCTATTATTAGGCCGATCTGCCCCCAGGGGGGGAAGAAACCTCTAGGCGCCAGGGCAATTTTTTTTTTTTTGTTTGTTTTTTTTTGTTCTTTTTTTTTTTTTTAGAGATGGGGAGCGACCCATCAGGCAAGGGTCGCTCCCCTGGGGGGCAAATTGTATTTAGACCATTTCTGCCCCCCTGGGGGCAGATTGGCCAATTTTAGGTCAATCTGCCCCCAAGGGGGCAGAAACCACTAGGCACCGGGGATTTGTTTTTTGGCGCCAATGTCACGCAGGGGGAGCGACCCCGTAGGCAAGGGTCGCTCCCGGGCGGGGGGGGGGGGGGGGGTTGTTGGGGGGGGGCAAATTTATTTTAGGCCATTTCTGCCCCCCCGGGGGACAGATCGGCCTATTATTAGGCCGAACTGCCCCCGGGGGGGGGGGGGGGCAGAACACTCTAGGTGCCAGGGCAATTTTTTTTTTGTGTTTTTTTTTTTTGTTGTTTCTTTTTTTAGAGATGGGGAGCGACCCATCAGGCAAGGGTCGCTCCCCTTGGGGGGCAAATTGTATTTAGACCTTTTCTGCCCCCCTGGGGGCAGATTGGCCAATTTTAGGTCAATCTGCCCCCAAGGGGGCAGAAACCACTAGACACCGGGGATTTGTTTTTTGGCGCCAATGTCACGCAGGGGGAGCGACCCCGTAGGCAAGGGTCGCTCCGGGGGGGGGGGGGGGGGGGGCAAATTTATTTTAGGCCATTTCTGTCCCCCCGGGGGACAGATCGGCCTATTATTAGGCCGATCTGCCCCCGGGGGGGGGGGGGGCAGAAACCTCTAGGCGCCAGGGGAATTTTTCTTTTTTTTCTTTGTTTTTTTTTTTTTTTTAGAGATGGGGAGCGACCCATCAGGCAAAAGTCGCTCCCCTGGGGGACAAATTGTATTTAGGCCATTTCTGCCCCCCTTGGGGGCAGATTGGCTGAGTTTAGGTCAACCTGCCCCCAAGGGGGCAGAAACCACTAGGAACCGGGGATTTGTTTTTTGGTGCCAATGTCACGCAGGGGGAGCGACCCCGTAGGCAAGGGTCGCTCCCGGCGGGGGAGGGTGGGGGTTGGGGGGGCAAATTTATTTTAGGGCATTTCTGCCCCCCCCCCCCCCCTGGGGCCGGCTGAGCTACAGGCCAAACACCACAGGTAGGCACCTTGCAAAAAACACCTCTGTTTTCTGTGAAAAAATATGTTGTGTCCACGTTGTGTTTTGGGCCATTTCCTTTTGTGGGCGCTAGGCCTACCCACAGAAGTGATGTACCATTTTTATCGAGAGACTTAGGGGAACGCTGGGTGGAAGGAAATTTGTGGCTCCTCTCAGATTCCAGAACTTTCTGTCACCGAAATGAGAGGAAAAAGTGTTATTTGGGCCAAATTTTGATGTTTGCAAAGGATTCTGGGTAACATAACCTGGTCAGAGCCCCGCAAGTCACCCCATCTTGGATTCCCCTGGGTTTCTAGTTTTCAAAAATGCACTGGTTTGCTAGGTTTGCTCAGGTGTCGGCTGAGCTATAGGCCAAAATCCACAGGTAGGCACTGCTTTTTATAAAAAAATGTGATGTGTCCACGTTGTGTTTTGGACCCTTTCCTTTCGTGGGCGCTAGTCCTACCCACACAAGTGAGGTATCATTTTTATCGGGAGACTTGGGGGAACGCTGGGTAGAAGGAAATTTGTGGCTCCTCTCAGATCCAGAACTTTCTGCCACAGAAATGTGAGTAACATGTGTATTTTTAGCCAAATTTTGAGGTTTGCAAAGGATTCTGGGTAACAGAACCTGGTCCGAGCCCCGCAAGTCACCCCTCCTTGGATTCCCCTAGGTCTCTAGTTTTCAGAAATGCACAGGTTTGGTAGGTTTCCCTAGGTGCCGGCTGAGCTAGAGGGCAAAATCTACAGGTAGGCACTTCGCAAAAAACACCTCTGTTTTTTTCCAAAATTTAGGATGTGTCCACGTTGCGCTTTGGGGTGTTTCCTGTCGCCGGCGCTAGGCCTACCCACGCAAGTGAGGTATCATTTTTATCGGGAGACTTGGGGGAACGCTGGGTGGAAGGAAATTTGTAGCTCCTCTCAGATTCCAGAACTTTCTGCCACAGAAATGTGAGGGACATGTGTTTTTTTTGCCAAATTTTGAGGTTTGCAAAGGATTCTGGGTAACAGAACCTGGTCCGAGCCCCGCAAGTCACCCCTCCTTGGATTCCCCTAGGTCTCTAGTTTTCAGAAATGCACAGGTTTGGTAGGTTTCCCTAGGTGCCGGCTGAGCTAGAGGCCAAAATCTACAGGTAGGCACTTCGCAAAAAACACCTCTGTTTTTTTCCAAAATTTAGGATGTGTCCACGTTGCGCTTTGGGGTGTTTCCTGTCGCCGGCGCTAGGCCTACCCACGCAAGTGAGGTATCATTTTTATCGGGAGACTTGGGGGAACGCTGGGTGGAAGGAAATTTGTAGCTCCTCTCAGATTCCAGAACTTTCTGCCACAGAAATGTGAGGGACATGTGTTTTTTTAGCCAAATTTTGAGGTTTGCAAAGGATTCTGGGTAACAGAACCTGGTCCGAACCACACAAGTCACCCCTTCTTGGATTCCCCTAGGTCTCTAGTTTTCAGAAATGTACAGGTTTGGTAGGTTTCCCTAGGTGGCGGCTGAGCTAGAGGCCAAAATCTCCAGGTAGTCACTTTGCTAAAAACAGCTCTGTTTTCTGTGATGTGTCCACGTTGTGTTTTGGGGCATATCCTGTCGCGGGCGCTAGGCCTACCCACACAAGTGAGGTATCATTTTGATCGGGAGACGTGGGGGAACGCTGGGTGGAAGGAAATTTGTGGCTCCTCTCAGATTCCAGAACTTTCTGCCACAGAAATGTGAGGAATATGTGTTTTTTTAGCCAAATTTTGAGGTTTGCAAAGGATTCTGGGTAACAGAACCTGGTCCGAGCCCCGCAAGTCACCCCTCCTTGGATTCCCCTAGGTCTCTAGTTTTCAGAAATGCACAGGTTTGGTAGGTTTCCCTAGGTGGCGGCTGAGCTAGAGTCCAAAATCTACAGGTAGTCACTTTGCTAAAAACAGCTCTGTTTTCTGTGATATGTCCACGTTGTGTTTTGGGGCATATCCTGTCGCGGGCGCTAGGCCTACCCACACAAGTGAGGTATCATTTTTATCGGGAGACGTGGGGGAACGCTGGGTGGAAGGAAATTTGTGGCTCCTCTCAGATTCCAGAACTTTCTGCCACAGAAATGTGAGGAACATGTGTTTTTTTAGCCAAATTTTGAGATTTGCAAAGGATTCTGGGTAACAGAACCTGGTCCGAGCCCCGCAAGTCACCCCTCCTTGGATTCCCCTAGGTCTCTAGTTTTCAGAAATGCACAGGTTTGGTAGGTTTCCCTACGTGGCGGCTGAGCTAGAGGCCAAAATCTACAGGTAGTCACTTTGCTAAAAACAGCTCTGTTTTCTGTGATATGTCCACGTTGTGTTTTGGGGCATATCCTGTCGCGGGCGCTAGGCCTACCCACACAAGTGAGGTATCATTTTTATCGGGAGACGTGGGGGAACGCTGGGTGGAAGGAAATTTGTGGCTCCTCTCAGATTCCAGAACTTTCTGCCACAGAAATGTGAGGAACATGTGTTTTTTTAGCCAAATTTTGAGGTTTGCAAAGGATTCTGGGTAACAGAACCTGGTCCGAGCCCCGCAGGTCACCCCTCCTTGGATTCCCCTAGGTCTCTAGTTTTCAGAAATGCACAGGTTTGGTAGGTTTCCCTAGGTGGCGGCTGAGCTAGAGGCCAAAATCTACAGGTAGTCACTTTGCTAAAAACAGCTCTGTTTTCTGTGATATGTCCACGTTGTGTTTTGGGGCATATCCTGTCGCGGGCGCTAGGCCTACCCACACAAGTGAGGTATCATTTTTATCGGGAGACGTGGGGGAACGCTGGGTGGAAGGAAATTTGTGGCTCCTCTCAGATTCCAGAACTTTCTGCCACAGAAATGTGAGGAACATGTGTTTTTTTAGCCAAATTTTGAGATTTGCAAAGGATTCTGGGTAACAGAACCTGGTCGGAGCCCCGCAAGTCACCCCTCCTTGGATTCCCCTAGGTCTCTAGTTTTCAGAAATGCACAGGTTTGGTAGGTTTCCCTAGGTGGCGGCTGAGCTAGAGGCCAAAATCTACAGGTAGTCACTTTGCTAAAAACAGCTCTGTTTTCTGTGATATGTCCACGTTGTGTTTGGGGGCATATCCTGTCGCGGGCGCTAGGCCTACCCACACAAGTGAGGTATCATTTTTATCGGGAGACGTGGGGGAACGCTGGGTGGAAGGAAATTTGTGGCTCCTCTCAGATTCCAGAACTTTCTGCCACAGAAATGTGAGGAACATGTGTTTTTTTAGCCAAATTTTGAGGTTTGCAAAGGATTCTGGGTAACAGAACCTGGTCCGAGCCCCGCAAGTCACCCCTCCTTGGATTCCCCTAGGTCTCTAGTTTTCAGAAATGCACAGGTTTGGTAGGTTTCCCTAGGTGGCGGCTGAGCTAGAGGCCAAAATCTACAGGTAGTCACTTTGCTAAAAACAGCTCTGTTTTCTGTGATATGTCCACGTTGTGTTTTGGGGCATATCCTGTCGCGGGCGCTAGGCCTACCCACACAAGTGAGGTATCATTTTGAACGGGAGACTTGGGGGAACGCTGGGTGGAAGAAAATTCGAGGCTCCTCTCAGATTCCAGAACTTTCTGCCACAGAAATGTGAGGAACATGTGTTTTTTTAGCCAAATTTTGAGATTTGCAAAGGATTCTGGGTAACAGAACCTGGTCCGAGCCCCGCAAGTCACCCCTCCTTGGATTCCCCTAGGTCTCTAGTTTTCAGAAATGCACAGGTTTGGTAGGTTTCCCTAGGTGGCGGCTGAGCTAGAGGCCAAAATCTACAGGTAGTCACTTTGCTAAAAACAGCTCTGTTTTCTGTGATGTGTCCACGTTGTGTTTTGGGGCATATCCTGTCGCGGGTGCTAGGCCTACCCACACAAGTGAGGTACCATTTTTATCGGGAGACTTGGGGGAACATAGATTAGCAAAACAAGTACTATTGCCCCTTGTCTTTCTCTACATTTTTTCCTTCCAAATATAGGAGTGTGTGTAAAAAAGACATCTATTTGAGAAATTCCCTGTAATTCACGTGCTACTATGGTCACCCCGGAATTCAGAGATGTGCAAATAACCACTGCTCCTCAACACCTTATCTTGTGCCCTTTGTGGAAATACAAAGGTTTTCTTGATAGCAATTTTTTACTCCTTATATTTCAGCAAATGAATTGCTGTATACCTGGTATAGAATGAAAACGCACTGCAGGGTGCAGCTCATTTATTGGCTCTGGGTTCCTCGGGTTCTTGATGAACCTACAAACCCTATATATCCCCGCAACCAGAGGAGTCCAGCAGACGTAACGGTATATTGCTTTCGATAATCTGACATTGCAGGGAAAAGTTACAGAGTAAAACGTAGAGAAAAATTGATGGTTTTTTCACCTCAATTTCAATATTTTTCTTTTTCAGCTGTTATTTTCTGTAGGAAACCCTTGTAGGATCTACACAAATGACCCCTTGCTGAATTCAGAATTTTGTCTACTTTTCAGAAATGTTTAGGTTTCTGGGATCCAGCATTGGTTTCATGACCATTCCTCTCACTGACTGGAAGGAGGCTGAAAGCACAAAAAATTGCACAAATGGGGTATGCCCCAGTAAAATGCCAAAATTGTGTTGAAAAATTGGGTTTTCTGATTCAAGTCTGCCTGTTCCTGAAAGCTGGGAAGCTGCTGAGTTTAGCACCGCAAACCCTTTGTTGATGCCATTTTCAGGGGAAAAACCACTAGCCTTCTTCTGCAGCCACTTTTTCCAAATTTTTTGAAAAAAACGAAATTTTCACTGTATTTTGGCCAATTTCTTGGCCTCCTTCAAGGGAACCCACAAAGTCTGGGTACCTCTAGAATCCCTAGGATGTTGGAAAAAAAGGACGCAAATTTGGCTTGGTTAGCTTATGTGGACAAAAAGTTATGAGGGCCTAAGCGCGAACTGCCCCAAATAGGCAAAAAAAGGCCCGGCACAGGAGGGGGAAAAGGCCTGGCAGCGAAGGGGTTAAATATGCATCTTTCTTTGCTCGTAACTGATTTTACTTTATGTCATCATTGTAGAATGTTGGTTAAAGTTCTTTTCTGTTCGGTTGGCACTTGCTTTCCAGTCTTCTCTGAGATTGGATGTGTGTGCCTGCCGTGGATCCAATAAATTAAATTATTCTATTCTGGAAACTCGAGAATTGCCTCCTGGAGTTTTTCATACCAGATTGGTCATCTGCTCTCCCACCATACTGCACCGGGCTGGTAGGGAGTAAAGTGCGAACAACGCAGAGCGGCCTTAATTATGCTGGCTACACGAGGTCCAATCCGGTGTACTGCATGTCTAATTCATTGTAGCAGCAATGTGAGCAGCATAATTCATGAGTCTAACCCCTGATGCGTGGTACTTAGCATGACTGATCCCTGGGCGTATTTTCAGTTCCACTAAGACCCTTAGCTTTTTCACCCTTCCTAGAAAAAATTACCAGCCATTTGTTCACATTTTACGATTCTGCAAAGATACTTAAATAAAACTTTATAAAACACCATCTGTTTCCATTTTCACGATGGCCTTTCTATGATTATCGGTCAGAAATCATTGAGGCGACTCTAGAACATTTTTTTAAAGTACTTCTTTTCTAACATTCTAACATTCACCAAGGCAGACTACTACTAGCAATGTCGGTAAAAGCAGGTGCCAATATAACGTTGAAGAGTGCATGCACATTACTTAAAGAAATATGAAGCAATATAGTAGAAGCCTACACACTACTTACCACAGCCAACGCTGGGGTAAAACAAGCCGGCATGTAAACCCCGAGCTCCAACAGATTCTTCTGGCAGCAACTCGCCCGTCCTGTCGCTAAGCATTAATTCCTTTATTCACCTGCAGCCTGTAGTTAACTAGTTACTTTATCTGCAGCTTGTTGTGGGCTGAATTTAAACTCTGGCAAACGGAGGACGAGACCTCGAATCAGCAACTAAGCCGCCTCAGGCACACTTCAAAAGAAAACGGCCACCGTGCGTCTGCGTCAAACGTCCATCCGTGACGTCATCGCGCCTACGCGGCCATTTTCTTACAGCACGTGGCCCGCGGTCTTGTGGCCGTTTGTGGCTTAATTGCTACTCCTGGAGTTGATGGGACAGGCACCTGCTTACAGCCAGAATTTACTATTCCAGAATGACAAAGATCAACCAGCAGCATTTTTTGAGGTGTAGAGTCTCTTGAATGCTTGACTGGTGAAAGTGAGAATGTTCAAACTGTTACCCCATTTGAATATACTCCATAAACTATATGTATTCAGGAATTTGAGGTGCAGACTTTTTTTTGTGGCCATAAGTGTATTTTTATTCAGCGTATTGATTCTTGTTAGGACAGCAACCAGGAGGGTATTTTTACTTTAGACCACCTTGAGTAAGAGCTGTTAGGCGACTGTGAAAGTTTGAATGTGGTAGATTGTGATGTAGTAATTCTAGTGAGACAGATTCTAAAGTGTAAAGCATAAGATAACTGAAGGGACACAGTCTGTTGGGACCATCTATACTGAAGGGGGAAAGAGGGAAATAGCTGGGTTGGACTGGGACAGAAAATAGGCCCGGGCACCAAAATAAAAGTGCCCAATTACTAAATTAAATAGCTAAAAGAGTGGCCTATGTTTGTGTTAATGTGGGTTGCTTAAACTTACAAATGTCAATGCTTTGAGTTCGAGGGTTTCATGTTTTCTTTAACTTGGGCCTCGTTGTCCATCTTTTCAGGATGTTGCTTCTTGCATATAACCTGAACGGCCGTTTATTTTGTGTCATAATGAAAATTCGTAGACTTCACCAGCTGAGAAAATGATTCCTAGTAGCCACCTGAGTGTACTTTCCCAAGGACAGAGCAAATATGCCAGACGGAATAACAACCTATGTGAAATTTTATGTACTGAGAACCGATGTGAATACTAAAACTTCATGTATTAGAATAGTGTTAAAGTCTTCACATGTATTTAATTGCAACTGTTGCTCTTTGCTTAAATTCTGTTAGCTATGAGCAGGTGAACCATGTGCTAATGAAGTGAATGTATGAAGCTATTAAGAGCCCTATAAAAGAGTGTACATTTTCCATGCAAGAAGGGGACCCGTTCCTCATTCTTTGAAGGAGAATCTATGCTCGACTTAAACTCTACTGAGTTTTCTGTATTTTCAATTGAGTTTAATGCTTATTGTCCTAACCTTGATGTCCCCGCCTGTGCATTTCTGTACTTTAAGGAACTGAGTAAATCTTAAAACAGATAATCTTGTCTGTTATTCATTACCATAAGATGCTTTATTCGTGCCTTATGTATGTTCCCTACGTACCTTATTAAAGAGACGGGTCCACTACACCGCTCCCGATCCGGTGGGGGTAGTTTTGAACTTGTGAAGGCACACTGTATAAGTATTTTGCAAGATATTGAAGACTGCGTGAATTTTAGCTTGCTGCAGGCAATGTTTCTTTTAATATCAGGGAAATCAACAGTAACAACGGCCCAACAGACTATAATACATACCCACTAAAAGATTGAAAAACAACCCTAACACATTGACCTGTCAGGCCAGCCTATCAGCTGTAGTGAGGCGTCTTGGACCCACATTGGTTCCCTATTTTAGCTTTGCTTTATACTTTACATTTTCCATGTTTTAGCTACATTGTATTTAGCATGGCTTTTTAACAGTGGCATTTTACACACTTCGCTTGAATGATATTTCTATAGGAATATATTGTACTAGTTGCTTGTTTTAGTTAGCCTTTTCTCAACATATAATCAGTACATTCTGTCCAATGCTAAGGACAGTACACAATATCCTAGTGCTTGGTTTGCCCGTTCAAGAGAAAGCATCTAACACCTAGATATAGCATTGCATCAGAACTGTGCTTCTAACACAGCATGGCTTTCATTTCATAAATTATTGCTCTGACCCGGAAGAGGCAGAGGGGCACTCTTGCTGCAACCGTCCTGGGACAAATATTGCGTTCGACATGCACTTTGCGGCCACTTACCTACCAGTTTCCCAAAAGGATTGCCATTCGCACTACAGGCTGACTCCTGACGCAGTTTCCAGGTATGGGGCTAAAGCTAATCCCTTAGATCGGGCAAAGGCAGAAGGTACACCTGCTGTGCTCTCAGTATAGCCCTAGGGTTACGTAGGAACATATAGAAATCATTTATCATGGGTGGTTTCGTCATCCTCTTTTACCATGTATGCTGGTTACTTTGCTTAGTTTCATCTACCTAATTATCGCAGCTCATTCGCTCTATGCAAGACTATGAATATTTTAGTAAATGTATTGAAAACTTGTCTTGTATCTCCCTGATGTTTCGCCTGGCCATGCATGAGCAACAAAAGGGTGAGATCTGTTTCCGCAACTTCCTTGGACACCATGTTCAGATTGCTTCAATCACCTTTTCCCCAGTAGGGTTATGGGTGTAGGTGAGACACTGAGTGCTAGCCAGGAATTGGGTCGGTGGTTTCTGATGGTGTGGAAGGACTTAGGGGGTCATTCTGACCGCCGGGGCCAGGGTTGGCGGGAGCAGCGCCAACAAGCTGGCGGTGCCCCGCAGGGCATTCTGACCGCGGCGGTTCAGCCGCAGTCAGAAAGGGAAAACCGGCGGTCTCCCGCCGGTTTTCCGCTGCCCTGTAGAATCCTCCATGGCGGCGCGGATTCTGACACCCCTCACCACCATCCTGTTCCTGGCGGCTCTGCCGCCTGGAACAGGATGGCGGTATGGGGTGTTGTGGGGCCCCTGGGGGCCCCTGCAGTGCCCATGCCAATGGCATGGGCACTGCAGGGGCCCCCGTAAGAGGGCCCCACTTTGTATTTCAGTGTCTGCTTTGCAGACACTGAAATACGCGACGGGTGCCACTGCACCCGTCGCACCTTCCCACTCCGCCGGCTCAATTCTGAGCCGGCGTCCTAGTGGGAAGGCTGTTTTGCACTGGGCTGGCGGGCGGCCTTTTGGCGGTCGCCCGCCAGCCCAGTGCAAAACCCAAAATACCCTCAGCGGTCTTGCGACCGCGGAGCGGTATTTTGGAGGGGGGAACTCTGGCGGGCGGCCTCCGCCGCCCGCCAGGGTGAGAATCACCTCCTTAGTCTCCCACATTCTGAAGTCCCGTTGTCCGATTATGCAGTCTTATTATTTTAGCAGGAATGGCATAAGACAAGCACTGCCTGATTGCCCTATGGGCCAGTCCGCGCCTGAGAGAGAGTGGAATAAAAAAGATTAAGGGAATTTATTTTCCACATTTATTAACACTGAAACAGAAGCAAGTTTAGGCAGGAAACAGCTAAAATACAGCTATTTTTGACTTATTAAATCATGACTCTCCTGCCTGAATCAGGCCTGTTGGTGTGTATGGTTGGAACAGAAGAGTCCCCCGCCTGGTGATGTATATGCATGCCTGCCCCAACTGCATACATGCAAATAGACCCAATTCTGGTGGGAGACTCTTCATGCCAGATGTATGTAGATTTTTTGGAAGTTGCAAACAGCCCTATTTGTGGAATTGCGCCCTTTGCGACTGCAAGAAATCTTTTTTGTATGTTCCAAACCTATTTTGTGATTCGGCAAACTATTACCAAATCGCAAAATGGGTTTGCAATTCGGTATTAGGAGGTGGCATGTAAAGGGCGTCCCTTCGTAATAGCAACTCTGTATTGTGTGCATGGTTTGCAACCAAAATCCTGTCGCAAAACATTCACATTTTACCAACTCCTTAAAGGAAGTGATAACCCATTTTCAAATGGTAAGAGGTCCAAGGCATCCCTTCCCCTTTCTGAATGTGGATGCAAACATTTAAAAGAGCAAATACCGGTCTGTGTGGACCACAGCCTACTCTTAAAAAATGAAAAGAAAACGTTTCAGTTTTCTTTTTGAAATGCATCCTGTTTACCTTTAAGGATGATAGGTGGTATTTAAAAAAATTGCTTTATTTAAAAAGCAATCTGAGACATGGTGGTCTGCTGACCCCAGCAGGCCACCATCCCAGTGATATTTGGCCATTCCCAGTGGGTCGCAACTGGCAACCTAGCTCAGGAATATTGATGAGGTAGGTCTGTTTGCAGCCCACTGGGAATTGCTAAATGTGTCTCAAACACATTAGTACATTGTTGTTTGCAATTTCATAATTGTGAATCACAAACATTTGCAATTGGGAAATCACAGATACAAATCTTGGCATATCTGGCCCCTGATTTTAAAAGATGAAAATGGCTTTATTTTAGCTGTTACACACCTTAATTGCTTTGGTTTCAATCATAGTCAATGGGGAGAAATAAATTCCCCTAATGTTTTTTTTATAATTTCCCTCTTTCTTGTTTTGAAATGTTGACATGTGTGAGGTGCCCCAGCTGCACTGATATCTGGATCCCTGGTTTTGATTTTTGGTCTTGGGCAAACACAGCTCATGCGCTGGTGCCTGACCCAGCCCGAACTCATGGTAGTGTGGTCTTCTTAGATTTTGAGGAGCGCACCAAGTGTTACCATTATTGCGTTAGAGGGCTACTGTCCTTCCCTTTAGCTAAGTGACGCAAGTGCAATGGTGGCAGCATACCCGTTTTGTTTTCAGTAGGAATCAGCAGTGCAAACAGGCCTATTTATCTGTGGTCACAGGATGGGTGCCTCCCAGTCCTTTCATGTAAAGTTCCATAGTGGTGTACTTACATCACTGTTTACCTATGTGGATTGTGTATAGCACCGGTCAACATGTGATACTTGCGTGTGTGTGCTGGGATGCATATGTGCCTGTATATGGTACATAACATGAAGGCCTGTGAGTTCCACTTTGAAAGCCAAGGGCCTGGAAAGGCTAGTGGAAATTAAGACTGCAACCCCCAGATAGGACATATGATTTGCTGGGGTGGTATCACACTGGAATAAGGGGACCAGAGCATCCTCTGTGGACAGCAAAGGTCTCTTTGATTCCAGGAAGAGTTGCTGGTCAGTTGGGCCTGGGCTCATTGTCAGGGAGATGGTGAGACTTATAAGGCTGGCACTGTGGACTGGTGCATCTTCATAGATGAGAAGGCTTAGGCTTTTGAACCTTTGTGAGGCATATTTCAGTAGAGGCTGACAGCTAGGAGAGATCCCAGGTTATACCCTTGGTCTGTGATGTGGGTCAGTGAGAACTGGAGCTACTTCTGTTGTGGCTGACTGTCCCTTTGAAGAAAAACAGAGAAGAGAGCACTGCAAAGAAACTGACATCCCAAACAAAAATGTAAAAATACCATACACTAAGGCCCTCATTACAACATTGGCGGTAACTACCGCCTACCGCCACAGCGACGGCCGCTAACATACTGCCGCCGCAGCTACCAACCGTCTACGCGTGTCATGACCGCCGATGGTATACCGCCAGAATGCTGGCGTAACACCTCCGACGGTCATGGCGGCGGACGGCAGTAAGGCGGCGTTGCTGACAGCAGCACCGTCACGCCAGCAAAACACCGCCAACCGTATCATGACCAATGATACTGCCTGGCGGTGCTTTGCCGGCGGATGCTGCTGCTGGCAGCAGTGCCGCGGACCGTCTCCAGCCGGAGGACCCCCTGCAAGGAGGTAAGTCGGGTTCTCCGACCGGAGAGGTGGGGGGTGTTGTGTGTATGTGGGAGGGGGGTGTATGTTTTGGTATGCGTGCATGCGGGTGTGAGTTGCGTTGGATGCTTGCGTGAATGAGTGATTGTGAGTGTTGTGTGTTGTGAATGCATGTGTGTGACAAGGTATGTTGGTGTGTGTTGCGGTGTGTGGGTATGTGGGTATGTATGTGTGCATGCGTGGGTGGTGGTGGGTATGCGTGCGTTTGGGTGTGTATATGTGCGGGGGGCAGGAGAAGAAAGGGGGGAGAACTCTGGGGAGGGGGACAGGTGAGACACCAGTCACTGCCAGAGAAAGGATTCCCTAGCACTGATAGTGCCTACCGCCATGGTTTTCGTGGTGGTAAGTTTGGCACGAAAACATGGCGGTAGGCCGGGTCGTATTCCACAGGGTGGGGATTGTGGCGGCCGCCAGGCTGGAGACTGAAGTCTCCAGCCCAGCGGCCGTTACCACCCTGGGGGTCGGTGTGTTAAAGTGGCGGTCTTGGATGGCGGTTACCGCCAGGGTCAAAATCCCATTTTTTTTACCACCGGCCTGTTGGCGGTATTTGTAAGGAAATGCCTCCCTGGCATGGTTACCCCCTAACCTTTTGCCTTTGCTGATGCTAAGTTATGATTTGAAAGTGTGCTGGGACCCTGCTAACCAGGCCCCAGCACCAGTTTTCTTTCCCTAAACTGTACCTTTGTCTCCACAATTGGCACAACCCTGGCACTTAGGTAAGTCCCTTGTAACTGGTACCCCTGGTACCAAGGGCCCTGATGCCAGGGAAGGTCTCTAAGGGATGCAGCATGTCTTCTGCCACCCTGGGGACCCCTCACTCAGCACATGCACACTGCCTCACAGCTTGTGTGTGCTGGTGGGGAGAAAATGACTTAAGTCGACATGGCAATCCCCTCAGAGTGCCATGCCAACCTCACACTGCCTGTGGCATAGGTAAGTCACCCCTCTAGCAGGCCTTCCAGCCCTAAGACAGGGTGCACTATACCACAGGTGAGGGCATATGTGCATGAGTACTATGCCCCTACAGTGTCTAAGCAAAACCTTAGACATTGTAAGTGCAGGGTAGCCATAAGAGTATATGGTCTGGGAGTTTGTCAAACACGAACTCCACAGTTCCATAATGGCTACACTGAAAACTGGGAAGTTTAGTATCAAACTTCTCAGCACAATAAATGCACACTGATGCCAGTGTGCAATTTATTGTAACATACACCCAGAGGGCATCTTAGAGATGCCCCCTGAATACCTACCCGACTTCTAGTGTAGGCTGACCAGTTTCTGCCAGCCTGCCACACACCAGACATGTTGCTAGCCACATGGGGAGAGTGCCTTTGTCACTCTGTGGCCAGGAACAAAGCCTGTACTGGGTGGAGGTGCTTCTCACCTCCCCTTGCAGGAACTGTAACACCTGGCGGTGAGCCTCAAAGGCTCATCCCTTTTGTTACAGCGCCCCAGGGCATCCAGCTAGAGGAGATGCCCGCCCCTCCGGCCACTGCCCCTACTTTTGGCGGCAAGGCTGGAGGAGATAATGAGAAAAACAAGGAGGAGTCACCCACCAGTCAGGGCAGCCCCTAAGGTGTCCTGAGCTGAGGTGACCCCTGAATTGAGAAATCCTCCATCTTGAGTTTGGAGGATTCCCCCAATAGGATTAGGGATGTGCCCCCCTCCCCACAGGGAGGAGGGACAAAGAGGGTGTAGCCACCCTCAAGGACAGTAGACATTGGCTACTGCCCTCCCAGACCTAAACACACACCTAAATTCAGTATTTAGGGGCTCCTCAGATCCCAGAAAATCAGATTCCTGCAATCTGAAGAAACAATAAGGACTGCTGACCTACAAGCCTGCAGAGAAGGAGGAAGACGACAACTGCTTTGGCCCCACCCCTACCGGCCTGTCTCCAACTTCGAAAACCTGCTCCAGCGACCTCTAAAGCCTCAGAGGACTGCCCTGGACTAAAGGACCAAGAAACTCCAGTGAACAGCGGCCCTGTTCAAAACCAGCTACGTCTTTGCAACAAAGAAGCAACTTTCAAAGACTGCACGTTTCACGCCGGAAGCGTGAGACTTCACAATCTGCACCCGACGCCCCCGGCTCGAGATCCAGAGAACAAGCACCTCAGGGAGGACTCCCTGGCAACTGCGAGCCTGTGAGTAACCAGAGACAACCCCCCTGAACTCCCACAGCGACGCCTGCAGAGAGAATCCAGAGGCTCCCCCTGACCGCGACTGCCTGTAACAACGGACCCGATGCCTGGAACCAACACTGCACCCGCAGCCCCCAGGACCTGAAGGAACCAAACTTCAACGCAGGAGTGACCCCCAGGCAACCCTTTGCCTAGCCCAGGTGGTGGCTGTCCCGAGAAGCCCCCGCTGTGCCTGCCTGCACTGCTAGAGTGACCCCCGGGTCCCTCCATTGTTTCCTATCTGAAACCCGACGCCTGCTTTGCACACTGCACCTGACCGCCCCTGTGCCGCTGAGGATGTGTTTTGTGTACCTACTTGTGTCCCCCCCAGTGCCCTACAAAACCCCCCTGGTCTGCCCCCCGAGGACGCAGGTACTTACCTGCTGGCAGACTGGAACCGGAGCACCCCTGTTCTCCATAGGCGCCTATGTGTTTTGGGCACCTCTTTAACTTCTGGACCTGACCGGCCCTGGTAACTTTGGGGTTGCCTTGAACCCCCAACGGTGGGCTGCCTATGCCCCAGAACGGAGACTTGTAAGTGTTTTACTTACCTCCTAATCTAACCTTTACTTACCTCCCCCAGGAACTGTTGATTTTGCACTGTGTCCACTTTGAAAATAGCTTATTGCCATTTTTACAAAGACTGTACATGATATTGTTTCCATTCAAAGTTCCTAAAGTATCTAAGTGAAGTACCTTGCATTTAAAGTGTTTAATGTAAATCTTGAACCTGTGGTACTCAGAATAAACTAAGAAAATATATTTTTCAATATAAAAACCTATTGTCCTGGGGTAAGTCTTTGAGTGTGTGTTCCTCATTTATTGCCTGTGTGTGTACAACAAATGCTTAACACTACCCTCAGTTAAGCCTACTGCTCGACCACACTACCACAAAATAGAGCATTAGAATTACCTACTTTTGCCACTAACTTACCTCTAAGGGGAACCCTTGGACTCTGTGCACACTATCTCTTACTTTGAGATGGTATATACAGAGGCAACTTCCTACATTGGTGGATCAGCGGTGGGGTCTAAGACGTTGCCTTTGCTCGACTACTCAGCCAATACCTGATCACACGACTAAATTCCAAAAATTGTTATTAGAAACTGATTTTTGCAATTTGAGCTATTTTTCTACATTTTTAAAAGTCCTGCTAGGGCCTTGTGTAAGTCCCTGTTAGCATTTCTTTCAGAGTTTAAAAGTTTTGCAAAAGTTTGGATTAAGTTCTAGAAATAGTTTTAGATTCTTAAAAAGTATCCCAACTTTTAGAAAAGTAATGTCTAGCACAGAAGAGATGGTTGTGGAACTCAACATCACCCCTTACCTGCATCTAGGGATGTCAGAGTTAAGGACTCTCTGTAAGCTATAAAATATAAAGACCTGGTCAAACCCTACCAAAGTGAAGCTCCAGGAGCTTTTCGCAGAGTTTGCAAGAGACCACCCCTCTGAAGATAACCTTCCAGAGGGGGAAACTAATGACCTGAAGGATAATTCCCTCCCTCGTGTCGTAGTTAGGTAGGCCAGGGTCCCTCAAACCCTGACCCCACAAGTGATAGTCAGAGATACTGGTTCTTCCACAGGGGAGTCCAGTAACTCTGGAAGCATTGAGGGCAGCCTCAATGAAGATGACCTCCTGTTAGCCAGAATGGCCAAAAGATTGGCTTTGGAGAGACAGCTCCTAGTCATACAGAAGGAAAGACAAGAGATGGGTTTAGCTCCCATCAATGGTGGCAGCAACATAAATAGGGTCAGGGAAAATACTGACATGCTAAAAAGCCCCAAAGGGATTGTAACAAAATATGAAGATGGTGATGACATCACCAAATGGTTCACAGCTTTTGAGAGGGCTTGTGCAACCAGAAAAGTAAACAGATCTCACTGGGGTGCTCTCCTTTGGGAAATGTTCACCGGAAAGTGTAGGGATAGATGCCTCACACTCTCTGGTAAAGATGCAGAATCCTATGACCTCATGAAGGCTACCCTAATTGAGGGCTTTGGATTCTCACCTGAGGAGTACAGGATTAGGTTATGGGGAGCTCAAAAATCCTCGAGCCAGACCTGTGTTGATTTTGTTGACTTCTCAGTCAAAACACTAGATGGTTGGATTAATGGCAGTGGTGTAAATTATTATGAAGGGCTGTATAATTTGTTTATGAAGGGACACCGTTTAAGTAATTGTTTCAATGATAAACTGCATCATCATCTGGTAGACCTAGTGTAGGAAAGTACCATCTTGCCTGGCATGTTACCCCCATTTTTCACTGTATATATGTTGATTTAGTTGTATGTGTCACTGGGACCCTGCCAGCCAGGGCCCCAGTGCTCTTAAGTGTGCCTGAAAGTGTTACCTGTGTTATGACTAACTGTCTCACTGAGGCTCTGCTAATCAGAACCTCAGTGGTTATGCTCTCTCATTTCTTTCAAATTGTCACTAACAGGCTAGTGACCAATTTTACCAATTTACATTGGCTTACTGGAACACCCTTATAATTCCCTAGTATATGGTACTGAGGTACCCAGGGTATTGGGGTTCCAGGAGATCCCTATGGGCTGCAGCATTTCTTTTGCCACCCATAGGGAGCTCTGACAATTCTTACACAGGCCTGCCACTGCAGCCTGAGTGAAATAACGTCCACGTTATTTCACAGCCATTTTTCACTGCACTTAAGTAACTTATAAATCACCTATATGTCTAACCTTTACCTGGTAAAGGTTGGGTGCTAAGTTACTTAGTGTGTGGGCACCCTGGCACTAGCCAAGGTGCCCCCACATTGTTCAGGGCCAATTCCCCGGACATTGTGAGTGCGGGGACACCATTACACGCGTGCACTACATATAGGTCACTACCTATGTGTAGCTTCACAATGGTAACTCCGAATATGGCCATGTAACATGTCTAAGATCATGGAATTGACCTCTCTATGCCATCCTGGCATTGTTGGTGCAATCCCATGATCCCACGGGTCTCTAGCACAGACCCTGGCACTGCCAAACTGCCTTTCCTGGGGTTTCACTGCAGCTGCTGCTGCTGCCAACCCCTCAGACAGGCTTCTGCCCTCCTGGGGTCCAGCCAGGTCTGGCCCAGGATGGCAGAACAAAGGACTTCCTCTGAGAGAGGGTGTTACACCCTCTCCCTTTGGAAAATGGTGTGAAGGCAGGGGAGGAGTAGCCTCCCCCAGCCTCTGGAAATGCTTTCATGGGCACACATGGTGCCCATTTCTGCATAAGCCAGTCTACACCGGTTCAGGGACCCCTCAGCCCTGCTCTGGCGCGAAACTGGACAAAGGGAAGGGGAGTGACCACTCCCCTGACCTGCACCTCCCCTGGGAGGTGCCCAGAGCTCCTCCAGTGTGCTCCAGACCTCTGCCATCTTGGAAACAGAGGTGCTGCTGGCACACTGGACTGCTCTGAGTGGCCAGGGCCAGCAGGTGACGTCAGAGACTCCTTCTGATAGGCTCCTTCAGGTGTTGCTAGCCTATCTTCTCTCCTAAGTAGCCAAACCCTCTTTTCTGGCTATTTAGGGTCTCTGCTTTGGGGATTTCCTTAGATAACGAATGCAAGAGCTCATCCGAGTTCCTCTGCATCTCTCTCTTCACCTTCTGCCAAGGAATCGACTGCTGACCGCGCTGGAAGCCTGCAAAACTGCAACAAAGTAGCAAAGACGACTACTGCAACTCTGTAACGCTGATCCTGCCGCCTTCTCAACTGTTTTCCTGGTGGTGCATGCTGTGGGGGTAGTCTGCCTCCTCTCTGCACTAGAAGTTCCGAAGAAATCTCCCGTGGGTCGACGGAATCGTCCCCCTGCAACCGCAGGCACCAAAGAACTGCATCACCGGTACCCTGGGTCTCCCCTCAGCACGACGAGCGAGGTCCCTTGAATCCAGCAACTCTGTCCAAGTGACCCCCACAGTCCAGTGACTCTTCAGTCCAAGTTTGGTGGAGGTAAGTCCTTGCCTCCCCACGCCAGACTGCATTGCTGGGAACCGCGACTTTTGCAGCTACTCCGGCCTCTGTGCACTTCCGGCGGAAATCCTTTGTGCACAGTCCAGCCTGGGTCCACGGCACTCTAACCTGCATTGCACGACCTCCTAAGTTGTCCTCCGGCGGCGTGGGACTCCTTTGTGCAACTTCGGGTGAGCACCGTTTCACTCCACTTCGTAGTGCTTGTTCCGGCACTTCTGCGGGTGCTGCCTGCTTCTGAGAGGGCTCCTTGTCTTGCTCGACGCCCCTTCTGTCCCCAGACGCAATTGGCGACATCCTGGTTCCTCCTGGGCCACAGCAGCATCCAAAAACCCTAACCGCATGATTTGCAGCTAGCAAGGCTTGTTGGCAGTCTTTCTTCAGGAAAATACTTCTGCACAACTCTCCACGGCGTGGGGAATCCATCCTCGAAAGGGGAAGTTCCTAGCCCTTGTCGTTCCTGCAGAATCTTCAGCTTCTACTGTCCAGTAGCAGCTTCTTTGCACCCACAGCTGGCATTTCCTGGGCATCTGCCCATCTCTGACTTGCTTGTGACTTTTGGACTTGGTCCCCTTGTTCCACAGGTACCCTCGACTGGAAATCCATTGTTGTTGCATTGCTGGTTTGTGTCTTTCCTGCAGAATTCCCCTATCACGACTTCTATGTCCTTTGGGGAACTTTAGTGCACTTTGCACTCACTTTTCAGGGTCTTGGGGTGGGCTATTTTTCTAACCCTAACTGTTTTCTTACAGTCCCAGCGACCCTCTACAAGGCCACATAGGTTTGGGGTCCATTTGTGGTTCGCATTCCACTTTTGGAGTATATGGTTTGTGTTGCCCCTATCCCTATGTGTCCCCAATGCATCCTATTGTAACTATACATTGTTTGCACTGTTTTCTAATACTATTACTGCATATTTTGGTATTGTCTACATATATCTTGTGTATATTTGCTATCCTCATACTGAGGGTACTCACTGAGATACTTTTGCCATATTGTCATAAAAATAAAGTACCTTTATTTTTAGTATATCTGTGTATTGTGTTTTCTTATGATATTGTGCATATGACACTAGTGGTACTGTAGGAGCTTCACTCGTCTCCTAGTTCAGCCTAAGCTGCTCTGCTAAGCTACCATTATCTATCAGCCTAAGCTGCTAGACACCCTATACACTAATAAGGGATAACTGGGCCTGGTGCAAGGTGTAAGCACCCCTAGGTACTCACCACAGGGTACTTGCAAATAAGAATGGCACCAGGAGCAAAAGAGAAAACAGCATTCTCTACACCTGATGGGCACTACCAGTTTACTGTGATGCCCTTTGGCTTAAAGAATGTCCCTGCCACCTTCCAAAGGTTGGTGAATCAAGTCCTTGCTGGCTTTGAGTCCTTTAGTGCAGCTTATCTTGATGATATTGCTGTCTTTAGCTCCAGCTGGCAGGATCACCTGGTCCACCTGAAGAAGGTTTTGCAGGCCCTGCAAGCAGCAGGCCTCTCTATCAAGGCATCTAAATATCAGATAGGGCAGGGTACTGTGGTTTACTTGGGACACCTTGTAGGTGGAGGCCAAGTTCAGCCACTCCAACCCAAGATCCAGACTATTCCTGACTGGGTAGCTCCAAAAACCCAGACTCAAGTAAGGGCATTCCTTGGCTTCACTGGTTACTATAGGAGGTTTGTGAAGGATTATGGATCAATAGTGACACCTTTCACAGAACTTACCTCCAAGAAAATGCCCAAGAAAGTTAACTGGACCTTGGACTGTCAAAAGGCCTTTGACACCCTGAAGCAAGCAATGTGCACAGCACCAGTTTTGAAAGCTCCAGATTACTCTAAGCAGTTCATAGTGCAGACAGATACCTCTGAACATGGGATAGGAGCAGTCCTGTCCCAAACAAATGATGATGGCCTTGACCAGCCTGTCGCTTTTATTAGCAGGAGTTTACTCCCCAGGGAGCAGCGTTGGAGTGCCATTGAGAGGGAGGCCTTTGCTGTGGTCTGGTCCCTGAAGAAGTTGAGACCATACCTTTTTGGTACTCACTTCATAGTTCAAACTGACCACAGACCTCTCAGATGGCTCATGCAAATGAAAGGAGAAAACCCTAAACTGTTGAGGTGGTCCATATCCCTACAGGGAATGGAATTTATAGTGGAACACAGACCTGGGACTGCCCATGCCAATGAAGATGGCCTTTCCAGGTTCTTCCACTTAGAAAATGAAGACTCTCTTGGGAAAGGTTAGTCTCATCCTCTTTCGTTTGGGGCGGGGGGGGGTGTGTAAGGAAATGACTCCTTGGCATGGTTACCCCCTAACTTTTTGCCTTTGCTGATGCTAAGTTATGATTTGAAAGTGTGCTGGGACCCTGCTAACCAGGCCCCAGTAACAGTGTTCTTTCCCTAAACTGTACTTTTGTCTCCACAATTGGCACAACCCTGGCACTTAGGTAAGTCCCTTGTAACTGGTACCCCTGGTACCAAGGGCCCTGATGCCAGGCAAGGTCTCTAAGGGATGCAGCATGTCTTATGCCACCCTGGGGACCCCTCACTCAGCACATGCACACTGCCTCACAGCTTGTGTGTGCTGGTGGGGAGAAAATGACTAAGTCGACATGGCAATCCCCTCAGAGTGCCATGCCAACCTCACACTGCCTGTGGCATAGGTAAGTCACCCCTCTAGCAGGCCTTCCAGCCCTAAGGCAGGGTGCACAATACCACAGGTGAGGGCATATGTGCATCAGTACTATGCCCCTACAGTGTCTAAGCAAAACCTTAGATATTGTAAGTGCAGGGTAGCCATAAGAGTATATGGTCTGGGAGTTTGTCAAACACGAACTCCACAGTTCCATAATGGCTACACTGAAAACTGGGAAGTTTAGTATCAAACTTCTCAGCACAATAAATGCACACTGATGCCAGTGTGCACTTTATTGTAACATACACCCAGAGGGCATCTTAGAGATGCCCCTTGAATACCTACCCGACTTCTAGTGTAGGCTGACCAGTTTCTGAAAGCTGGGAAGTTTAGTATCAAACTTCTCAGCACAATAAATGCACACTGATGCCAGTGTGAAATTTATTGTAACATATACCCATAGGGCATCTTAGAGATGCCCCCTGAATACCTACCCGACTTCTAGTGTAGGCTGACCAGTTTCTGCCAGCCTGCCACACACCAGACATGTTGCTGGCCACATGGCGAGAGTGCCTTTGTCACTCTGTGGCCAGGAACAAAGCCTGTACTGGGTAGAGGTGCTTCTCACCTCCCCCTGCAGGAACTGTAACACCTGGCGGTGAGCCTCAAAGGCTCACCCCTTTTGTTACAGCGCCCCAGGGCATCCCAGCTAGTGGAGATGCCCGCCCCTCCGGTCACTGCCCCCACTTTTGGCGGCAAGGCTGGAGGAGATAATGAGAAAAACAAGGAGGAGTCACCCACCAGTCAGGACAGCCCCTAAGGTATCCTGTCAAAGCCCAGCTCACCTGAGTTCTTGTTCAGTTCTGATGGAGGTTGAAGACAATCCGACCCCATCCTGAAACTGCTTGTTCCAGCACACTAGTTTTTAAAACAGTGCACTAAGAACAGAAGCTCAAGGGAAGGGGGGAAGTGGATAAAATAAAAAAAAGAGAGACAACACCGTTCTTGCGTTTCCACTGTTGAAGTGCTGCACAAATCTGCGGCCCTTTCTGACTTCTGTAGAAACTGGTGCCTAATGAAACATAAACAAAGAACAGATAAGTGCAACCTATTCCTAAATGGGTTCCTGACTATCCCTTTATTTATTGGAAATTCTCTTCTAAAAGTACCTCTTGGATCCTGGTCTCTAGTTTCCAGGTTTGGAATGTGTTACTGCTCTGGGATGTGTTTTCTATTACTGTTAAGCTTCTAAAAAATTAAACAAATACCGTTATCAGAATTACCAATATCAAACATTCATCATAATATAACTAAAGCCTAAATTCCCAATAGCAGACTCACTTTTCGCATATTTCCAGAAGCTTTTATAAAACAAATACTGTACTTTTACATCAAAATACAGCATGTAATTTGTGCAAGTCCTTCATTTACTGTTTTCCTTGCTGTCAATGGTTTCCACTGTTCGATTCCCAAAAGTTCCATGAAAAAAAACAATGTCCGCTTCACAAAGTCCTGCAAAATAATCCTGCAACAAAGAGCCTTAATCACAATGCTCGTGGAAGGCACTTCGCCTCAAACTGTCTATACACGAATCCAGAAATTGCCGTCAAAGCTCCCTCAGGTAATAAAAAGTTTTGCACTTACTTGTTGCTGGCAAGAGATACTGATCAGTCTAACCTTGTCTTCTTTCTCTTTTGCAGGTTACTCGTAGGAGAGAGGCTGAGGCAAGGAGGAACCGGAAACCGGAAGAAGGAAGAGCCAGCAGCTGCGCCAATTGAAGTCAAAGAAAGTCTGTAAAGAGCAGGAGTGCCAGCACCGAGGGATCTGTTCTCAGGTAAGCGGGAGGTAGACGAGCACAAGCACTGGGTGAGGCTCGGGGGATGCCTTTTATAGACAGGGCTGGGTGTGGTTCGAAGAGCTGGCTGTGGTTTGAAGGGCTGGGTGTGGTCCTCACATGCTGCACATGTTCTTGGAAGGTGTGCAGAGCTGGGTGTGGTTTGAAGAGCTGGGTGTGGTCCTCACATGCTGCACATGTTCTTGAAAGGTGTGCAGAGTTTCAGTTATTATGCAAATGAGTTGGATTAACACATGGCCTAGGGAGGAGTGTTTTAAAGAAGCCTTGGTAAAAGCAAGGCCCAATGTGTAAACAAAACAGCACATTAAACAACATACACAGAAGCCTAGGGGGGGGGGGAAGGTGAGATAACAAGAAAGGCTTTGAATAGTAAGTTTAAAAGGGAGCTATTACAGAACCCACTAGTGCAGTGAGAGGGGACATGCTCTTTGCTGTGTACAAACCCTAACAGTTGCCCCCCTCAAAGGCCCTCCTACAGGACGGGGTTTTCCTGGATTTTTTAAATAAAACCGTCTAATCAGCTGTGGGGCATGTACATATGATGCTGGTTCCCATGAATTCTCAGATTCATCATATCTGTAAAGAAATGGCTCCCTGTTGCAGTTACCCCCCACTTTTTGCCTGATACTGATGCTGACTTGACTGAGAAGTGTGCTGGGACCCTGCTAACCAGGCCCCAGCACCAGTGTTCTTTCCCTAACCTGTACTTTTGTATCCACAATTGGCAGACCCTGGCATCCAGATAAGTCCCTTGTAACTGGTACTTCTAGTACCAAGGGCCCTGATGCCAAGGAAGGTCTCTAAGGGCTGCAGCATGTCTTATGCCACCCTGGAGACCTCTCACTCAGCACAGACACACTGCTTGCCAGCTTGTGTGTGCTAGTGAGGACAAAACGAGTAAGTCGACATGGCACTCCCCTCAGGGTGCCATGCCAGCCTCTCACTGCCTATGCAGTATAGGTAAGACACCCCTCTAGCAGGCCTTACAGCCCTAAGGCAGGGTGCACTATACCATAGGTGAGGGTACCAGTGCATGAGCATGGTACCCCTACAGTGTCTAAACAAAACCTTAGACATTGTAAGTGCAGGGTAGCCATAAGAGTATATGGTCTGGGAGTCTGTCTAACACGAACTCCACAGCACCATAATGGCTACACTGAAAACTGGGAAGTTTGGTATCAAACTTCTCAGCACAATAAATGCACACTGATGCCAGTGTACATTTTATTGCAAAATACACCCCAGAGGGCACCTTAGAGGTGCCCCCTGAAACTTAACCGACTGTCTGTGTAGGCTGACTAGTTCCAGCAGCCTGCCACACCAGAGACATGTTGCTGGCCCCATGGGGAGAGTGCCTTTGTCACTCTGAGGCCAGTAACAAAGCCTGCACTGGGTGGAGATGCTAACACCTCCCCCAGACAGGAGCTGTGACACCTGGCGGTGAGCCTCAAAGGCTCACCCCTTTGTCACAGCCCAGCAGGGCACTCCAGCTTAGTGGAGTTGCCCGCCCCCTCCGGCCACGGCCCCCACTTTTGGCGGCAAGGCTGGAGGGAACAAAGAAAGCAACAAGGAGGAGTCACTGGCCAGTCAGGACAGTCCCTAAGGTGTCCTGAGCTGAGGTGACTCTGACTTTTAGAAATCCTCCATCTTGCAGATGGAGGATTCCCCCAATAGGATTAGGGATGTGACCCCCTCCCCTTGGGAGGAGGCACAAAGAGGGTGTACTCACCCTCAGGGCTAGTAGCCATTGGCTACTAACCCCCCAGACCTAAACACGCCCTTAAATTTAGTATTTAAGGGCTACCCTGAACCCTAGAAAATTAGATTCCTGCAACTACAAGAAGAAGGACTGCCTAGCTGAAAACCCCTGCAGCGGAAGACCAGAAGACGACAACTGCCCTGGCTCCAGAAACTCACCGGCCTGTCTCCTGCCTTCCAAAGATCCTGCTCCAGCGACGCCTTCCAAAGGGACCAGCGACCTCGACATCCTCTGAGGACTGCCCCTGCTTCGAAAAGACAAGAAACTCCCGAGGACAGCGGACCTGCTCCAAGAAAAGCTGCAACTTTGTTTCCAGCAGCTCCAAAGAACCCTGCAAGCTCCCCGCAAGAAGCGTGAGACTTGCAACACTGCACCCGGCGACCCCGACTCGGCTGGTGGCGATCCAACACCTCAGGAGGGACCCCAGGACTACTCTAAGACTGTGAGTACAAAAACCTGTCCCCCCTGAGCCCCCACAGCGCCGCCTGCAGAGGGAATCCCGAGGCTTCCCCTGACCGCGACTCTTTGAACCTAAAGTCCCGACGCCTGGGAGAGACCCTGCACCCGCAGCCCCCAGGACCTGAAGGACCGGACTTTCACTGGAGAAGTGACCCCCAGGAGTCCCTCTCCCTTGCCCAAGCGGAGGTTTCCCCGAGGAACCCCCCCTTGCCTGCCTGCAGCGCTGAAGAGATCCCGAGATCTCTCATAGACTAACATTGCGAACCCGACGCTTGGTTCTACACTGCACCCGGCCGCCCCCGCGCCGCTGAGGGTGAAATTTCTGTGTGGGCTTGTGTCCCCCCCGGTGCCCTAAAGAACCCCCCTGGTCTGCCCTCCGAAGACGCGGGTACTTACCTGCAAGCAGACCGGAACCGGGGCACCCCCTTCTCTCCATTCTAGCCTATGCGTTTTGGGCACCACTTTGAACTCTGCACCTGACCGGCCCTGAGCTGCTGGTGTGGTGACTTTGGGGTTGCTCTGAACCCCCAACAGTGGGCTACCTTGGACCAAGAACTAAGCCCTGTAAGTGTCTTACTTACCTGGTTAACCTAACAAATACTTACCTCCCCTAGGAACTGTGAAAATTGCACTAAGTGTCCACTTTTAAAACAGCTATTTGTGAATAACTTGAAAAGTATACATGCAATTTTGATGATTTGAAGTTCCTAAAGTACTTACCTGCAATACCTTTCGAATGAGATATTACATGTAGAATTTGAACCTGTGGTTCTTAAAATAAACTAAGAAAAGATATTTTTCTATACAAAAACCTATTGGCTGGATTTGTCTCTGAGTGTGTGTACCTCATTTATTGTCTATGTGTATGTACAACAAATGCTTAACACTACTCCTTGGATAAGCCTACTGCTCGACCACACTACCACAAAATAGAGCATTGGTATTATCTCTTTTTGCCACTATCTTACCTCTAAGGGGAACCCTTGGACTCTGTGCATGCTATTCCTTACTTTGAAATAGCACATACAGAGCCAACTTCCTACAATATCCTTTCCATTCTACTAAATAAAACAGACGTCCACTAATTCTTTTTGAGTCTTTTATGCTTTTCACTTCATATTCCAGATTTCCTTTAATTGGTATGGGTGGAGGTGGTGGTTCAGGTCGGATTTTTGAGTTGTACGGCTTAAGCAAGGACACATGGAATGTAGTATGTACTGGATATTCTTTTGGTAAATCTAATTTTACTGTTACCGGGTTTACTATGGCAGTTATACTAAAGGGTCCAATGAAACGTGGTTGCAGCTTTCGGGATCCCTCTATGTTTAGGTTTTTTGTGGAGAGCCATACCTTGTCACCAATTTTATACATTGGGGCCTCAGACCTGTGTTTGTCTGCTTGTCTTTTCATGCTTTCCTTGTACTTTAATAAATGTTTCCTGGCTTTGTCTTGTATGTCACCTAACCTCGTTAGTCTATCCGTTACTGTAGGCAACAGGGAATCTTCTAACAAAATGGGTATAGCTCTTGGATGATACCCCTGCAAGAAATAGAATGGTGAGCAAAGTAGAGCTGAATGCTCAGTATTATTATAAACAAACTCTGCTACAGGAAGAGCTTCCAACCATTCACTAGAATAATCAGCCAATAAACAACGTAGCATTTGAAGTAAGGTTTGGTTTAGTCGTTCAGTCTGTCCATCTGTCTCTGGGTGGAAAGCAGTGGATAAGGCCACATCTATTTTCAGTTTTTCACATAATTTTTTCCAAAATCTGGAGTTGAACTGGCTCCCTCGGTCTGACACCACTTTGCTTGGCAAACCATGTAAACGCACAATTTCCCTTATAAAAATATCGGCAAATTCTGCCGCCGTGGGTAATTTCCGTAATGGTACAAAATGTGCCATTTTAGATACAAAATCCACTATAACCAACACTGTTGTGAAGGATTTTACAGGTGGTAAACCTACAATAAAGTCTACGCTCACAGTGTGCCAAGGTTGTTTGGGTGTTGGCATTGGTATTAACAAGCCGTCAGGAGCCTTATGAGAAGATTTATGTCTTGCACAAATTGGACAGGTAGTGACAAATTGCTTAATGTCCTTTCTTATAGTGTCCCACCAAAAGTGTTTTTGCACATTTTCCAGGGTTTTTACCCAACCAGGATGACCTGCCAACGGTGAGGCGTGATGCCAAATTATCACCTGTGTTTGTAATTCAGAGGTGGGCACTAACAGCATGTTGTCGTGATACAATAAACCTCGTTGTATTGTGTTATGGGAATCCTTTAACCAATCCTGAGGTGCTATTTGCATGTGTGCATTATATAGATCTGTGATGAAATCCTTCTGTTGTACTGGTGCCAACAACTTTTGGGGAGGAATAATGGGTTCTCCTATTTTATCTTGTTTCATGTCTGAGGTATGTCCGTATCTAGATAACACATCAGATTGAATTTGTTGTGCACCTGGTCTATAGGTTATAACAAAGTCAAATGTGCTAAAAAAAATTAACCAGCGCATCTGACGTGGTGTTAGTGCTTTAAGTGATCCAAAAAACTGTAGGTTCTTATGGTCAGAAAAGATTGTAACTGGGTACTTGGCTCCCATTAAATGGTGCCTCCATTCTGAAAAGGCTACTTTGATAGCTAGTAGTTCCCTTTCAGCCACAGTGTAATTTTGTTCAGCTGGTAATAACTTTTTGGAATAGAAGGCTATAGGATGTAACTGGCCATCTACTGCATCTCGTTGAGAGAGAACTCCTCCTAAAGCTACTTGTGAAGCATCCGCTTCAACAAAAAAGGGCAAGTCAGGATCAGGATGTTTCAGAATTGGGGCTGAAGTGAACTTTTGTTTTAGGAGTTGAAAGGCGTGTGCCGCCTCATCAGTCCAAAGAAATCGTTGCCCTTTCCGCAACAAGGTAGTTATTGGGGCTGCAATGTCTGCAAAATGTGCAATAAACCTCCTATAAAAATTGGCGAAACCCAGAAATTTCTGAATATCTTTTACAGAGGATGGTTCTGGCCAATCAGCAATAGCACTGATTTTCTTTACATCCATAGTTATTCCTTGAGGTGACAGGCAGTATCCTAAAAAGTCCACCTTGTTGACATTAAAAGTACACTTTTCTAACTTAGCAAAAAGATGATTTTCTTTTAACTTTGATAATACTGCACAAACATGTTGGGTATGTTCTTCTGAGTTCTTAGAGTAAATGAGGATGTCGTCTATGTATACTATGACACAAACGTCCAGGAATTTGTGTAGGACCTCATTTATAAAGAACTGAAAGGCCGCAGGGGCATTACATAACCCAAAGGGCATTACTGTGTACTCAAATAAACCAAACTTTGTCTTGAAAGCTGTCTTCCACTCATCCCCCTCTTTTACTCGGACCAGGTGGTAAGCTCCCCGCAGATCTAGTTTAGTGTATACAGTAGAATGTCTTAATTGATCCAACAACACAGGTATTAGAGGAAGAGGATATTTATTCTTTATTGTAGCCTTATTTAGTCCTCTATAATCGATACACGCGCGCAGGGATTTATCCGGCTTCGGGATAAAAAAGAGTGGAGATGACACTGGAGATGTGGAATGACGGATGAACCCAGACTGTAGTAGGTCATCTAGGTAGGTTCTTAAGTATTTGGTTTCTTCGTCAGTCAAAGCATATACTCTGTTATTAGGTAAACGGGCCCCTGGGATAAGATCTATACGGCAGTCATAAGACCGATGTGGGGGCAGCACACTAGCCTTTACTGGATCAAAGACGTCTTTAAAGTCAGAATATTCAGGAGGGAGACTTGTTTCATCTTGTGTAACACTAGCACAGTGTAATACTGTGCTCTGTTCTGTACCTGCTTCTTGATAGCAATTGGTTCTACAGAAAGAGGAATCCAAAGTAACAGTTCTATTCACCCAATCAATTTTTGGGTTATGAGTTGTTAACCAGGGTACCCCGAGAATCAAACCAAAATTAGGAGTATCTATCAGATCAAAGCTAATCACCTCTGTGTGCCCGTTCTGACAGACCATAACAAGTGGACTTGTTTGTTTTGTGATTAATCCAGAGGTCAATTCTGACCCATCCACTGCACATACTGCTTCTGGACAAGGCTTTAGGCACATAGGAAGTCCTAAGATTTCAGCTAACTTATTATCCACAAAATTTCCTGTCGCGCCTGAGTCCAGTAGGACAGGGAGAGAATGCCTCACTTGGGTAGTAACAATTAAAACGACCTGAATTATGAAATGTCTAGGTATGTGCGGTACCCTGAAGGCTGCAGCATTAGAGGTTTGATTAAGATGTTTTCTCGAACAAGTAACCTCTCCCCTTGTCAAGCTTAATCGTTTCCCGATTCAGTTGAGGAGGTGGAGGAAACAGCACCCTTTCGTGGAGTTTTAGGCTTTACTGGACATTCTCTGGCAAAGTGACCTGCCCTGCCACAATATAAACCTAATTGAAATGTTCTCCTTCTTTCTTTTTCCTCTGATGTGAGTGGACCTCTGAGTGTCCCTATTTGCATAGGCTCTGGTTCAGGGAGTTTATTATCTGTGTCTTTCTTCTCGTGTCTAATAAAAGTTAACCGTGATTCCAGTTTGTATTTATCTCTCTTTCTTTCTCCTAGTCTATGTTCTAATTTCACAACTAAATCTACAAAGTCTGAATAGTCTTTTGGCAAATCAACGATATGAGCCAGCGCGTCTTTTAACTCGTCTCTCAAACCTTTATAAAAAAGGGAGACACGCTTTTCTTCTGGCCACTGTGTCTCGGTGAGTAAACGATTAAAACTAGTGAGATAGGTCAATAAATCCTTGTTACCTTGTTTAAGATTTAAAAGCTCATTATCACTTGCCTGCATGAAAGTGTGTTTTGCAAAAAGGCTGGTCATGGTACGTTTAAATTGATTCCAATTATGGAGGATGGGATCATCTCTATCCACGAAAGGAATTGACCAATTGGCTGCTGTGCCACCCAAATAAGACAAGACGAATGCCACTTTCGTATCATCAGTAGGGAACTGTTGTGGCTTACAAATGAAGTGTAATTGACATTGATTGATAAAAACATGGAATTTGTTACTATCTCCATGAAAACGTTCAGGTGCTGCTAAGGGCACAACATTAGGAACATTAACAGTAACCTCAACTGGGGAAGGCAAAGTTGTATGTTTTGATGGCGCCCCTGTCTCTGAGGAGGTTTTAAACAAAGGCGTAGAAGCTGTGTTCCACTGAGATCCCCTAAATTTATACCTGCTTAAATCCTGTTTTAAAGAGGTATTCTCCATCTTTAATCTCTCTATTTCCTCTTGCATATGTTGCAAGATGCCAGACACTGATTCATTATGAGCCAAGTCCTCATTTAGGGGCTGCGCCATATCCGTGACGTCAATACCCTCTATTTCTTCCCCGGTATTCATCGTCCACCAGAACTGAAATTATTTTTTAAGGCTTGTGCTTCTGTCAAAGCCCAGCTCACCTGAGTTCTTGTTCAGTTCTGATGGAGGTTGAAGACAATCCGACCCCACCCTGAAACTGCTTGTTCCAGCACACTAGTTTTTAAAACAGTGCACTAAGAACAGAAGCTCAAGGGAAGGGGTGAAGTGGATAAAATAAAAAAAAGAGAGACAACACCGTTCTTGCGTTTCCACTGTTGAAGTGCTGCACAAATCTGCGGCCCTTTCTGACTTCTGTAGAAACTGGTGCCTAATGAAACATAAACAAAGAACAGATAAGTGCAACCTATTCCTAAATGGGTTCCTGACTATCCCTTTATTTATTGGAAATTCTCTTCTAAAAGTACCTCTTGGATCCTGGTCTCTAGTTTCCAGGTTTGGAATGTGTTACTGCTCTGGGATGTGTTTTCTATTACTGTTAAGCTTCTAAAAAATTAAACAAATACCGTTATCAGAATTACCAATATCAAACATTCATCATAATATAACTAAAGCCTAAATTCCCAATAGCAGACTCACTTTTCGCATATTTACAGAAGCTTTTATAAAACAAATACTGTACTTTTACATCAAAATACAGCATGTAATTTGTGCAAGTCCTTCATTTACTGTTTTCCTTGCTGTCAATGGTTTCCACTGTTCGATTCCCAAAAGTTCCATGAAAAAAAACAATGTCCGCTTCACAAAGTCCTGCAAAATAATCCTGCAACAAAGAGCCTTAATCACAATGCTCGTGGAAGGCACTTCGCCTCAAACTGTCTATACACAAATCCAGAAATTGCCGTCAAAGCTCCCTCAGGTAATAAAAAGTTTTGCACTTACTTGTTGCTGGCAAGAGATACTGATCAGTCTAACCTTGTCTTCTTTCTCTTTTGCAGGTTACTCGTAGGAGAGAGGCTGAGGCAAGGAGGAACCGGAAACCGGAAGAAGGAAGAGCCAGCAGCTGCGCCAATTGAAGTCAAAGAAAGTCTGTAAAGAGCAGGAGTGCCAGCGCCGAGGGATCTGTTCTCAGGTAAGCGGGAGGTAGACGAGCACAAGCACTGGGTGAGGCTCGGGGGATGCCTTTTATAGACAGGGCTGGGTGTGGTTCGAAGAGCTGGGTGTGGTTTGAAGGGCTGGGTGTGGTCCTCACATGCTGCACATGTTCTTGGAAGGTGTGCAGAGCTGGGTGTGGTTTGAAGAGCTGGGTGTGGTCCTCACATGCTGCACATGTTCTTGAAAGGTGTGCAGAGTTTCAGTTATTATGCAAATGAGTTGGATTAACACATGGCCTAGGGAGGAGTGTTTTAAAGAAGCCTTGGTAAAAGCAAGGCCCAATGTGTAAACAAAACAGCACATTAAAAAACATACACAGAAGCCTAGGGGGGGGGGGAAGGTGAGATAACAAGAAAGGCTTTGAATAGTAAGTTTAAAAGGGAGCTATTACAGAACCCACTAGTGCAGTGAGAGGGGACATGCTCTTTGCTGTGTACAAACCCTAACATATCCTGAGCTGAGGTGACCCCTGCCTTGAGAAATCCTCCATCTTGAGTTTGGAGAATTCCCCCAATAGGATTAGGGATGTGCCCCCCTCCTCACAGGGAGGAGGCACAAAGAGGGTGTAGCCACCCTCAAGGACAGTAGCCATTGGCTACTGCCCTCCCAGACCTAAACACACCCCTAAATGCAGTATTTAGGGGCTCCCCAGATCCCAGGAAATCAGATTCCTGCAACCTGAAGAAACAAGAAGGACTGCTGACCTACAAGCCTGCAGAGAAGGAGGAAGACGACAACTGCTTTGGCCCCAGCCCTCCCAGCCTTTCTCCAACTTCGAAAACCTGCTCCAGCTATGCATCCGACAGGGACCAGCGACCTCTGAAGCCTCAGAGGACTGCCCTGGACTAAAGGACCAAGAAACTCCCGTGAATAGTGGCCCTGTTCAAAACCAGCTACTTCTTTGCAACAAAGAAGCAACTTTCAAAGACTGCACGTTTCCCGCCGGAAGCGTGAGACTTCACACTCTGCACCCGACGCCCCCGGCTCGAGAGATCCAGAGAACAAACACCTCAGGGAGGACTCCCCGGCGACTGTGAGCCCGCAAGTAACCAGAGACGACCCGCCTGAGCTCCCACAGCGACACCTGCAGAGAGAATCCAGAGGCACCCCCTGACCGCGACTGCCTGTAACAAGGGACCCGACACCTGGAACCAACACTGCACCCGCAGCCCCCAGGACCTGAAGGAACCGAACTTTGATGTAGGAGTGAGCCCCAGGCGACCCTCTGCCTAACCCAGGTGATGGCTGTCCCGAGAAGCCCCCCGTGCCTGCCTGCACCGCTAGAGTGACCCCCCGGTCCCTCCATTGTTTCCTATCTGAAACCCGATGCCTGCTTTGCACACTGCACCCGGCCGCCCCTGTGCAGCTGAGGGTGTGTTCTGTGTGCCTACTTGTGTTGCCCCCTTGCCCTGCAAAACCCCCTGGTCTGCCCCCCGAGGACGCAGGTACTTACCTGCTGGCAGACTGGAACCGGAGCATCCCTGTTCCCTATAGGCACCTATGTGTTTTGGGCACCTCTTTGACCTCTGCACCTGGCCGGCCCTGAGCTGCTGGTGTGGTAACTTTGGGGTTGCCTTGAACCCCCAACGGTGGGCTGCCTATGCCCCAGAACTGAGACTTGTAAGTGTTTTACTTACCTCCTAATCTAACCTTTACTTACCTCCCCCAGGAACTGTTGATTTTTGCAGTGTGTCCACTTTGAAAATAGCTTATTGCCATTTTTACAAAGACTGTACATGATATTGTTTCCATTCAAAGTATCTAAAGTATCTACGTGAAGTACCTTGCATTTAAAGTGTTCAGTGTAAATCTTGAACCTGTGGCTCTTAAAATAAAATAAGAAAATATATTTTTCAATATAAAACCTATTGGCTTGGAGTAAGTCTTTGAGTGTGTGTTCCTTATTTATTGCCTGTGTGTGTACAACAAATGCTTAACACTACCCTCTGATAAGCCTACTGCCCAACCACAAAACCACAAAATAGAGCATTAGAATTATCTACTTTTGCCACTATCTTACCTCTAAGGGGAACCCTTGTACTCTGTGCACACTATCTCTTACTTTGAGATAGTATTTACAGAGCCAACTTCCTAAAGTATTAATGCCACTTTAACACCGACCGCCAGGGTTGTTATGAGGGCCTATATCACATGTACATCTGGATTTGAACTATAAAGATTGTTCAACAGCACTGTTCAGCAAGAAAAAGAAGATTGCTAAGACATAAAGCTGCTGCACCAGGTGTGGGGATCAAGGGCAGGCAATCTTCCTGTTAAGTGATAGACCATCATTCTGGAATCCAGGAACACTTGGTTTTTGGGGTCCTCGCCACATTCAGCTGACCTCTTTGGGGCCGTTGCCTGTGACGCTTGCATGCCAGAGTGGGCACTAGGACCATTGGGGCCGATCCCCCTGTTGAAGGAGTCCTCGCAATCAGCAGAGGGACTCAAGATCAAGGTGAGAAGCTGCCCTGTAGCATCACTGCTGTTCCACCACCTTAATGGCAGGACCCGCAAGGAAGGAGCTGTTGCACCCATAAGCTGTTGCCACCTGCAACCGCCTCAGTGTACCGCCGCACTGACAGCAAGAGGTTGCAGTGTAAGCTGCTCATCGCTAGAGTGCGGGAAGACGCATCCCAGCTCCCAGACACGTTTGAAGGTTGCGGTTGGGTAAGATTTGAGCAGAGTCCTAAGCCCACTAGAGATCTGCACAAGCTTGACAGCTCATCGCTACAAGAGCTGAACTTTCTAGGCGAACACCAGTTTTAGATGCACACTGATAGTGGGGCCAGCGCCCATATGGCCACTGCCATAGATCTGCCAGGGTCACACTGGTTAGCATGCGGGGTGACCTTTGGGGGCGAGGACGCACTGCCCAGACCAGTGCTGTGGCACTAGGCTTGAGAGATGTGATGTGTGAATTATTTAGTGTGCTGTGTTTTGCGTGTATACTACATATGGATTCTCTTACCAACAGTAAGTATTGGACTGGGCAATAATAATATTGGGTTCACCATGGGTATTTTGTGTCTTGAGCCTAAGCCTACCTTGCACATACTTCCCCCTGTAGGGCCTTAAACTGCTTGATCCACACTACCACTGACAGTCAAGTGCAGAAGAAGTAGTATTTGGCCCACTCATGGCCCACATTACGTTGGGACCTGGAACAGCAGGAATATAAGGCCATAGCTCCCGCAATTGGCTTGAGTAACTCCTGCTTGGCCCTCTGAATGGAGTTTTGTCAAGGCCCAACAAATAGATGACACGAAAGCCTTTATTTCTCTTTCTGACACAGCACCATGAGACTGAGGGCATCATTAAGAGTTTGGCGGGCAGCGGAGACCGCCCGCCAAACTCTTTAGGACAGAAGACCACCATTCCGGTCTTCCGCCCACTGGACCTATTAAGAGTTTCCCACTGGCCACACCCACAACATTGACTCCAGCTCGGAATTGAGGCGGCAGCAATGTTGCAGTGCGTTTGGTGCCTGCCTTTTTTCACTGCCTGCTTTGCCTTTGCAGGCAGTGAAAAGCCCCTGCACTGCCCATGGCAGTGCCCCCGGCACCCCATTTCCGCCAGCCTTTGCATGGCTAGCGGACACGTGGTCGTAATCCCCAGGGCAGCGCTCCTGGCAGATTAAGACTACGGGCACTGCCAGGCTGTCGACCGCCAGCAACCTGGTGTTGCCGGAGGTCAAACTGTGGCACTTTCATCACGGTCAAAATGTGGAGGCCGGACCGACCTCCACCGCAGCCCTACCGGTCTCATGACCACCAGGGTCGTAATAACAGCCTGAGTGCTGTTAACAACTAAAAACATACTAATATGCAGCACCAATTTTCTAGACAGTACGCTCTAGGCAGCAAGTTCACATGACACACAAGGTCAGGGAGGAAAGGTAGAAAAAGGCCCATACATACACAATAAAATATTGTCATTACAACTATGATTGAGTAGTTGTGTCTTAGGCCAGGCTTAATTATTTCGAGGAGTAAGACATGCTTGATCACCAATGCAACTGACATGCTTTTTTCCTGCAAGCCACCTCAATTTAGGCTTGGTGGATTGTCTCCAATACCTTTCCTCTTTGTGCGTGAAAGACTTATGATTTTGAAATTCATTAGATAAGCAATGGTTGTAACCATACCAGTGTGGGACACTGATGTCTAATTTACCAACAGTGAATATCCAGATATAGAACACTATAGTTTGACACACTCTTGGTAAACATCCAAATGTTAATCACAGAGAGGGAGTGGAGAAGGGTGTGGGTTGATTCAGCTTCCCAATAGCATATAATAATCAAGAGAGTCACTCCTCTAGTATGTCGCACCGAAAACTCTTAAAAACTATTTAAAAAAGGGATATCATTTGCTTTTATAAAATAACTCTCCCCCATTGATCATTACAATGGTATATTTAATCATAGAGTCCTCCCCGAAACATAATGTATCAAGGAGTGCAAACAAACTCGACCCTCGAGGAAACACTAATTAGAGAGGGACTGTGAAAGGAAAAGGAAACACTTGTCTACAAAGCCCAATAGATCTGTAATTTAATAGGGGTTTGTGTGTCAAGAATAAAAACTAAGAGTGATGCTTTTGAGGTTTTATTACTCGAGTATCTATTACTACCTGTTTCAGTCACCTTTTTCCTCCAGTTTCTGGTCATGTGGCTTTCCTCTGGACCTAAACAAGTCCCTAAATTTCCCAAACTTTCTATGTGGTTTAGTTTCTCACAAAACTCGAAAGCATCACCCTGGAGCCGAAACACCCTGGACATGCCTCCATTTACCATCACTTTGGCCAGGGTGTCAGTGTGAGGAGACTTATCCACGCCACAAAGCGTCTGCCAAATCCCAGCCTGGCCAGCACTTCAAACATGATTGGCCACTCAACTGTGTCAAGCGAGAGCATGAGGGCATCTTCTTTTCCTCCTTTCTGTATGTGTTTGGGAGTAGCTCTCCAGGTAATGAAACAGAAAGCAGAGGTGATTTTTAGTGAATTCGTTGATATCTATGGCAGCTGAAGCTCTATAGGACAGTAAGCTCTTATTGCTCAGCTATTTATACAGGTCATATACCGGTGGCAGATCAACCCTCTGCCAAGCATCCTTTGGTTTCTGAGTTGTTGCAGGGTATTAGATTTTTCCCTGCCCCTCACCTTAGATAGTCTGTCTTATAGGGTGTCTCTGTAGCACTAATATTCCGCCAAGAATGGCCTGATAATAAACATTTATCCAGAAAACAACTGTCTGCCAAATTGACCATCCACCTTAGCTTACATCCACCTTAGCTTATATATATATATATATATATATATATTACCTACTGGCGGTCACAGTAGGTAGTTATAGTTAGGGCCTAGTTTCCATAGAAAAAAGCGTTTTTTGATTTGCCTATATCTTTGAGGAATCTTCACGATATTTTCCCAAAAAAAGTGCCCTGGTGATTCTTGTTGCATACGGAAAGGTTTGGGGTGATTCGTCAAGCGAGGGCCGAAAAAAGGGGGGTCAAAACAGTTGTTTCCCATTTTAATTCCCATAGGACCTTTAGACACGACTACAGCCCGAACCACTGGACGGAATGACACCAAATTTGGCAGAAAGCTAGCTTTAGGTACGGAGATTACGCTATTTGGTGTAAATCCGTCCAGTAGTTTTTGAGATATTAAAGGAATTCCAAATTTGTATATCTGTGATCGCGAATAATTCCCAAATTTTCGCAAATGCGTGCGTGAAAAGAAGCGCTGTAATTGCTGACTGCAGCCTGACTAGAAAGTTGGGGCCGCCATCTTATTTCACAGGACATGGTCCCCAGGGGTGAAAATCCTAATTGAAAGTGGCATAAGGGGTCAGGGTGGAGGTACCCTAACCCCAGGTGTGTTTTACGGGCAAATTATGGATGAAAAATAATTTTGCATTACCATGCGCAATATTTGTGAAAATTCACGAATTTTCGCTAATTATTTTCAAAATATTTGTGAACATGAAAAAATTTGAAGTGAAACCACAGACTCATTCAATACTATACTAATTCATTAAACTTATACATGCACTCAGAGATTCATGCACCCACTCACACACCCACTCACACATTTATACACCCACACAGACCCACTTAGATCCTCATGCACTCCCTCACAGACCCACTCAGACACTCGTACACCCACTCACAGGCCCAGTGAGACACAGATGCACCACACAGACCCACTGAGATACTCATACACCCATTCACAGACCACTCAGAGCCTCACACATCCACTCGCAGATCCACTCAGACACTCACGCACCCACTCACAGAGCCACTAAGACAATGATGCACGCACTCTCACACCCAGACAGAGAGTCTCACAGCCACTCTCACCCCAGATACTATAGCTATTGTAAAGGCAGTCATCTGTACCGCAGTAATTTCACGAAATACAGCGTAATTTTGTGAAATTAACGCAGCAGCAGACACCACTAAGTTAAAATACTTACTAATTAAGATTTTAAAAATACTTATCCTTTTTACCTGTACTACCCATAAGGATCACCATAATCTATAATGCTGCCAAATTGCATTCAATTGTTTTTGCGCTACACAAGATACAGAGTGTATGATAAATGCATTGAGGGCCAAAACGCATTTTGGGACCCCCCCTTTTTTCTTAATACCCCTTTGATGAATCTCTGCAAAACTTTGCATCATCCCCCGATGTAGAAAAAGCAATAGACCAAAAAAAATCAGGGAGACTTGCCAAACAAGCACACAATTATTAGGAAGCAAAAATCCAAGGAATTCCTAGTAATCCTAACTACAACTACAAAGTGGCTAATGCAACTGCCATTCTCTAATAGATAAACAGACCAATAGATAAATAGACGGACAAAAAGCTTTCAGGTCTAGTCAAGTAAACAATTAAGTTTATTGGGACCATCATACATTAAACCATACTACATTGCCCAATACATAAATTATTAAAACCATCAAACACATTATAAAAAATAACTATATCACTTTTTACATATATACAATATCATCCAGAACACCTACTAATATTCAAATTTCATAATCCATTAACTCATCACTCTCTATCATAAACAATCATTAACATAAAATTGATAAGATCTCTTTCTATTTCACTATCTTGAAAAAAATCCCTACAGCACTTTGCATGGCAAATTAAAACCTCTATTTTCTTTGGTGTTACATTATACTTCGTTCACCCTGGTCTTAAAATAATGCGCCTTTCTAATGTAAAAAATATACAACCCAATAAAATATGTACAATTGAGCATTTCATATTTAGCGTTCCCCCCTGGTTCTTTTAACATATTGGCACTCTCAGCACGGCCAGTGATGGGTTTAACCCAAACCAAAATTGACTACTTCATTTCTTGGTTAGTTAGTGCTGAGGTATATGAAAATACTATAGCATTACTCCAGGAGTCAGTGAAAGAAGAAACAGGAACCTTTGTCTATGGGTATGTTTTCAGTAGTTGCCGTAGGGGTGTGAGACAGTGAAACAAAACTCGTCCCGTGTGTACCTTTTAGGTCTCATCTAGCAGACAGCACCACCTGCCTAATTGTGAAAGGCGTGTGGAGGGCTTATCAGAACCTTCAGTGGACTTGAAGACGCCCATTGTTAACCATTATTGCCGTTCTTATTTTCTTGCTTCTGACTCAAGGACTTGCCTTGTCCATCATGTGCTTGGCCTCTCCTCCAGTATAGCCCCTCCACCACCCTTTTTTCTTGGCTGATTTGTATTCTTTCACTCCTGCCTTTTAAGGAGCTCATTGTTTCTTTTTCTTTCAGAATTCCATAAGAGTGCGCGTGTTTTCTAGTCCTCTACTTTGTGCGCTGCTTCCCTCACCCAAACACCCAGTCCCCTGTGCTCTCTATTTTATTCTCTTTCATACTCGTTCTTGTGTGCTTGTCGACGCATTCTGTGCTGCTGTCTTCCTCATGTGCTGCTCTAGTGCAGTTTTCCCGCTGACCCGGTGGTCCATGCAGCTTTCCCTCTCTTCCTCCTACTCTGCTTAATGTTATTTTTTACCCTCTCCTTGGCTTCACCCACACCCTCACAGGCTTTTCTATTTTATAACTTTTTTAGAGGGAGTGGCAGCTGTCATTTGCTGGTGTCGTTCTGCTACGAAAAATAAATGTTATTTATTGACATAAGTGGCATCCATCATCTTAGATGGGTGAATAGAGAAACAGAAAATGGCTTTCTCGACATATTGTGGAGGGTGCACACGTGCACTTCCAGAATGATGCAATCTGCAACAGCGTCCGTCATTGCACCTATTTTATGTTTTTATTTGTTGTCAATGATGCATAGCATGAGAGAAAAGCACTTTGTTTTTAGCCAGTGCTGCACATCACCAGCAAACGGCGAGACCTGTTGGCTGTGCAATGCTTTTCTGTTACTACTGTAAAGGTGTGGGATGCAGTTACATGGAGGGTGCATACTTCACTACTGTGTAGGCCTATGAGCTGTTATAGGTATGTGTACTACACTGGGCTGAATGATTTTGTGTTGTTTGCATGGTGTGTTCTACAGTGGGTTGAATGTCCTTAGGCTTTTTGCGTGGAAAGTGCATCCTCCACTGAGTGTGATGCCCATGTGCTGTTTGTGAAGGAGGGTGCAAATTGCACTAGACGAAAGCCCGTGTGCAGCTTGTGGGTGTTGGTCTGACAGTTGCACCGGACAGACCTGACCTGAGGCCGGAAGTACCATGTTTCTGGCAGAGTATCCTGTAGATACATGCTTGAAACCTGTAACTGAACTTTCCGTTTTCTGAGCCTTTACTGCTGTGTGAATGAAGAAACTATCGGTTTATAATGTGGAGTTTAGGTTGGCACAGAAAAGACTTTGCAAACCTGGTTTGCTCCACTACTCCAATGTGTGATAGCAGTGGTCTGTATTTCTGGTTTCTGCTATGCACACTCTTTTTTTGTGAACAGACTCCCGTTTATATTTCCAAGATGGCAGCTAACTTGTGTGATGAATTCCTTGTCCTGTGGTGGTCCATATATATATTATATTTTCTTTCACTCGCTAGGAAGTGGCGGGATGGGGCTCATTCTAATTTGTTGAGCAATAATCATGTCCAGTTCAATTCAGAAAAAAATGTGAAGTTGGTTGAGAGGGCTGTGTGGTAAGCAGAGGTACACTTCCTTATATCAACCCAGTGGGAATGTGCCTAAGGTGGAGTGAATGGAGTCTCGTTTACAAAACCAGGGAAAGTTGTGTAAATCAGACGTGTGTCGGAGTGTAGCTGGTTGGGAAGGACTGTATGGCTCTTAAAAGGACGGTGACAATTTTGCTGTTACCCAGGATCTAGCAGCATATGATGCTTTAGCAGAGGTTGGTGTGGGGTGGAAGATTCAGATTTGGATGAGGCAGGAGGAAGTGGAGTTGTGAGTTGTCCTTCAGAGAATGATGAAGTGGTAAACAATGGTCATGTAAATTGTGTTTCCAAGTATGTAAATGGAGAGTGTAAAAGAGGTATGTGGGAGGAGAATCGGGATCAATCAATCAATTATTTCTAGAGCGCACTACTCACCCGTAGGGTCTCAAGGCACATGGGAGGGTCCTCGGAGATCAGTTGAAGAGCCTGGTCCTGAGGTCCTTCTTGAACTGAGGCAGCAATGACGACTGTCTGAGATGGAGTAGTAAGGTGTTCCAACCTTTAGCTGCCAGGTATGAGAATGATCTTTCTCCGGCCGAGGACTTCTTTATGCGGGGTACGTCAGGGCACGATTACTGGAACGAGCGGAGAGGTCTGGAAGGGGAGTACCAGGTGATATGGTGGTTGATGTAGTTCGGTCCGCTGTCGTGGAGGGCTTTGTAGGCGTGTACAAGGAGTTTGAAGTTCATCCTCTTCTCAACGGTGAGCCAGTGGTGGTTCTTCAGGTGTTCTGTAATGTGTTCTCTGCAGGGGATGTCTAGAATGAGTCTGGCGGCGGCGTTCTGAATTTGTTGCAGCTTGTTCAGGTTCTTCTTGGAAGTTTCAGCATAGAGAGCGTTGCCGTAGTCGAGTCTGCTTGTGATTAGGGCGTGTGTCACGCTTTTCCTGCAGTCGGTTCGTGTCCATCTGGAGATCTTTCAGAGGAGGCGGAGGGTGTGGAAGCAGGTGGAGGCGACGGAGTTGACCTGCGTGGTCATGGTGAGCGTTGAGTCGAGGATGACGCTGAGGTTTCTTGTGTGGTCTCAAGGGGTGGGGAGCCTATCGAGTGTAGAAGGCCACCAAGAGTTATCCCAAGCTGATGTGCAGGGTCCCAAGATGAGGATCTCTGTTTTTTCAGGATGCCCACGCAGATTTAATGATTATGACTGTGTATAGGTTAATTTTCGTACCACGCGTTTTATTTGAAGAATACTATTTGCCTGTTAAATTTTCCTTGTTATTGTACACTTGTGTTTAATATTTTTTATATATAATTCCACTTTGAGTTTTTTTCTGTAAAGGGTGACAATATGTGTAAACTTGTTATCAATGTATTACATTGACATATTGTGTTAGGTGGGGTATCCTTAATGTGTATCTCACTAGTAAGTTCCATCAATGCATGGCCACACAGTAAATCAACTAGGTTATATTTTGGATTGTTGGCTGTGAGAGCACGTAGAGCAGCCACTACAGTCAAACCTGAGGCAAAGTATAAACATAAGAGTAAGACTCAGTACTCTGATTCAAAAACACACCCAGTCTAAAGGAAATTTGAGGCTTTAGGGCCTGATTACGACCCTGGCGGTAAAAACCGCCAGGGCCGTGGTCCGCGGGAGCACCGCCAACAGGCTGGCGGTGCTCCTTTGGGCATTCTGACTTCGGCGGTACAGCCGCTGCCAGAAACGGAAAGTCAGCGGTGTACCGCCGGCTTTCCGCTGTCCAGGGGAATGCGCCGCCATGGGGATTCCGACCCCCATACCGCCATCCTGTTCCTGGCGGTTTCGGCCGCCAGGAACAGGATGGCGGTATGGGGTGTCGTGGGGCCCCTGGGGGCCCCTGCAGTGCCCATGCCAATGGCATGGGCACTGCAGGGGCCCCCGTAAGAGGGCCCCACTTAGAATTTCAGTGTCTGCTTAGCAGACACTGAAATTCGCGACGGGTGCTACTGCATTCGGAGCCGGCTTCCTCGTTGTGAGAAGGTAGCCTCTTTCTAGCCTTGTTACCCCCACTTTTGGCCTGTTTGTGAGTGTATGTCAGGGTGTTTGTCACTGTTTTCACTGTCTCACTGGGATCCTGATAGCCAGGCCTCAGTGCTCATAGTGAAAACACCATGTTTTCAGTATGGTTGTTATGTGTCACTGGGATCCTGCTAGTCAGGACCCCAGTGCTCATAGGTTTGTGGCCTATATGTATGTGTCACTGGGACCCTGTCACACAGGGCCCCAGTGCTCATAGGTGTGCATGTATATGTTCCCTGTGTGGTGCCTAACTGTCTCACTGAGGCTCTGCTAACCAGAACCTCAGTGGTTATGCTCTCTCATTACTTTCAAATTGTCACTGACAGGCTAGTGACCATTTTTACCAATTTACATTGGCTTACTGGAACACCCTTATAATTCCCTAGTATATGGTACTGAGGTACCCAGGGTATTGGGGTTCCAGGAGATCCCTATGGGCTGCAGCATTTCTTTTGCCACCCATAGGGAGCTCTGACAATTCTTACACAGGCCTGCCACTGCAGCCTGAGTGAAATAACGTCCACGTTATTTCACAGCCATTTTACACTGCACTTAAGTAACTTATAAGTCACCTATATGTCTAACCTTTACCTGGTAAAGGTTAGGTGCAAAGTTACTTAGTGTGAGGGCACCCTGGCACTAGCCAAGGTGCCCCCACATTGTTCAGAGCCAATTCCCTGAACTTTGTGAGTGCGGGGACACCATTACACGCGTGCACTACATATAGGTCACTACCTATATGTAGCTTCACAATGGTAACTCCGAATATGGCCATGTAACATGTCTATGATCATGGAATTGCCCCCTCTATGCCATCCTGGCATAGTTGGCACAATCCCATGATCCCAGTGGTCTGTAGCACAGACCCTGGTACTGCCAAACTGCCCTTCCTGGGGTTTCACTGCTGCTGCTGCCAACCCCTCAGACAGGCAGCTGCCCTCCTGGGGTCCAGCCAGGCCTGGCCCAGGATGGCAGAACAAAGAACTTCCTCTGAGAGAGGGTGTGACACCCTCTCCCTTTGGAAAATGGTGTGAAGGCAGGGGAGGAGTAGCCTCCCCCAGCCTCTGGAAATGCTTTGTTGGGCACAGATGTGCCCAATTCTGCATAAGCCAGTCTACACCGGTTCAGGGACCCCTTAGCCCCTGCTCTGGCGCGAAACTGGACAAAGGAAAGGGGAGTGACCACTCCCCTGACCTGCACCTCCCCTGGGAGGTGTCCAGAGCTCCTCCAGTGTGCTCCAGACCTCTGCCATCTTGGAAACAGAGGTGCTGCTGGCACACTGGACTGCTCTGAGTGGCCAGTGCCACCAGGTGACGTCAGAGACTCCTGCTGATAGGCTCCTTCAGGTGTTAGTAGCCTATCCTCTCTCCTAGGTAGCCAAACCCTCTTTTCTGGCTATTTAGGGTCTCTGTCTCTGGGGAAACTTTAGATAACGAATGCAAGAGCTCATCCGAGTTCCTCTGCATCTCTCTCTTCACCTTCTGATAAGGAAACGACTGCTGACCGCGCTGGAAGCCTGCAAACCTGCAACATAGTAGCAAAGACGACTACTGCAACTCTGTAACGCTGATCCTGCCGCCTTCTCGACTGATTTCCTGCTTGTGCATGCTGTGGGGGTAGCCTGCCTCCTCTCTGCACCAGAAGCTCCGAAGAAATCTCCCGTGGGTCGACGGAATCTTCCCCCTGCAACCGCAGGCACCAAAAAGCTGCATTACCGGTCCCTTGGGTCTCCTCTCAGCACGACGAGCGAGGTCCCTCGAATCCAGCGACTCTGTCCAAGTGACCCCCACAGTCCAGTGACTCTTCAGCCCAAGTTTGGTGGAGGTAAGTCCTTGCCTCACCTCGCTGGGCTGCATTGCTGGGAACCGCGACTTTGCAGCTACTCCGGCCCCTGTGCACTTCCGGCGGAAATCCTTTGTGCACACCCAAGCCTGGGTCCACGGCACTCTAACCTGCATTGCACGACTTTCTAAGTTGGTCTCCGGCGACGTGGGACTCCTTTGTGCAACTTCGGCGAGCACCGTTTCACGCATCCTCGTAGTGCCTGTTTATGGCACTTCTCCGGGTGCTACCTGCTTCAGTGAGGGCTCTTTGTCTTGCTCGACGTCCCCTCTCTCTTCAGGTCCAATTTGCGACCTCCTGGTCCCTCCTGGGCCCCGGCAGTGTCCAAAAACGCCAAACGCACAATTTGCGACTAGCAAGGCTTGTTGGCGTCCTTTCGGCGGGAAAACACTTCTGCACGACTCTCCAAGGCAAGAGGGATCCGTCCACCAAAGGGGAAGTCTCTAGCCCTTTTTGTTCCTGCAGAAACCTCAGCTTCTTCTGTCCAGTAGAAGCTTCTTTGCACCCGCAGCTGGCATTTCCTGGGCATCTGCCCATCTCCGACTTGCTTGTGACTTTTGGACTTGGTCCCCTTGTTCCACAGGTACCCTAGATTGGAAATCCACAGTTGTTGCATTGCTGGTTTGTGTCTTTCCTGCATTATTCCTCTAACACGACTACTTTGTCCTTAGGGGAACTTTAGTGCACTTTGCACTCACTTTTCAGGGTCTTGGGGAGGGTTATTTTTCTAACTCTCACTATTTTCTAATAGTCCCAGCGACCCTCTACAAGGTCACATAGGTTTGGGGTCCATTCGTGGTTCGCATTCCACTTTTGGAGTATATGGTTTGTGTTGCTCCTATCCCTATGTTTCCCCATTGCATCCTATTATAACTATACATTGTTTGCACTGTTTTCTAAGACTATACTGCATATTTTTGCTATTGTGTATATATATCTTGTGTATATTTCCTATCCTCCCACTGAGGGTACACTCTAAGATACTTTGGCATATTGTCATAAAAATAAAGTACCTTTATTTTTAGTATAACTGTGTATTGTGTTTTCTTATGATATTGTGCATATGACACTAAGTGGTACTGTAGTAGCTTCACACGTCTCCTAGTTCAGCCTAAGCTGCTCTGCTAAGCTACCATTATCTATCAGCCTAAGCTGCTAGACACCCTATACACTAATAAGGGATAACTGGGCCTGGTGCAAGGTGCAAGTACCCCTTGGTACTCACTACAAGCCAGTCCAGCCTCCTACATTGGTTGTGCAGTGGTGGGATAAGTGCTTGAGACTACTTACCACTCTTGTCATTGTACTTTTCATAAGAGAAAAATATACAAAACAAGGTCAGTGTATATACACATAGCCAAAAAGTTTTGCATTTCCTCTTTTCACTCTTTTCTAAGTGCTGAAAAGTACTTCTAAACTTTCAAAAAGTTCTTAAAAGTTTAAAAAGTTTTTTTCTGTCTTTCCAAAAAGTTCTGAAAACTTTTTTCTCTTTTTCTATCACTTTAACTCTCTCTAAAAATGTCTGGCACAGGCCAAAGTGTTGATCTGTCCAAACTTGCATATGACAACCTTAGCTGGAAAAGAGCAAGGAGTCTCTGTATAGAGAGAGGTTTGAGTGTAGGGAAGAATCCTTCCTTGGAACTGTTACTTAACATGCTTAGAGAACAGGATAAGGCCATAGGTGCCCCATCTGTTGAAAAAGTACCTAATAGTTCCCAATCTGATTCAGGGACTCCCCCAGGAAAAGATTTAGGAAAGAAACTTCCTAGCCTGCCCATTACTAGACAATCTAGCATAGATGGTAATGATGATGAGCCACACCAAATAAATAGTGTTGTCTCACATCATAGCAAAAGCATTTATTCTCACCATACTGGTAGTAATGTTTCTGTAAACCAAGCTGTTAGGGTGCCTTCTGTAAGGGACAGGTCTCCTGTTCATTCCCATCATAGCTCTGTTTCTAGAAATGTCCCTCCCACCAACCCTGATGACAGAATGTTAGAGAGGGAACTCAATAAGTTGAGGGTGGATCAAACCAGACTGAAGCTTAAAAAGCAACAGCTGGATTTGGATAGACAGTCTTTTGAATTAGAGAAGGAAAGACAGAAGTTGGGTTTAGATACCCATGGTGGCAGCAGCAGTATTCCCCATAGTCATCCTGCAAAAGAGCATGATTCCAGGAATCTGCACAAGATAGTTCCCCCTTATAAGGAGGGGGATGACATTAACAAGTGGTTTGCTGCACTTGAGAGGGCCTGTGTTGTACAGGATGTCCCTCAAAGGCAGTGGGCTGCTATCCTATGGCTATCATTTAGTGGAAAAGGTAGGGATAGGCTCCTTACTGTGAAAGAAAATGATGCCAATAATTTTACAGTTCTTAAGAATGCACTCCTGGATGGTTATGGCTTAACCACTGAACAGTACAGGATAAAGTTCAGAGAGACCAAAAAGGAGTCTTCACAAGACTGGGTTGATTTCATTGACCATTCAGTGAAGGCCTTGGAGGGGTGGTTACATGGCAGTAAAGTTACTGATTATGAAAGCCTGTATAACACAATCCTGAGAGAGCATATACTTAATAATTGTGTGTCTGATTTGTTGCACCAGTACCTGGTAGACTCTGATCTGACCTCTCCCCAAGAATTGGGAAAGAAGGCAGACAAATGGGTCAGAACAAGGGTGAACAGAAAAGTTCATACAGGGGGTGACAAAGATGGCAATAAGAAGAAAGATGGTGAAAAATCTCAAGATAAGCATGGGGATAAGGGTAAAACCAAAGATCCCACTTCAAATCTTAAACACTCTTCAGAGGGTGGGGATAAAACAAATTCTTCCTCTTCTTCCCAACCTGCACACATTAAAAAGCCTTGGTGCTTTGTGTGTAAAAATAGAGGCCATAGGCCAGGGGATAAGTCCTGTCCGGGTAAACCCCCTGAGCCTACCACCACTAATACATCAAGCTCTAGTGCCCCTAGCAGTAGTGGTACTAGTGGTGGGACTGCTGGCAACAGTCAAGCAAAGGGTGTAGTTGGGTTCACTTATGGGTCCATAGTGGAAACTGATGTAATCAGTCCCAAGACAGTTTCTGTCACACCTAGTGGCACTGGCCTTGCCACACTGGCTGCTTGTCCCGTTACAATGGATAAGTACAGGCAGACAGTTTCAATAAATGGTGTTGAGGCCTTGGCCTACAGGGACACAGGTGCCAGTTTCACTTTGGTGACTGAAAACCTAGTGCCTCCTGAACAACGCATCATTGGACAACAGTATAAGATTATTGATGTCCATAACTCCACTAAGTTTCTTCCCTTAGCTATAATTCAGTTTAGTTGGGGTGGAGTTACTGGCCCTAAGCAGGTGGTGGTATCACCTAGCTTACCTGTAGACTGTCTCTTAGGTAATGACCTAGAGGCCTCAGGTTGGGCTGATGTAGAGTTTTATGCCCATGCAGCCATGCTGGGCATCCCTGAGGAATTGTTCCCTCTCATTTCAAGTGAAATGAAAAAGCAAAGGAGAGAAGGCCTGAAAACTCAGGATCCCTCTCCATCAACAGGTAAAAAGGGTATCACAGTATCCCCTAACCACCCTACCATTCAGGATACCATTCCTGTGGTGGGAGAAACCTCTCCTGGGGTGGCACCTGTTCCAAGGGAATCATCAGCTGGCAAAGCTGGACTCCCTGAGGTGGAAGTACCTCTCTGTGGGATAACTAACATTGGTGAGAAAAACAGCACCATTTTAGTTAACATGGAGCATCCCTCCAACCCTCCCAGAGAAACTTTAGTGCAGAAACCCTGCACTACCTCACAACACTTAGGACAGCATCCCTGCCCTAGTGTGGAGCTCATAGGACAGCATCCCTGCCCTGCTCCAAATCAAGAGAAACAGCATCCCTGTTCTCTCTTCCAGCCAGATGGACAAAGTTTTTGCCCAGCTATGGCTTTTCTGAGACAGCATCCCTGTCTGGCATTTCCATCACTACAAATAGGTTCAGTGGACAATTCCCACTGCTCTAAACTAAAACTTACTGATAGAAACTCTGAAAATACATCTTCACATTGTTGCTTAGCTAAAAAACTTCAAACAGGGTGGTTTACATCCCCACAGGGAAGTAACCATATAGTGGATGATAAAGGGAGTAACCAGTCTATTGCAGAGCTACTCTCTACTTATCACCACTTAGACAATAAAGTCTCAACTGGCCAAGGTTAGCCTTATTGTCCTTCGTTTGGGGGGGGGGGGGTTGTGTGAGAAGGTAGCCTCTTTCTAGCCTTGTTACCCCCACTTTTGGCCTGTTTGTGAGTGTATGTCAGGGTGTTTGTCACTGTTTTCACTGTCTCACTGGGATCCTGATAGCCAGGCCTCAGTGCTCATAGTGAAAACACCATGTTTTCAGTATGGTTGTTATGTGTCACTGGGATCCTGCTTGTCAGGACCCCAGTGCTCATAGGTTTGTGGCCTATATGTATGTGTCACTGGGACCCTGTCACACAGGGCCCCAGTGCTCATAGGTGGGCATGTATATGTTCCCTGTGTGGTGCCTAGCTGTCTCACTGAGGCTCTGCTAACCAGAACCTCAGTGGTTATGCTCTCTCATTACTTTCAAATTGTCACTGACAGGCTAGTGACCATTTTTACCAATTTACATTGGCTTACTGGAACACCCTTATAATTCCCTAGTATATGGTACTGAGGTACCCAGGGTATTGGGGTTCCAGGAGATCCCTATGGGCTGCAGCATTTCTTTTGCCACCCATAGGGAGCTCTGACAATTCTTACACAGGCCTGCCACTGCAGCCTGAGTGAAATAACGTCCACGTTATTTCACAGCCATTTTACACTGCACTTAAGTAACTTATAAGTCACCTATATGTCTAACCTTTACCTGGTAAAGGTTAGGTGCAAAGTTACTTAGTGTGAGGGCACCCTGGCACTAGCCAAGGTGCCCCCACATTGTTCAGAGCCAATTCCCTGAACTTTGTGAGTGCGGGGACACCATTACACGCGTGCACTACATATAGGTCACTACCTATATGTAGCTTCACAATGGTAACTCCGAATATGGCCATGTAACATGTCTATGATCATGGAATTGCCCCCTCTATGCCATCCTGGCATAGTTGGCACAATCCCATGATCCCAGTGGTCTGTAGCACAGACCCTGGTACTGCCAAACTGCCCTTCCTGGGGTTTCACTGCTGCTGCTGCCAACCCCTCAGACAGGCAGCTGCCCTCCTGGGGTCCAGCCAGGCCTGGCCCAGGATGGCAGAACAAAGAACTTCCTCTGAGAGAGGGTGTGACACCCTCTCCCTTTGGAAAATGGTGTGAAGGCAGGGGAGGAGTAGCCTCCCCCAGCCTCTGGAAATGCTTTGTTGGGCACAGATGTGCCCAATTCTGCATAAGCCAGTCTACACCAGTTCAGGGACCCCTTAGCCCCTGCTCTGGCACGAAACTGGACAAAGGAAAGGGGAGTGACCACTCCCCTGACCTGCACCTCCCCTGGGAGGTGTCCAGAGCTCCTCCAGTGTGCTCCAGACCTCTGCCATCTTGGAAACAGAGGTGCTGCTGGCACACTGGACTGCTCTGAGTGGCCAGTGCCACCAGGTGACGTCAGAGACTCCTGCTGATAGGCTCCTTCAGGTGTTAGTAGCCTATCCTCTCTCCTAGGTAGCCAAACCCTCTTTTCTGGCTATTTAGGGTCTCTGTCTCTGGGGAAACTTTAGATAACGAATGCAAGAGCTCATCCGAGTTCCTCTGCATCTCTCTCTTCACCTTCTGATAAGGAAACGACTGCTGACCGCGCTGGAAGCCTGCAAACCTGCAACATAGTAGCAAAGACGACTACTGCAACTCTGTAACGCTGATCCTGCCGCCTTCTCGACTGATTTCCTGCTTGTGCATGCTGTGGGGGTAGCCTGCCTCCTCTCTGCACCAGAAGCTCCGAAGAAATCTCCCGTGGGTCGACGGAATCTTCCCCCTGCAACCGCAGGCACCAAAAAGCTGCATTACCGGTCCCTTGGGTCTCCTCTCAGCACGACGAGCGAGGTCCCTCGAATCCAGCGACTCTGTCCAAGTGACCCCCACAGTCCAGTGACTCTTAGGCCCAAGTTTGGTGGAGGTAAGTCCTTGCCTCACCTCGCTGGGCTGCATTGCTGGGAACCGCGACTTTGCAGCTACTCCGGCCCCTGTGCACTTCCGGCGGAAATCCTTTGTGCACAGCCAAGCCTGGGTCCACGGCACTCTAACCTGCATTGCACGACTTTCTAAGTTGGTCTCCGGTGACGTGGGACTCCTTTGTGCAACTTCGGCGAGCACCGTTTCACGCATCCTCGTAGTGCCTGTTTCTGGCACTTCTCCGGGTGCTACCTGCTTCAGTGAGGACTCTTTGTCTTGCTCGACGTCCCCTCTCTCTTCAGGTCCAATTTGCGACCTCCTGGTCCCTCCTGGGCCCCGGCAGTGTCCAAAAACGCCAAACGCACGATTTGTGACTAGCAAGGCTTGTTGGCGTCCTTTTGGCGGGAAAACACTTCTGCACAACTCTCCAAGGCGAGAGGGATCCGTCCACCAAAGGGAAAGTCTCTAGCCCTTTTCGTTCCTGCAGAAACCTCAGCTTCTTCTGTCCAGTAGAAGCTTCTTTGCACCCGCAGCTGGCATTTCCTGGGCATCTGCCCATCTCCGACTTGCTTGTGACTTTTGGACTTGGTCCCCTTGTTCCACAGGTACCCTAGATTGCAAATCCACAGTTGTTGCATTGCTGGTTTGTGTCTTTCCTGCATTATTCCTCTAACACGACTACTTTGTCCTTAGGGGAACTTTAGTGCACTTTGCACTCACTTTTCAGGGTCTTGGGGAGGGTTATTTTTCTAACTCTCACTATTTTCTAATAGTCCCAGCGACCCTCTACAAGGTCACATAGGTTTGGGGTCCATTCGTGGTTCGCATTCCACTTTTGGAGTATATGGTTTGTGTTGCCCCTATCCCTATGTTTCCCCATTGCATCCTATTGTAACTATACATTGTTTGCACTGTTTTCTAAGACTATACTGCATATTTTTGCTATTGTGTATATATATCTTGTGTATATTTCCTATCCTCCCACTGAGGGTACACTCTAAGATACTTTGGCATATTGTCATAAAAATAAAGTACCTTTATTTTTAGTATAACTGTGTATTGTGTTTTCTTATGATATTGTGCATATGACACTAAGTGGTACTGTAGTAGCTTCACACGTCTCCTAGTTCAGCCTAAGCTGCTCTGCTAAGCTACCATTATCTATCAGCCTAAGCTGCTAGACACCCTATACACTAATAAGGGATAACTGGGCCTGGTGCAAGGTGCAAGTACCCCTTGGTACTCACTACAAGCCAGTCCAGCCTCCTACACTCGTGGAAGGGTGTTTCCCGCTGGGCTGGCGGGCGGCCTTTTGGCGGTCGCCCGCCAGCCCAGTGGGAAACCCAGAATGACCGCCGCGGTCTTTTGACCGCGGTACGGTCTTCTGGCGGTTCCCGCTTGGCGGGCGGCTCCCGCCGCCCGCCAAGCTTGGAATCACCCCCTTAGTCTCCTTGCAGCCTGTTTGTACTTCTACACCTTGCAGAATTTATACATCTGGCACCCCCAAGTATATGTCCAGATGTTGCACATTGCAATTTGGTACTTATATGGTGGCACTCAGCATATCTGGCACTGCCACAGAAGATATGCAGATGTGGCACACTGTAGTCTAGCATCTCTATGCAATATATCCACATGTGACGCTTTGATGTCTCATAAAGATGCTGCACATTGTCTTCTAGTTTTCCAGCCTGATGTGGCACCTTCCCACAAGATATATATTGTGATATTGTGATGCAACTCTTCGAAGTTTAATTCTCTGATGGTGTGTGGCAGGTACCACACTACTCACGCCATCCCCGTTGTACAAGCTTCACCCCCATGGTACCATGCAAGCTCTTCCCAGTTAATCTTGCACACTACCACAGCATAATGTGGGTGAAGTTTGAGCAGCTGCATCCATGGGAGTACCTGTGTACCTCATGGGCAGGCTGCCCAGGTTCTTGCGGGAGTACCGCTGTGCACACGGCAGAATATTTTTTATTTTTGCCTGGGGGGTCCCTCTGCAAGGGTCAGGGGGTCCCTACTCTACCCCCCTCTATTGTACATCTTCAGGACACATGGATCAAGTACCCGAATCCTATAATGGCAGCCACAAGGGTTTTCTGTGGGTATCAGTTTGTTGGTACCGAAAGGGTCTCCGGGAGAAAATGCCCCCTCAGCCAGTCAGAGGGCTCTATTTTTTTAATTTTCAAAACTGCGGATCTCTCATGGGAGTCCTGCAGAACAAGCCAGCCAGATATGCCCACCTTTTTGACCCCTTCAAACTCAATCCGAGCACATATTGAAACGCTAATTTGTCAGAAAATGGCTGAACATATTTACGGTAATCCCAGAAAAAGTATGCTTTCGATGTACAGTTCTAACCTTTTGCCAAATTTGGCAAATTAAGCGTAATTAAATTTTTTGGAGACCAAAATCCTTTGGGAATCAACATGGGAAATCACTAGAAATCAATGTTTTGGGACCCCACCAACCTTTTTTTTGGCCCCCACTTGAAAGATCGGCCAAGAAGGAAGGACTGAGGCGGATGACCCTTTTTTGAGCTAGTTTCATGCAGATTTGTCAAACTGCAGCAAAGTTATTAGCAAAACATAAGACGCTCTTCCAATAGAAACACTGACTACACAGTGGCGACTGCCACTGTGTAATATATATATATACAATATAATATAATATATATATATATATATATAATAATAATAATATAATATATATATGTCTTACCAGTATACCACCAATGCGGGGTCTCGCCCACCAGATTTATGGGTGCTCTATCGCGGGTGCAGTCCCCTGCTTTTATTTTGCGTGAACTTTGCCGCCTGGTGTGGCCCGTGCACAATATTGGAATAAAGTGTGGATTTGAGCGCTGCCCTGGAATGCCCATCTTTCTTTGGGGAGCCAGAGTTTAAGGAATGTATACACATGTGTGTGTTTTGTGTGTGTATATGTATATATATATGTATATATATATATACATATACACACACACACACACATCCATATGTATGTATACATATCTATATCTCTTTACATACTTATTTATATATAGTTAGATATATGTACATATATGGATATAATGGATATAAATAGTATTGTGTTTCCTAAGGGTATGCTGGATTTGAGGGGGGAAGTGAGTCTGTGCAATGCAGCCACTGGATTCTGAGAAGCAGTGGTCCTCACTATGCTTGTTTAGGAATGCAGGCATCACTCTGTGGTTTTGAGACGTAGGGCCAGATGTATCACAGGATTTTGCAAACGGTGCGAATCAGTAAATTTCGCCGTTTGCGAATACAAAATCGCCTTTCACGATGTATGAAAGGCATTCGCAGTGCAAATATAAGGAATCGCAAAAATAGCGATTCCTTGCAACTTCGACATGAATTTGCTGGTCGCATTCGGCGTATCGCAAATAGCGACAGTTTGCGATTTGCATTCTTTGTATCGCAAATTGCGACCTGGATTTGCAAATCGCAGAATGCAAATCGCAAAATCATGTCACTATTTGCGATACGCAGAATGTGAATCCCAAATTCATTCTCGCAATGCAATGCATCAACAATTGGCAAATAGCGAATATTCGCAGAATGGCCTTTTGCATGCGTAATTTACCACGAAGTGAAATCAGGTGGTAACCAGGTGCAACTTATATAAAGAGGCCCAGAATGACTCAGCCTCTTTTCCACAATGGCTGCACTCTACGTGATGGCGAGGAAGATGAGGATCTTGGCAGGTTTGAGGAGAGGGAGGAGGAGACAGGAGCGCATTTTTAGAGTGCACATTACCCTTTTTGACCAGACAGATGAGAAGATATATGATAAGTACAGGTTAAGCTCAGCCATAATACTTGACCTGATAGCTGATCTACAAACCATACTGCAGCGCATCACACACAGGACCAATAGTATACCCACCCATGTACAGCTATTATACTCCCTGCACCTATTAGCCTCAGGGAGTTATCAAGGGGTCATAGCAGCAACTGGAGGGGTCTCACAGAGTGCTCTCTCATGATTTTTCAATGCATTTCTCAATGCCATGCTGAGAAAAATTCGACTGCACATAAGATTCCCCAACACCCTACACGAATTTCTACAGACAAAATTCGATTTCTACCAGATTGCCCAATTCCCACATGTAATAGGCGCAATCGATGGGACACGTGTACCTGTCCACCATCAGCCACAGAGTATGTTTATCGGAACCGTAAAAATACACATTCCATGAACATACAAGTAATTAGCAATGCCTCCAACATTATAACCGATCTTGTGGCCAGATACCCAGGTAGCACACATGACTCCTACATCTTTCGGCACAGTGGAATTTACACAAGACTACTTGCTGGGGAGTTTGGAGAAGGATACCGACTGGGTAATGTAATAGTTGACAATGTCGCATTGATGTATATATGATGTCACGGATACCAATTACTCATTTTACTCTCTTGTCATTCCAGGAGACAGTGCCTACGCTGTGCGGTCATTCATACTGACGCCCTACCTGAGTCCTGCAACGCCAGCCGAAAGGAGGTATAATGCCTCTCACAGGACAACTCGCAGCATTGTGGAGAGGACCTTTGGCCTGCTTAAGAGCCGCTTCAGATGCAAACACAAGAGTGGTGGTGCACTACAATACAGCCCTGAAACAACATGCAAAATTGTGGCTTCATGTGCTATGTTGCACAACATTGCTACAACGAGGGGCATACCTGTAAACCCACCGTGCCGGACTCAGATGAGGATGATGATCTCTTGCCACACCTTCACCCAGCAGAGAGAAGCAGTGCAGCAGAGGGCAGACTAAGACGTGCTGAAATGCTGCGCAAATATTTCTGATGTAAGTAATGACAATACTTTGTCTATTTTATGTATTGCTGTAGGTAGCATCTTTATTGCCTTGACTACAGCTAGTATATGTGTGATTAGGACATAGCTTTGCACTATACACAAACAGGTAGGAGTAACAGTGTCACACTATTAGCATCATAGTATAACTGTTTTGCTACATGTTAAGGTAGTCCCCTGTAGCCCTCAACATTACTTCCTACGTCCCCGCACTCCACTTGAGTGCTCAGTGGCCTCAGTGGAACCTCTTGTAGGGGGTTCAAAGACAGTACTGTGTCTGGTACTGCGACGCCTAGGATCCATCACAGGGGCTGTGACACTGCTGAAACTAGAGCGCTCCTCACTATCCCCACCACCCAGTTTGCTGTTTGAAGCACTGTGCTGTCTGCATTGTCTCCAAAACATTGGTTATTTACACCAATCCTTGTGCAACGTCCCGACTGCAATGTGCCATCTCCACTTGTATGCCCATAGCAAGTCGTGATATCAAGGCAGTTGCGGTAGTGAGCCGATTGACAGATCTGCAGAACCCATCCAACCTGCTCATAAGTTGGTGATGGCGCCTACAGTGGCTGACATGCTCCTGCTGCATCACAGTGCAGAGTTCCCTAATGGCATTTGTCATCTCCTTCGCATTTTCTGCTGCTGTTTGCTGTCCCTCATGCAGCTTGCACATGTTTTCATTAAGAGACTCGAACTGCTTGTTGTAGGAAAGTACCATCTTGCCTGGCATGTTACCCCCATTTTTCACTGTATATATGTTGTTTTAGTTGTATGTGTCACTGGGACCCTGGTAACCCAGGGCCCCAGTGCTCATAAGTGTGCCTGAATGTGTTACCTGTGTAGTGACTAACTGTCTCACTGAGGCTCTGCTAATCAGAACCTCAGTGGTTATGCTCTCTCATTTCTTTCCAAATTGTCACTAACAGGCTAGTGACTAATTTTACCAATTTACATTGGCTTACTGGAACACCCTTATAATTCCCTAGTATATGGTACTAAGGTACCCAGGGTATTGGGGTTCCAGGAGATCCCTATGGGCTGCAGCATTTCTTTTGCCACCCATAGGGAGCTCTGACAATTCTTACACAGGCCTGCCACTGCAGCCTGAGTGAAATAACGTCCACGTTATTTCACAGCCATTTTACACTGCACTTAAGTAACTTATAAGTCACCTATATGTCTAACCTTTACCTGGTAAAGGTTAGGTGCAAAGTTACTTAGTGTGAGGGCACCTTGGCACTAGCCAAGGTGCCCCCACATTGTTCAGGGCCAATTCCCCGGACTTTGTGAGTGCGGGGACACCATTACACGCGTGCACTACATATAGGTCACTACCTATATGTAGCTTCACACTGGTAACTCCGAATATGGCCATGTAACATGTCTATGATCATGGAATTGCCCCCTCTATGCCATCCTGGCATAGTTGGCACAATCCCATGATCCCAGTGGTCTGTAGCACAGACCCTGGTACTGCCAAACTGCCCTTCCTGGGGTTTCACTGCAGCTGCTGCTGCTGCCAACCCCTCAGACAGGCATCTGCCCTCCTGGGGTCCAGCCAGGCCTGGCCCAGGATGGCAGAACAAAGAACTTAGCCTGAGAGAGGGTGTTACACCCTCTCCCTTTGGAAAATGGTGTGAAGGCAGGGGAGGAGTAGCCTCCCCCAGCCTCTGGAAATGCTTTCTTGGGCACAGATGTGCCCAATTCTGCATAAGCCAGTCTACAACGGTTCAGGGGACCCCTTAGCCCTGCTCTGGCGCGAAACTGGACAAAGGAAAGGGGAGTGACCACTCCCCTGACCTGCACCTCCCCTGGGAGGTGTCCAGAGCTCCTCCAGTGTGCTCCAGACCTCTGCCATCTTGGAAACAGAGGTGCTGCTGGCACACTGGACTGCTCTGAGTGGCCAGTGCCACCAGGTGACGTCAGAGACTCCTTGTGATAGGCTCCTTCAGGTGTTGCTAGCCTATCCTCTCTCCTAAGTAGCCAAACCCTCTTTTCTGGCTATTTAGGGTCTCTGTCTCTGGGGAAACTTTAGATAACGAATGCAAGAGCTCATCCGAGTTCCTCTGCATCTCTCTCTTCACCTTCTGCCAAGGAATCGACTGCTGACCGTGCTGGAAGCCTGCAACACTGCAACAAAGTAGCAAAGACGACTACTGCAACTCTGTAACGCTGATCCTGCCGCCTTCTCGACTGTTTTCCTGGTGGTGCATGCTGTGGGGGTAGTCTGCCTCCTCTCTGCACTAGAAGCTCCGAAGAAATCTCCTGTGGGTCGACGGAATCTTCCCCCTGCAACCGCAGGCACCAAAAAGCTGCATTACCGGTCCCTTGGGTCTCCTCTCAGCACAACGAGCGAGGTCCCTCGAATCCAGCAACTCTGTCCAAGTGGCCCCCACAGTCCAGTGACTCTTCAGTCCAAGTTTGGTGGAGGTAAGTCCTTGCCTCACCTCGCTAGACTGCATTGCTGGGAACCGCGACTTTTGCAGCTACTCCAGCCTCCGTGCACTTCCGGCGGAAATCCTTTGTGCACAGTCCAGCCTGGGTCCACGGCACTCTGACCTGCATTGCACGACCTCCTAAGTTGTTCTCCGGCGACGTGGGACTTCTTTGTGCGACTTCGGGTGAGCACCGTTTCATGCATCCTCGTAGTGCCTGTTTCTGGCACTTCTCCGGGTGCTACCTGCTGCTAAGAGGGCTCCTTGTCTTGCTCGATGTCCCCTCTACCTCCTGGTCCAATTTGCGACCTCCTGGTCCCTCCTGGGCCACAGCAGCATCCAAAAACGCTAACCGCACGATTTGCAGCTAGCAAGGCTTGTTGGCGTTCTTTCGGCGGGAAAACACTTCTGCACGACTCTACAAGGCGAGAGGGATCCGTCCTCTAAAGGGGAATTCTCTAGCCCTTTGCGTTCCTGCAGAAACCACAGCTTCTTCTGTCCAGTAGAAGCTTCTTTGCACCCTCAGCTGGCATTTCCTGGGCATCTGCCCATCTCCGACTTGCTTGTGACCTTTGGACTTGGTCCCCTTGTTCCACAGGTACCCTAGATTGGAAATCCACAGTTGTTGCATTGTTGGTTTGTGTCTTTCCTGCATTATTCCTCTAACACGACTTCTTTGTCCTTAGGGGAACTTTAGTGCACTTTGCACTCACTTTTCAGGGTCTTGGGAGGGTTATTTTTCTAACTCTCACTATTTTCTAATAGTCCCAGCGACCCTCTACAAGGTCACATAGGTTTGGGGTCCATTCGTGGTTCGCATTCCACTTTTGGAGTATATGGTTTGTGTTGCCCCTATCCCTATGTTTCCCCATTGCATCCTATTGTAACTATACATTGTTTGCACTGTTTTCTAAGACTATACTGCATATTTTTGCTATTGTGTATATATATCTTGTGTATATTTCCTATCCTCTCACTGTGGGTACACTCTAAGATACTTTGGCATATTGTCATAAAAATAAAGTACCTTTATTTTTAGTATAACTGTGTATTGTGTTTTCTTATGATATTGTGCATATGACACTAAGTGGTACTGTAGTAGCTTCACACGTCTCCTAGTTCAGCCTAAGCTGCTCTGCTAAGCTACCATTATCTATCAGCCTAAGCTGCTAGACACCCTATACACTAATAAGGGATAACTGGGCCTGGTGCAAGGTGCAAGTACCCCTTGGTACTCACTACAAGCCAGTCCAGCCTCCTACATTGGTTGTGCAGCGGTGGGATAAGTGCTTTGAGACTACTTACCACTCTTGTCATTGTACTTTTCATAAGAGAAAAATATACAAAACAAGGTCAGTGTATATACACATAGCCAAAAAGTTTTGCATTTCCTCTTTTCACTCTTTTCTAAGTGCTGAAAAATACTTCTAACTTTCTAAAAAGTTCTAAAAAGTTTTTTAAAGTTTTTTTCTCTGTCTTTCTAAAAGCTCTGACAAACTTTTTTCTCTTTTTCTATCACTTTAACTCTCTCTAAAAAAATGTCTGGCACAGGCCAAAATGTTGATCTGTCCAAACTTGCATATGATCACCTTAGCTGGAAAGGAGCAAGGAGTCTCTGCATAGAGAGAGGTTTGAGTGTAGGGAAGAATCCTTCCTTGGAATTGTTAATTAACATGCTTAGAGAACAAGATAAGGCTATAAGTGCCTCATCTGTTGAAAAAGTAGCTAATGGTTCCCAATCTGATCCAGGGACTCCCCCAGGAAAAGATTTAGGAAAGAAAGTTCCTAGCCTGCCCATTACTAGACAGTCTAGCATAGTTGGTACTGAGGTGGAGTCACATCATCCAGATGATGTGCTCTCACATTACACTGTCAGCCAAGCTGTTAGGGTGGCTTCTGTAAGGGACAGGTCTCCTTCTGTTCATTCCCATCATACCTCTGTATCTAGGAATGTCCCTCCCACCAACCCTGATGACAGATTGTTAGAAAGGGAACTCAATAAGTTGAGGGTGGAACAAACCAGACTGAAGCTTAAAAAGCAACAGCTGGATTTGGATAGACAGTCTTTAGAAATAGAGAGGGAAAGACAGAAGATGGGTTTAGATACCCATGGTGGCAGCAGCAGTATTCCCCATAGTCATCCTGCAAAAGAGCATGATTCCAGGAATCTGCACAAGATAGTTCCCCCTTATAAGGAGGGGGATGACATTAACAAGTGGTTTGCTGCACTTGAGAGGGCCTGTGTTGTACAGGATGTCCCTCAAAGGCAGTGAGCTGCTATCCTATGGATATCATTTAGTGGAAAAGGTAGGGATAGGCTCCTTACTGTGAAAGAAAGTGATGCCAATAATTTTACAGTTCTTAAGAATGCACTCCTGGATGGTTATGGCTTAACCACTGAACAGTACAGGATAAAGTTCAGAGAGACCAAAAAGGAGTCTTCACAAGACTGGGTTGATTTCATTGACCATTCAGTGAAGGCCTTGGAGGGGTGGTTACATGGCAGTAAAGTTACTGATTATGACAGCCTGTATAACTTGATCCTGAGAGAGCATATTCTTAATAATTGTGTGTCTGATTTGTTGCACCAGTACTTGGTGGACTCTGATCTGACCTCTCCCCAAGAATTGGGAAAGAAGGCAGACAAATGTGTCAGAACAAGGGTGAACAGAAAAGTTCATACAGGGGGTGACAAAGATGGCAACAAAAAGAAGGATGGTAAGTCTTCTGACAAGGGTGGGGACAAATCTAAAAATGAGTCTTCATCAGGCCCACAAAAACACTCTGGTGGGGGTGGTGGGCCCAAATCCTCCTTTAATCAAAACAAAGAAAAGAAACCATGGTGCTATTTATGTAAAGTAAAAGGCCATTGGACAACAGATCCCAGTTGTCCAAAGAAAAGCACCAAGCCTCCTACCACTACAACCCCTACTGCTACCCCTAGTGTCCCTACTAATAGCAGTGGTGGTGGGAGCAAACCTACTAATAGCCAATCCAAGGGAGTAGCTGGGCTCACTATTGGTAACTTAGTTGGGGTTGGCCTTGTTAGGGAGGCCACAGAGGCTGTGTTAGTCTCTGAGGGGGCTATTGATTTAGCCACCTTAGTTGCTTGTCCCCTTAATATGGATAAGTACAAGCAGCTACCCCTAATAAATGGTGTTGAGGTTCAGGCCTACAGGGACACTGGAGCCAGTGTGACTATGGTCATAGAGAAACTGGTCCACCCTGAACAACACCTACTTGGTCACCAGTACCAAGTAACCGATGCTCACAACAACACACTTAGCCACCCCATGGCTGTTGTTAATCTCAACTGGGGGGGGGTTACTGGTCCAAAGAAAGTTGTGGTAGCCACAGATTTACCTGTAGACTGTCTACTAGGAAATGATTTGGAGACATCAGCTTGGTCAGATGTGGAGTTGGAGGCCCATGCAGGAATGCTGGGCATCCCAGGGCATATTTTTGCTTTGACAAGGGCTCAGGCCAAAAAGCAAAAAGGACAGGGAAGCTTGGATCCTGGAACAATGGACCAAGTGCTCCCTAAAGCTAGGGCTAGTAGAAGCAAACCACTTCCTACTATCCCTCCCTCTACAGTGGATTCAACTTCTGAGGAAGAAGAATTCCCTCCCTGTGCAGAACCTACACCAGAGGAGCTTCAAGCAGACACTGCTGAGCTTTTGGGTGAAGGGGGGCCTGCCAGGGAGGAGCTGAGTGTGGCACAGCAAACCTGTCCCACATTAGAGGGTCTCAGACAGCAAGCTGTCAAACAGGCTAATGGGGATGTCAGTGACTCTCACAGAGTTTACTGGGAGGACAACCTCTTGTACACTGAGCACAGGGATCCTAAACCTGGAGCTGCCAGGAGACTAGTGATTCCTCAGGAGTACAGAAAGTTCCTCCTAACTCTTGCCCACGACATTCCCCTAGCTGGGCACCTGGGTCAAATGAAAACTTGGGACAGACTGGTTCCATTGTTTCATTGGCCTAGGATGTCTGAGGACACAAAAGATTTTTGTAAGTCCTGTGAAACCTGTCAAGCCAGTGGCAAAACAGGTGGCACCCCAAAGGCACCCCTTATTCCACTGCCTGTGGTTGGGGTTCCCTTTGAAAGGGTAGGGGTTGACATAGTTGGCCCCCTTGACCCTCCTACTGCTTCAGGCAATAGGTTTATCTTGGTGGTAGTGGACCCTGCCACAAGATACCCTGAAGCAATTCCTTTAAGGACCACTACAGCACCTGCAGTGGCAAAGGCCCTCCTGGGAATATTTTCTAGGGTGGGCTTCCCAAAGGAAGTAGTATCAGACAGGGGAAGCAATTTCATGTCTGCATACTTAAAGGCCATGTGGAAGGAGTGTGGTGTAACTTACAAGTTCACAACACCCTATCATCCACAAACAAATGGACTGGTGGAGAGATTTAATAAAACTCTCAAAGGCATGATTATGGGTCTCCCTGAAAAACTCCGCAGGAGATGGGATATCCTTCTACCATGCCTCCTTTTTGCTTACAGAGAGGTACCCCAGAAAGGAGTGGGCTTCAGCCCCTTTGAACTTCTTTTTGGACACCCTGTTAGGGGTCCACTCACACTTGTAAAGGAGGGTTGGGAACAACCTTTAAAAGCTCCTAAGCAGGATATTGTGGATTATGTACTTGGCCTCAGATCAAGGATGGCTAAGTACATGAAAAAGGCCAGCAAAAACCTTCAGGCCAGCCAAGAGCTCCAGAAGCAATGGCATGATCAGAAGGCTGTTTTGGTTCAGTACCAACCAGGGCAGAACGTGTGGGTCTTGGAGCCTGTGGCCCCAAGAGCACTCCAAGATAAATGGAGTGGACCCCACACAATTGTTGAAAAGAAGGGAGAAGTCACCTATTTAGTTGACTTAGGCACTGCCAGGAGTCCCCTTAGGGTGCTCCATGTCAACCGCCTGAAACCCTACTATGACAGGGCTGATCTCACCCTGCTCATGGCAACTGATGAGGGACAGGAAGAAGACAGTGATCCTCTACCTGATCTCTTCTCTTCCACAGAACAAGATGCTCTTGTGGAAGGTGTAGTTTTGGCTGATTGTCTTACTGCTGAGCAGAAAGACCATTGCATAAATCTCCTAGATCAATTCTCTGAACTCTTCTCTACTGTGCCAGGTACCACTTCTTGGTGTGAGCACACTATAGATACTGGAGACAGTTTACCTGTCAAAAGTAAAATCTATAGGCAGCCTGACCATGTCAGGGACTGCATAAAGCAAGAGGTGCAGAAAATGTTAGAACTAGGAGTGGTTGAGCACTCTGAAAGTCCATGGGCTTTTCCTGTGGTACTTGTACCAAAACCCCATTCCAAAGATGGAAAGAAGGAAATGCGGTTTTGTGTAGACTATAGAGGTCTCAACTTGGTAACCAAAACTGATGCTCACCCTATACCCAGGGCAGATGAGCTCATAGATACACTGGCATCTGCCAAGTATCTAAGCACTTTTGATTTGACTGCAGGGTATTGGCAGATCAAATTGTCAGAAGATGCTAAACCTAAAACTGCATTTTCAACCATTGGAGGACATTACCAGTTTACTGTAATGCCTTTTGGTTTGAAAAATGCACCTGCCACTTTTCAAAGGTTGGTGAACACAGTCCTGCAAGGGCTGGAAGCTTTCAGTGCAGCATATTTGGACGATATAGCTGTCTTCAGCTCCAGCTGGGATGATCACCTGGTCCACCTATGGAAAGTTTTGGAGGCCCTGCAGAAGGCAGGCCTCACTATCAAGGCTTCAAAGTGCCAGATAGGGCAGGGGAAGGTGGTTTATCTGGGACACCTTGTTGGTGGGGAACAGATTGCACCACGTCAGGGGAAAATCCAAACAATTATTGATTGGGTTCCCCTACCACTCAGACTCAGGTATTACAGGAGGTTCATTAAGAACTATGGCTCCATTGCAGCCCCTCTTAATGACCTCACATCCAAGAAAATGCCTAAAAAGGTATTATGGACAGCAAACTGTCAGAAAGCTTTTGAGGAGCTGAAGCAGGCCATGTGCTCTGCACCTGTCCTGAAAAGCCCTTGTTACTCTAAAAAATTATATGTCCAAACTGATGCATCTGAATTAGGAGTAGGGGCAGTCCTATCACAACTTAATTCTGAGGGCCAGGATCAACCTGTTGCTTTTATTAGTAGGAGGTTGACCCCTAGAGAAAAGCGTTGGTCTGCCATAGAGAGGGAGGCCTTTGCTGTGGTCTGGGCTCTGAAGAAGTTGAGGCCATACCTGTTTGGCACTCACTTCATTGTTCAGACAGACCACAAACCTCTACTTTGGCTAAAACAAATGAAAGGTGAAAATCCTAAATTGTTGAGGTGGTCCATATCCCTACAGGGAATGGACTATACAGTGGAACATAGACCTGGGAGTAGCCACTCCAATGCAGATGGACTCTCCAGATATTTCCACTTAGACAATGAAGACTCATCAGGTCATGGCTAGTCTTATTGTCCTTCGTTTGGGGGGGGGGGTTGTGTAGGAAAGTACCATCTTGCCTGGCATGTTACCCCCATTTTTCACTGTATAAATGTTGTTTTAGTTGTATGTGTCACTGGGACCCTGGTAACCCAGGGCCCCAGTGCTCATAAGTGTGCCTGAATGTGTTACCTGTGTAGTGACTAACTGTCTCACTGAGGCTCTGCTAATCAGAACCTCAGTGGTTATGCTCTCTCATTTCTTTCCAAATTGTCACTAACAGGCTAGTGACTAATTTTACCAATTTACATTGGCTTACTGGAACACCCTTATAATTCCCTAGTATATGGTACTAAGGTACCCAGGGTATTGGGGTTCCAGGAGATCCCTATGGGCTGCAGCATTTCTTTTGCCACCCATAGGGAGCTCTGACAATTCTTACACAGGCCTGCCACTGCAGCCTGAGTGAAATAACGTCCACGTTATTTCACAGCCATTTTACACTGCACTTAAGTAACTTATAAGTCACCTATATGTCTAATCTTTACCTGGTAAAGGTTAGGTGCAAAGTTACTTAGTGTGAGGGCACCCTGGCACTAGCCAAGGTGCCCCCACATTGTTCAGGGCCAATTCCCCGGACTTTGTGAGTGCGGGGACACCATTACACGCGTGCACTACATATAGGTCACTACCTATATGTAGCTTCACAATGGTAACTCCGAATATGGCCATGTAACATGTCTATGATCATGGAATTGCCCCCTCTATGCCATCCTGGCATAGTTGGCACAATCCCATGATCCCAGTGGTCTGTAGCACAGACCCTGGTACTGCCAAACTGCCCTTCCTGGGGTTTCACTGCAGCTGCTGCTGCTGCCAACCCCTCAGACAGGCATCTGCCCTCCTGGGGTCCAGCCAGGCCTGGCCCAGGATGGCAGAACAAAGAACTTCCTCTGAGAGAGGGTGTTACACCCTCTCCCTTTGGAAAATGGTGTGAAGGCAGGGGAGGAGTAGCCTCCCCCAGCCTCTGGAAATGCTTTCTTGGGCACAGATGTGCCCAATTCTGCATAAGCCAGTCTACACCGGTTCAGGGGACCCCTTAGCCCTGCTCTGGCGCGAAACTGGACAAAGGAAAGGGGAGTGACCACTCCCCTGACCTGCACCTCCCCTGGGAGGTGTCCAGAGCTCCTCCAGTGTGCTCCAGACCTCTGCCATCTTGGAAACAGAGGTGCTGCTGGCACACTGGACTGCTCTGAGTGGCCAGTGCCACCAGGTGACGTCAGAGACTCCTTGTGATAGGATCCTTCAGGTGTTGCTAGCCTATCCTCTCTCCTAAGTAGCCAAACCCTCTTTTCTGGCTATTTAGGGTCTCTGTCTCTGGGGAAACTTTAGATAACGAATGCAAGAGCTCATCCGAGTTCCTCTGCATCTCTCTCTTCACCTTCTGCCAAGGAATCGACTGCTGACCGCGCTGGAAGCCTGCAACACTGCAACAAAGTAGCAAAGACGACTACTGCAACTCTGTAACGCTGATCCTGCCGCCTTCTCAACTGTTTTCCTGGTGGTGCATACTGTGGGGGTAGTCTGCCTCCTCTCTGCACTAGAAGCTCCGAAGAAATCTCCCGTGGGTCGACGGAATCTTCCCCCTGCAACCGCAGGCACCAAAAAGCTGCATTACCGGTCCCTTGGGTCTCCTCTCAGCACGACGAGCGAGGTCCCTCGAATCCAGCAACTCTGTCCAAGTGGCCCCCACAGTCCAGTGACTCTTCAGTCCAAGTTTGGTGGAGGTAAGTCCTTGCCTCACCTCGCTAGACTGCATTGCTGGGAACCGCGACTTTTGCAGCTACTCCGGCCTCCGTGCACTTCCGGCGGAAATCCTTTGTGCACAGTCCAGCCTGGGTCCACGGCACTCTAACCTGCATTGCACGACCTCCTAAGTTGTTCTCCGGCGACGTGGGACTTCTTTGTTCGACTTCGGGTGAGCACCATTTCACGCATCCTTGTAGTGCCTGTTTCTGGCACTTCTCCGGGTGCTACCTGCTGCTAAGAGGGCTCCTTGTCTTGCTCGACGTCCCCTCTACCTCCTGGTCCAATTTGCGACCTCCTGGTCCCTCCTGGGCCACAGCAGCATCCAAAAACGCTAACCGCACGATTTGCAGCTAGCAAGGCTTGTTGGCGTTCTTTCGGCGGGAAAACACTTCTGCACAACTCTACAAGGCGAGAGGGATCCGTCCTCCAAAGGGGAAGTCTCTAGCCCTTTGCGTTCCTGCAGAAACCACAGCTTCTTCTGTCCAGTAGAAGCTTCTTTGCACCCGCAGCTGGCATTTCCTGGGCATCTGCCCATCTCCGACTTGCTTGTGACCTTTGGACTTGGTCCCCTTGTTCCACAGGTACCCTAGATAGGAAATCCACAGTTGTTGCATTGTTGGTTTGTGTCTTTCCTGCATTATTCCTCTAACACGACTTCTTTGTCCTTAGGAGAACTTTAGTGCACTTTGCACTCACTTTTCAGGGTCTTGGGGAGGGTTATTTTTCTAACTCTCACTATTTTCTAATAGTCCCAGCGACCCTCTACAAGGTCACATAGGTTTGGGGTCCATTCGTGGTTCACATTCCACTTTTGGAGTATATGGTTTGTGTTGCCCCTATCCCTATGTTTCCCCATTGCATCCTATTGTAACTATACATTGTTTGCACTGTTTTCTAAGACTATACTGCATATTTTTGCTATTGTGTATATATATCTTGTGTATATTTCCTATCCTCTCACTGAGGGTACACTCTAAGATACTTTGGCATATTGTCATAAAAATAAAGTACCTTTATTTTTAGTATAACTGTGTATTGTGTTTTCTTATGATATTGTGCATATGACACTAAGTGGTACTGTAGTAGCTTCACACGTCTCCTAGTTCAGCCTAAGCTGCTCTGCTAAGCTACCATTATCTATCAGCCTAAGCTGCTAGACACCCTATACACTAATAAGGGATAACTGGGCCTGGTGCAAGGTGCAAGTACCCCTTGGTACTCACTACAAGCCAGTCCAGCCTCCTACACTTGTGCATTGCTCCCATGTTTTCATTGAGTGCATCCACCTGCTTGTGCATTGATCCCATGTTGTCATTGTGAGACTCAAACTGCCTGTGCATTGCGCCCATGTTATGATCGATTAGCACCAACTGCCTATGCATTGACCTCATGTGTTTACATTGCAGGGGCTGCACTTTCAGCATGGAAGCCTCAAGGCCGCCAAAGAGTGATGGGCCCTCACCTTCCTCTGTGCACTGTCTGCCTGCATTGTTGCGCCTCCTGAGGAGAGTGGACTGATGCTGGGGCAGAGACTGCTGTCTTACTATGCTTCTAGCCTCTGGGGGTGGTGTGGGTTCTTCACCCGGCATTTCAAAAGAGTCCAGGTTATACTCTGGGAGAGGTAGCACTCTTGCCCTGCGTCTAGTTGGTGCATGTATGAAGGACTCACTGGCGTTTGAGTCGGACTGTGGCTGAGTTTCGCTATCCCCCACATTTCCACCTTCTGCTGCGCCAGGGCCCGAAACATCTGCAACAACAATGTGCAGCATGTCATTTTTGATTAGTACTCAAATACTTGCATAATAGTATTAAATGTACAAAGCCATAGTATCAATAAGAGTCTTTTGTGTTGTTTCTCTATTTGGCTTAACACTATCTTGATATTTATGTGGTATTTGCACTGTAGGGGTGTGGACTACACTTCCATAAGGCATTGTTGTGTTGTATGTAAGATGTGGCATGGACTACTTATCACACTGCATAGTGCCAATAGCTATTTTCTAAGGGACATTTGTACATGCACATATAGGGAGACACATCATTACTGCCCTTACCTTTGCAGGTGTTGGGTGTGCCTGAGGTGTCAATGTTAGTGACACCACTGATAGCTTCAGGAAGCAGTGTTGACTCCACCATGTCATGGTGTCTTGGTGTGGACGGTGTCTGGGTGGGTGGTCCTTCTCCAGTGCTCCTTGCGTCCTTTAGCCTCCTTGGCATGTGAACGCAAGTCGTACCATTGCTTGCGTATCTCCTCAACAGAGCGCTGCGCAACACCCACTGCGCATATTTTGGTGTGGGTGTCTGACCACAGTTTCCTCTTTTCACTTTCAGGTACCTGGAGTGAGTTCTTCCCAAAAAGTTTGTCGTGGTTCCTGACCACCTCCTCGGTGAGCACTTCCAATTACTGCTCACTGAATTTGAGCATGAGCTTCCTGTCATCTTTCTCCTTCACATTCCCATCAGTAGCCATATTCCTGTTTGGTCCTGGCTGGCTGTCTTTCTGCCTCCTCCTGTGGGTGGAGCTTCTGGAAACAGCATGGGCTGACTCACTACCTGGTTGTGATGTCATCAGGCTGTTCTGGTTTGCCATTTTCTCAGTTTGCGATTTGCAAATACTGATTCGCTATTTTTTGCGATTCGGTATTTGCAACTCGCAAATTGCGATTGCGAATTTTAAGAAATCGCTATTACCGACTCGCAGTTTTCATACATCCCATTTTGCATTTCTAAAATAGCGATTTCTTAAAATTCGCTATTTAAGAAATGCAAACCAGGAGCTTGATACATCTGGCCCGTAATAAGCAGAACTCTTGGCTTTTTACTATACTTCCAATTACCGGACACCCTGAAACACAAAAGACCAACCACAGCATAAACCAGCCTGCCTGGCAGTTTCCCCTGTGTGTAAAAGGAACAGATTAATGTTTATTTTTGGACTGTGAATGACTAGAGTCATTCTGTATAAACCATTTAGACCTATTGTATTATGGCTAAGTATAATTTCAATGTGCAAATAAGTGCACCTATGTTCAAGTTAATTTATTGCATAGTTAATAAAAACCATTACATCATACATGCTTGCACCAATTTTTACAATTATAACATATAGATTTGCTATAACTAACCGAGAGATCTTCAATTTGCATTGCATAGCTATATATATTACTAATAGTCATAACTAACAAAAACCTCTTCAAATACTAAAAGTTTTAATATAATTCTACCTTAACAAAATTTAAATATTGTATTATGAAATTATTTATAGTTTAGTTGGTACTCTGAAGGCAAAAAATACCTCCATGGATTCTCTGTGTAAAAGGAAGTCTTTCGCTGTATCAGCATACTCCCATCGCCACACACCTGGAAGCAGTAAACTTGTCAATGCCTGCATCCTGCAGTCAATAACCTAGAAAGTTATAGCAGGCAGCTGACTGGGATGGATCTGGAACACAAGACCAGATTGAGAAAAATGGACGGAGTGCTATCCTCATCCTCACTTCAGTAGCTCTTGTTACAGCTTCTAGTCCTTTTCGCACTACTCTTTAAACCTAGCATATCCTCTGCTCCTTTACTGTCCAGGAGGTTTAGCAATACATTTTCTAGGAACAGCCAAAATCACATCTTTCTGATATTATTAATATTTTTAACCCGTTGAGTGCGGGCGCCGGCCAGTGGCCAATGCCCGCACTACCTCCCTGGTGCGGGTCACGAGCAGGATTTTTTTTTTTCACTACCGGGAGACATGGAATCTTTTCCGTGTCCCCCACCCGCCCCTTTGTGACACGCTGACGTCACATTGTTCTTTTCCCCATCGGAGCAGGGAGCGGCCATAAGGCCGCTCCCTGCTCCGATGGGGAAAACGGCCCCAAACGGTCTTCCCCACGTTTGGAAAGTCCTCGTATGAAAGGGGAGACTGTCCCCTTTCATACGAGGCCTTCCTGAACACATTTCCTGGCGTGCTGTGATCGAGGGCCAGGAAACGCCACTAGACACCAGGGATTTCACTTGGGGGGGGTCGGCCCCCTTGGAAAACGGGCCAGCCCTCCACCCCAGGGGCATATTTGTTTTTGTAAGAGGTAGGTGGCCACTGGGGGGGCGCGATCGAGCGTGATTGCGCTCGATAGCGCCCCCCACAGGGGTACGTTTTTTAAAGAAAATAAAGAATTTGACAGGGGGTCGCCCTGTGGGGGCAATACTTTTTTTTAGTAGTTGTAGGATTTCCTTGGGGGCCAGTTTGGCCCCCAAGGAAACCATACAACTACTAAACAAAATATACATCTATATATATATATATATAGATCTATACATATATAGATAGATATATCTATCTACATGGCTATATATATATATATATATATATATATATATATATATATATATATATATATATATATATATATAGATAGATAGATAAATCCATGTAGATAGATATATCTATCTACCTGGCTATATCTATAGATAGATCTATATATATATATATATATATATATATATATATATATCTCTTTTGTCAATGCATGTGTGGTTTCCCTGGGGGCTGCGATCGGCCCCCAGGAAAACCAGACCCACATATCAAAGTGATATATATATATATATATATATATATATATATATATATATTTGCCACCAGTTGTCTTGGAGTCAATGCAATGCCCATACTTCATCTGACGCATTTCAACTGTAGCTTTTAGGCAGCAATAAAAAAAGTCAAGTAAGTCTTGTGATTATGTTTCTGCTACAAAAGGATCACACTTTTGTCTAGTGGCAGTCTTAGTGCCATAAAGAAGCACCGAAGGTTTATATGCCTTCTGCAAAGAGCAAATCTGTATTTTATGTAAATAGCTGAGTACATTAGTAAAGTGAGCCATTTCCTGCGCTATAATACAAATGAAATGTATGTGCAGGATGGGTGGCGGCTATGGAGAGATGAAAGGCACTTTTGCTGGATGGTAATGAGGGAATCCGAGGAGGAGGACATGGGAGTGGGAGCACCAATAATGATTGTTGGACTGGGAGCAGGAGGTGCTAAAGACTGTGACGAATGGCATGTGACAAGGTGTTTTTTGAGTATTTTGAAAGAACGTGCTGATTGAGGGACGAAGCGCAGGTAAGGTGGCCTCTACTGTTGCACGTATCACACACACATCAGCAATTTTGTGACTGTGACTGCGTAGGCTAGTGTTTTAGAGCAACAGTTTAGCTAATAGCAGGAATGGCATCTTGATGGATGACTGCTGCTGATGCCGTCACTCGGGTTATAGAGGACAGCTCTGACATAGGATCAGAGACTGAGACAGCAGATACTGAGATAGCATCTGAGGGATAGGACAATGGCGCAGACTCTGGGAGTGATTCTTCAGTCGGCAAAGTCCCATTGGATAACTCCTCTTCTAGCAAATTATGAGAGAGGTGAAAAGGACAGTCCTGCTGTCCCTTCGCAAGCACAGTCTGTGCAATGGGGCAATAGTGGGTTAGCCCAACCCAGAGAGCAGGTAAATGCGGCGGCTAGCACAGAGAGAGAGTGCTCTCTTGGGAGCTCCCCAATTTAGTTCGGCCCAAATTCCACCGCCCAAATCGTATTATGGAGACATCAGAATTATCTATCACAAAACAAACTGGTTTTGTAAGGCAGGTACCTGTGTTTTTGGTCCTGGGTTCAGTGGCCATATAGGGAAACATACTAAAACCAAACATTTCTGGAAACAAGACATCCGGGGGAGTCCACAGAGGTGTGACTTGTGCAGATTCCCCAAAGTTTTTTTACCCAGAATACCCTGCAAAGCTGAAATAATAAATAAAAACTCAATTTTTCTTGCATTTCTGTCACACAAACTACAGGAATATGTTGGGATCCACAAAATTCCTACCACCCAGTGATTCCTCACCTGTCCTGATAAAAACACTACCCCACTTGAGTGCTTATACCTAGTGCCTGCGTCAGGAATGGATCACCCCAGGGTCAACAGTTGCCTCATGTAAGGACCAACATTGACCGTTGTGTGATCTATTCCTGCCGCGGGCACTAGGCCTACCCACACAAGTGAGGTACCATTTTTATCGGAAGACTTGGGGGAACACTGGGTGGAAGGACATTTGTAGCTCCTCTCAGATTCCAGAACTTTCTGTCACCGAAATGTGAGGAAAAAGTTTTTTTTTTTTTGCCACATTTTGAGGTTTGCAAAGGATTCTGGGTAACAGAACATGGTGAGAGCCCCACAAGTCAGCCCATCCTGGATTCCCTTAGGGGTCTAGTTTTAAAAAATGCGCAGGTTTGGTAGGTTTCCCTGCTGTGTAGCCATTTTAGTTATAGCTCCATGCACGTTAGTTTAACACACTAGGCTGCTGTGCACTTTGACCTAGATATGTTTTATTCGGCTTTGCATTGTTATTTTTACAATAACCAGTTTTACGGTCTTGTTTTATTTTCATCTATCTAACTGTTTTTGCTTTGCCGAGCACTATGTTCTCAAACAAGACATTCTTGATCACTTTGTGCTTCAGTCAAGGCTGCAGTTTGGTACATTGCCGGTGAACGTGGTAGAAGTTTAGTCTCCAACATTCGCAGAAAATACACAGCCTTACGTAGGGACATTTTCTTATAACATCAGCTTAGTGCCATTACAAGTTAAGAGGGAGATTCCAGCCAGGGAACCACAACTGTATGCCGAGTGCTGAATGCTTCGCTGCAGATGCTAACATAGACTACAGGCCTTTGCTCAGGTATGAGGGTTGATGTCCTCCCGGGGGAAACTGAAAGGCAGAATTAGAGCTTAACATGCTGTGCTCAGAATATGACTTAGATAGGAAATAGTCCATAAATCCTAGTGACAATATTATAGCGTTATTCTTATGCTTCACTCTCCTCGTCACTATTTTAATATTGTCACAACTTCCCTGAGAAGCCTAATATGTCATGCGCTCGGCTGCCCAATCATCCCTATCTTCTGGTAGAGATGAGGCACTGCTAGTTAGCTGGAGCAAAACCCAGATTTAGAGTGACAGGTGTCACCTGCAGTGGGTCAGACTCAGGCCCTCATTCGGACCTTGGCGGGCGGCGGAGGCCGCCCGCCAAAGTCCCGCCGTCAGGTTACCGTTCCACGGTCGAAAGACCGCAGCGGTAATTCTGACTTTCCCGCTGGGCTGGCGGGCGGCCGCCTTCAGGCCGCCCGCCAGCCCAGCGGGAAAGAGGCTTCCACGATGAAGCCGGCTCGGAATCGAGCCGGCGGAGTGGAAGCTGTGCGACGGGTGCAGTTGCACCCGTCGCGTATTTCACTGTCTGCGCAGCAGACAGTGAAATACATTTAGGGGCCCTCTTACGGGGGCCCCTGCAGTGCCCATGCCAGTGGCATGGGCACTGCAGGGGCCCCCAGGGGCCCCGCGACCCCCCCTACCGCCATCCGGTTCCCGGCGGGAGAACCGCCGGGAACTGGATGGCGGTAGGGGGGGTCGGAATCCCCTCGGCGGCGCAGCTAGCTGCGCCGCCTTGGAGGATTCCAATGGGCGGCGGTACACTGGCGGGAGCCCGCCAGTGTTGCCGGTCCGACCGCGGCTTTACCGTCGCGGTCGGAATGCCCATTGGAGCACCGCCGGCCTGTCGGCGGTGCTCCCGCGGTCCTCCAACCCGGCGGTCATGGACCGCCAGGGTTGGAATGACCACCTCAGTCTCCCACACCGTGGCCGATCTTGCTGCTCAAAATCCAGTAGTCTCATTAGAATAATGAGAGCCTACGCGACATGGCTCCGCCAATGTTTGGTCAGGCTTTATTCTTCGGGTCCTCTGGAGTATATCTGTCTCATTATATATAATGACACCTCAGTGCCGTATGTGGAGACGTCTGTGGTGCTGAGGATTTCCACCACAGCTGTTTAGGTAATCCTACTACAACTGGCGGTTGTTCAAGCTTAAACTTTAAAAGGAATCCCCATTTTGGTGTGCCTTCTCTGAACTGATAGTGTTACTATCATGGCGAATCCCCAACAGGTACAAATAGCTGTTAATATGAGACAACCTCTAACAGCACACTTGCTAACAAATGGCCTAACGGCCCGGGGAGGTCCAGTCACATTCATGGTGGACACCCATGCAGCCTATAGAACAGAACTTTTTTACTCTTGGGTCACATCTCCAGCAGTTGATGGAAACACTAATACATTTCACCAATATACACCTGTGAATGCTCCTGGACAGTACAGAGCATACGCATATTTAGAGATACATCCATCTTATCAAGAACATAATAATTGGCTTGATGGCACCCTACCTCACACAATATTACCAGTAAGGTTACGTCCACTAAGTAATGACGGTCCTACCTGGCCTTTATTGGCCACCTATACACCACATCCTGCAGTTGCAAATTTAGCAGTAGCTGAGGTTCGTCGCTTATATATTGAATTAATAGTAATATATAGACGATTAGTACAATTTGTGATGCAAACATTAAATACAAACTGTAAGGAAATGCCTCCTTGGCATGGTTACCCCCTGACTGTTTGCCTTTGTGATGCCAAGTTATGATTTGAAAGTGTACTGAGGCCTGCTAACCAGGCCCCAGCACCAGTGTTCTTTCCTTAACCTGTACCTTTGTTTACACAATTGGCACACCCTGGCATCCAGGTAAGTCCCTTGTAACTGGTACCCCTGGTACCAAGGGCCCTGGTGCCAGGGAAGGTCTCTAAAGGCTGCAGCATGTCTTATGCCACCCTGGAGACCCCTCACTCAGCACAGACACATTGCTTGCCAACTTGTGTGTGCTGGTGGGGATAAAATGACTAAGTCGACATGGCACTCTCCTCAGGGTGCCATGCCAACCTCACACTGCCTACAGGTATAGATAAGTCACCCCTCTAGCAGGCCTTACAGCCCTAAGGCAGGGTGCACTATACCATAGGTGAGGGCATAAGTGCATGAGCACTATGCCTCTACAGTGTCTAAGCAAGACCTTAGACATTGTAAGTGCAGGGTAGCCATAAGAGTATATGGTCTGGGAGTCTGTCATACACGAACTCCACAGCACCATAATGGCTACACTGAAAACTGGGAAGTTTGGTATCAAACTTCTCAGCACAATAAATGCACACTGATGCCAGTGTACATTTTATTGTGAAATACACCCCAGAGGGCATCTTAGAGATGCCCCCTGAAACCATATCCGACTACCAGTGTGGGCTGACTAGTTTTAGCAACCTGCCACACACCAGACATGTTGCTGGCCACATGGGGAGAGTGCCTTTGTCACTCTGTTGCTATTAACAAAGCCTGTACTGGGTAGAGGTGCCTCTCACCTCCCCCTGCAGGAACTGTAACACCTGGCGGTGAGCCTCAAAGGCTCACCCCCTTTGTTACAGCACCCCAGGACACTCGAGCTAGTGGAGTTGCCCGCCCCATCTGGCCACGGCCCCACTTTTGGCGGCAAGGCCGGAGGAGATAATGAGAAAAACAAGGAGGAGTCACTGGCCAGTCAGGACAGCCCCTAAGGTGTCCTGAGCTGAGGTGACTCTGACTTTTAGAAATCCTCCATCTTGCAGATGGAGGATTCCCCCAATAGGGATGTGCCCCCCTCCCCTCAGGGAGGAGGCACAAAGAGGGTGTAGCCACCCTCAGGGCTAGTAGCCATTGGCTACTAACCCCCCAGACCTAAACACACCCCTAAATTGAGTATTTAGGGGCTCCCAGAACGCAGCAAGATAGATTCCTGCAACCTAAGACGAAGAAGGACTGCTGAGCTGAAAACCTGCAAAGAAGACGGAGACACCAACTGCTTTGGTCCCAGCTCTACCGGCCTGTCTCCCCACTTCTAAAGAACTGCTCCAGCGACGCGTTCCACAGGGTCCACCGACCTCTGAAGCCTCAGAGGACTACCCTGCATCTAAAAGGACCAAGAACTCCCGAGGACAGTGGCTCTGTTCCCCAAAGACTGCAACTTTGCAACAAAGAAGCAACTTTTGAAAACCACACGTTTGTCACGGTTTCGGGCGGGTCTGATTAGGACTCTGGCTGGGACACCCCTTGAGGTCACCGAATATCCTAGAGAGGTAGTGTGCTGGGGCAGAAGAGCAGCTAAAGGCATACACGGAAAGGACAGCTATGGACAGGCACAGGAAACAGGAAAGTAAAAGCAGAGCAACCCTTGTGTGAACAAACAGGAAACAGATTACCAGTGGACAAACACGCTGGGGTTGTACACAGAGTAGGGCGCAGAACCTCCCACAGTGACAGGGAATGTCAATGCCTCTGTGCAGTTTGCTCTTACAGATAGTCACCCTGCCAGCCCCATAGAAAGGAGGCAGCAGAAGTGATTCTGTCTCTGGACCCTAGAGCACAAACAAGGATAGTACTTACATACACAGGACACGCTCTTGTGGGTCCAGCTGGAAACACAGTGGCGATTCCTGAGAAAACAGCAATAGCACACTGTCACTGTTAGGCACAAAATACAACGTATAACACTGGACAAGGATGGGGGCAGGAATTGCCTCCTGGAAACCAGGAGCCAACCCCAGTACACAGGAGGACACGTATACACTGGTGAAGACTGATAGAACACTTACCAGACACAAAGAACCAAGAAGAAACAGAAACAGAAGGGAACAAACAAAGAGGCAGAGGCAAGAACTAGGAACAGGCTTAGGCTGAAGCAAAGGCGGGTCTAGGACTTGAAAACAGGGCGCAAACTTCTGGCTGGGACAGACAGAGACAGGACTGGGAAACTGAGAACAGGCTCTTGCTGGAACAGGCAAGGACAGGACTGGAATACAGGGAGTAGGAAATGAGCAGTAAACAGGACTGGGAAACAGAGAGAAGATTCAGGCTGAAACAAGGCAGGAGCAGGGCAGAGAAACAGGGAGCAGGCTTTGGAAGAAACAAACAGGTACAAGGCTAAGAAGTAGGGAGCAGACTCTGGCTGGAACAATCAGGAGCAGGGCAGAGAAACAGGAAACAGGATCAGGCTGGAACAGAACAGGAACAAAACTGGAACACCATCCGACAAGGGGTCTGTAACACAAAGGAATTGAAGTCCGATGCACGATGGGGAGCTTGAGGAAATGGCTGCTTATAAGCAGTTCCAAACTGGGCTGCACAGGAGAGGTTTCAGGTGTGTGTGGTTTCGGACACTTGCAAGTCCTGGAGGAGAGGATCCAGTGAAAAGGAGCAACTGGACTTCTCCCATTGAAAACAATGGGAAAAAGAATCCGGGTTTTCCTGACTACCAAGCTGTGCATTATGGGATTTGCAGTCCCAAGAAGCAAATGTAGTCCTACACAAGTGTACCATGGAGAAAAGAGAAACAAACAGGAGTCAGCAAGGGACTCTAGATAGGTGTTCAAGGTGATTCCCAGGCTTCTGACAGTCCCCTTACAGCGCCCCCTGGAAATGGGACGACCGAGTCGTAACAACGTTTCCCGCCGGAAGCGTGAGACTTGGCACTCTGCACCCGATGCCCCCGGCTCGACTTGTGGAGAACCAACACTACAGGGAGGACTCCCCGGCGACTGCGAGCCCGTGAGTAGCCAGAGTTGACTCCCCTGAACCCCCACAGCGACGCCTGCAGAGGGAATCCAGAGGCTCCCCCTGACCGCGACTGCCTGCTTCTAAGAACCCGACGCCTGGTAAGGACACTGCACCCGCAGCCCCCAGGACCTGAAGGATCCGACCTCCAGTGCAGGAGTGACCCCCAGGTGGCCCTCTCCCTTGCCCAGGTGGTGGCTACCCCGAGGAGCCCCACCCCCTTGCCTGCCTGCATCGCTGAAGAGACCCCTTGGTCTCCTATTGACTCCTATTGCAAACCCGACGCCTGTTTGCACACTGCACCCAGCCGCCCCCGTGCCGCTGAGGGTGTACTTTCTATGCTGACTTGTGTCCCCCCCGGTGCCCTACAAAACCCCCCTGGTCTGCCCTCCGAAGACGCAGGTACTTACCTGCTGGCAGAATGGAACCGGGGCACCCCCTTCTCCATTGAAGCCCATGCGTTTTGGGCACCACTTTGACCTCTGCACCTGACCGGCCCTGAGCTACTAGTGTGGTAACTTTGGGGTTGCTCTGAACCCCCAACGGTGGGCTACATTGGACCCAACTTTGAACCCTGTAGGTGGTTTACTTACCTGCAAATCTAACAAACACTTACCTCCCCCAGGAACTGTTGAAAATTGCAGAGTGTCTAGTTTTAAAATAGCTCATTGCCATTTGTGTGAAAACTGTATATGCTATTTTGCTAATTCAAAGTTCCTAAGGTTCCTAAGTGAAATACCTTTCATTTAAAGTATTGTTTGTAAATCTTGAACCTGTGGTTCTTAAAATAAACTAAGAAAATATATTTTTCTATATAAAAACCTATTGGCCTGGAATTGTCTTTGAGTGTGTGTTCCTCATTTATTGCCTGTGTGTGTACAACAAATGCTTAACACTACCCTCTGATAAGCCTACTGCTCGACCACACTACCACAAAATAGAGCATTAGAATTATCTCTTTTTGCCACTATCTTACCTCTAAGGGAAACCCTTGGACTCTGTGCATGCTATTTCTTACTTTGAAATAGTACATACAGAGCCAACTTCCTACACAAACCCAGCACGTGCTGCTCCAGCACACCCACATGCAGTAACGCCAGGTATAAATCCAGCGACTGTACATTCGATTATGGGTAAAGTACCCGCCAAACGAGAGGAAACTCCGTTTTGGTTAGCACAGAAAATTAATACGCTGAAGGCAGTGTTTCCCCATATGGGACCTCAGGATAAACATAGAATATTAACGATGTGCTTGCCCTTTGGGATGGTCCCTACAGTAGAAAACTGTAATACATGGGGCACAGTATTTGCCGCGCTCTACACAACCGCACATGGTACACCAACTCTTGCCAATTTACCAGAAGTGCTGAAACAAATTCAAGATGAATATGGGGCTGCCCCGGTCCTAGATTTGGGGATGCAATTGATGGGCAATTCTGCCACAGTGTCCTCAATCATTTTAAGTAATCTTAAAGGGGAAGCAGTCGCACTTGCAGTGCGTATGCGGCTTTGTGACGTTCCACAGCAGGATCAAGAACGAGAGCTGCCTAAAATAATAGCGGAGACCTATTCAAGCATTGGTCGAGATAGCTTAGGGCAGTGTTTTTCAACCTTTTTTGGGCAAAGGCACACTTGTTTCATGAAAAAAATCACGAGGCACACCACCATTAGAAAATGTTAAAAAAATCTGGCACATGATGTTAAAATACATTGCACGACAAGTAAGGTGCACAAGAGGGACATAAGAGGCAGTGGAAAGGGAGAAGAATACAGATTGGGAGGTGTAGTAAATGAGAGAAAGCGCATTATTTTGTGAAATAACCAACATTTTTGAAGTCGTTCTTTACAGAGGGTTTGTCTGTGTGTAAAAACTGTTGAAATCCGACAGATGTCTCACATTAGCCAACTGAAAGTACCTGCATCCAATTATTTATCACAAAATACATTTATTAGGGGGGTTGTAACACCATACAACCCCATCCCTGAAGCTACGCCCATGGCCCCCAGCCTACATCTCCGACCCCTATATATGGGTCCATGCCCAACCTGTCTCCTCCTCTCTCCGTCCATGCCTATCTCTCACCCACTTTTCTCTGCCAGAATGTTTGCCTGTTTCCTAGATGCCTGCGTAAATATACCTGACCTTCTATCCCTCATAATCATTTACTTTCTGCCACTGCTCGGATTCCAAATATCAGCTGTTGCTACATATTCTGATCTACAACCAAGTAAATGATTCTTTCAGTTTAAAACTGTTCCAAAAGAGCAGAAGTCATGAATGGTGGAAAAAAAAAACACTCAGGGCTGTAGCTTCAACTAGTGCAGCAGGAGCAGTGGCACTGAAGCCCAGAGGCCTGAGGGTCATCTGAACGCTCCTTATCGCTGCATTTTATAAATTATTCAAAGAGCATGTGCTTTGCGGACGAGGGAGCACTCCCTTCCTTGCAGTAGGACCTATGATACGCTGGCTACTACGCTACTGAAACTCACTGTTCGCCTTCCATGCGAGGCAAAGGCAGAAATGGAAACAAATAGTTTATGTTAAAATATTACCGACAAAAATATCGTCCTACAAAAATATCATATCCCAAATTTCGCCTTCCACATTATTGTGAAAGTAAGCCTAAACTGACTACCACAACGTAGTGAAAAGATAATATAGGTAAGAATGGATGTACTGTTTCTAACTTCACATCTAGGTACCTTGAAGATTGTTATCTATGAAGACAGATATCTTTACCTGCAAGGACTAACCTTCATGATATCGGAGTAGTCGTTATTCTGGGTACTATGGGGCTTATTTACAAGCCCCTTGCGCCGCATGTGCGACAGTTTTTTTCCCATAGAAAAAGTTTGTGTAGCTCAGAAATGAAACAGTGCCATGCAAAAATGTTTTGTGAAGTGGCACCTGGACTCAGATGGCCTTTGACGCCTGGTTCAAGTCCGGCAACCTTACTTTGAAAAACCGCTGTAGCGCTCCGGGAAAAAGTTTTAAATATTTTGTTTCTTGCTTCGTTTAACTAATTTCTCGAAAAAAATAAAAGTTGCATAAACGTCCTAATATCATGTGACACTTCTTGAAACGTTTTAATTTTCCACTCATCCTCGCATGGATCGAGATATAATATGTCGATTGCGCCTTTCTACCTGTAGGAAAGCAGAACATGCATTCTCTGGAGCCAGCTCTTTTTACCGAGTTTTACTAGTTGTCGAGTTCTCGACCTCGGACCGATGGAAGTCTTATTCGGCCCTCTCACCGGCATTATGGTACACGTTACCCCATTCTGTCAGGGCTTGGTGTGAATATGGCGGGAAATATGCCCCCCAACCAGAACGCCTTCTTTTAACTGCACCTTCACATTCAATAACTATTAGTTAACATACATCGGTTAACTCCTTATTGCAATATTCGGGAACATTTTTAACGTCTGCCTGCAGAATGTTCCCGAAGAAGGGGAGCGAGGGGGGTCCGGGTGGGTAGCGACTCCAACTCCTCCGGCGCTTTGTGAAATCTAAGAGCAACGCGAGTACAATGAAGAAGAACGAGGTAGACTCATCGACGCCCGGAGCGTTCCCATGGAGACATGGGAACTCGCAACTGACTCGTCGGGCTTTCCTGAAGAGAAGCTGGTTGGCGCTGGCGTGGACGTGGTCGTAACGACCCGTTCACGCCGCCCTAGTGGGCGAAAATTTATTTTTACTTTTTTTTTTTAAATCTTTCGAATTTTTCCCACGGCACACCAGGCAACATCTCGCGGCACACTAGTGTGCCGCGGAACAGTGGTTGAAAAACACTGGCTTAGGGGCCAGACAACAAACCTCAATTTCATGGTAAATCGAACAAAGATACCCCCAAGCAAGCACCTGAGGGTAATAAGAAACGCTGGGATAAAAAACAACAAACTGCTAAGAAAGAGAGGGGAGAATTTCCACGTATGGAGACCCCACAAAATAGGTATAATCTCAGAAACAGAGATAATATAAAAACACCTGATAGAAATCAATATACTGATACATGCCAATCTCATTCCTTTCAGGACTCATCGCAAAAAAGAAATGAGAGAGGTGGACGATCAGAGCGAAGAACAGAGTACGTGAAACCGAGACAGGAATCACAACACTCTTCTGAGCTTTCTGTTAAAAAGGAAGATAAACCCACCCAACAAAAACAACAATTTAAAAAGAAAAAAGTGGCAGCGGTCGCAGTCCGACATGCCACACAAGAAGAGGGTCCTCTTAAAGAACAAGAATTGGGCTCTAGCCTTGCTAGACAGCGCGGCAGAGGTGTAGGAAAGTACCATCTTGCCTGGCATGTTACCCCCATATTTCACTGTATATATGTTGTTTTAGTGTATGTGTCACTGGGACCCTGCCAGCCAGGGCCCCAGTGCTCATAAGTGTGCCCTGTATGTGTTCCCTGTGTGATGACTAACTGTCTCACTGAGGCTCTGCTAACCAGAACCTCAGTGGTTATGCTCTCTCTGCTTTCCAAATTGTCACTAACAGGCTAGTGACCAATTTCACCAATTCACATTGGCATACTGGAACACCCTTATAATTCCCTAGTATATGGTACTGAGGTACCCAGGGTATTGGGGTTCCAGGAGATCCCTATGGGCTGCAGCATTTCTTTTGCCACCCATAGGGAGCTCTGACAATTCTTACACAGGCCTGCCACTGCAGCCTGAGTGAAATAACGTCCACGTTATTTCACAGCCATTTACCACTGCACTTAAGTAACTTATAAGTCACCTATATGTCTAACCTTTACCTGGTAAAGGTTGGGTGCTAAGTTACTTAGTGTGTGGGCACCCTGGCACTAGCCAAGGTGCCCCCACATCGTTCAGGGCAAATTCCCCGGACTTTGTGAGTGCGGGGACACCATTACACGCGTGCACTATATATAGGTCACTACCTATGTATAGCGTCACAATGGTAACTCCGAACATGGCCATGTAACATGTCTAAGATCATGGAATTGTCACCCCAATGCCATTCTGGCATTGGGGAGACAATTCCATGATCCCCGAGTCTCTAGCACAGACCCAGGTACTGCCAAACTACCTTTCCCGGGGTTTCACTGCAGCTGCTGCTGCTGCCAACCCCTCCGACAGGTTTCTGCCCTCCTGGGGTCCAGCCAGGGTTGACCCAGGAAGGCAGAACAAAGGACTTCCTTAGAGAGAGGGTGTTACACCCTCTCCCTTTGGAAAAAGGTGTCAGGACTGGGGAGGAGTAGCCTCCCCCAGCCTCTGGAAATGCTTTGATGGGAACAGATGGTGCCCATCTCTGCATAAGCCAGTCTACACCGGTTCAGGGATCCCCCAGCCTTGCTCTGGTGCGAAACTGGACAAAGGAAAGGGGAGTGACCACTCCCCTGACCTGCACCTCCCAGGGGAGGTGCCCAGAGCTCCTCCAGTGTGCTCCAGACCTCTGCCATCTTGGAAACAGAGGTGCTGCTGGCACACTGGACTGCTCTGAGAGGCCAGTGCCAGCAGGTGACGTCAGAGACTCCTCCTGATAGGCTCTTACCTGTGTTGCTAGCCTATCCTCCTTCCTAGGTAGCCAAACCTCCTTTTCTGGCTATTTAGGGTCTCTGCTTTGGGGAATTCTTTAGATAACGAATGCAAGAGCTCATCAGAGTTCCTCTGCATCTCTCTCTTCACCTTCTGCCAAAGGATTGACTGCTGACTGCTCAGGACGCCTGCAAAACCGCAACAAAGTAGCAAAGACGACTACTGCAACCTTGTATCGCTGATCCTGCCGCCTTCTCGACTGTTTTCCTGGTGGTGCATGCTCTGGGGGTAGCCTGCCTCCTCTCTGCACTAGGAGCTCTGAAGAAATCTCACGTGGGTCGACGGAATCTTCCCCCTGCAACCGCAGGCAACAAAAGACTGCATCACCGGTCCTCTGGGTCCCCTCTCAGCACGACGAGCGTGGTCCCTGGAACTCAGCAACTCTGTCCAAGTGACTCCCACAGTCCAGTGACTCTTCAGTCCAAGTTTGGTGGAGGTAAGTCCTTGCCTCCCCATACTAGACTGCATTGCTGGGTACCGCATGATTTGCAGCTGCTCCGGCTCCTGTGCACTCTTCCAGGATTTCCTTCGTGCACAGCCAAGCCTGGGTCCCCGACACTCTAACCTGCACTGCACAACCTCCTGAGTTGTCCTCCGGCATCGTGGGACTCCCTTTTGTGTCTTCGGGTGAGCTCCGGTTCACTCCTCTTCGTAGTGCCTGTTCCGGCACTTCTGCAGGTGCTGCCTGCTCCTGTGAGGGCTCCCTGACATGCTGGGCGCCCCCTCTGTCTCCTCATCCAAGTGGCGACATCCTGGCCCCTCCTGGGCCACAGCAGCATCCAATAACCCTAACCGCAACCCTTACAGCTAGCACGGCTTGTTTGCGGTCTTTCTGCATGGGAACACCTCTGCAAGCTTCTTCACGCGTGGGACATCCATCCTCCAAAGGGGAAGTTCCTAGTCCTCTTCGTTCTTGCAGAATCTACAGCTTCTACCATCCGGTGGCAGCTTCTTTGCACCCTCAGCTGGCATTTCCTGGGCATCTGCCCAATCTCGACTTTGTCGCGACTCTTGGACTTGGTCCCCTTGTTCCACAGGTACTCTCGTCCGGAAATCCACTTTGGTTGCATTGCTGGTGTTGGTCTTCCTTGCAGAATTCCCCTATCACGACTTCTGTGCTCTCTGGGGAATATAGGTGCACTTTACACCTACTTTTCAGGGTCTTGGGGTGGGCTATTTTTCTAACCCTCACTGTTTTCTTACAGTCCCAGCGACCCTCTACAAGCTCACATAGGTTTGGGGTGCATTCATGGTTCGCATTCCACTTTTGGAGTATATGGTTTGTGTTGCCCCTATACCTATGTGCTCCTATTGCAATCTACTGTAATTTTACATTGCTTGCATTACTTCCTTTTGCTATTACTGCATATTTTTGGTATTGTGTACATATATCTTGTGTATATTTGGCATCCTCATACTGAGGGTACTCACTGAGATACTTTTGGCATATTGTCATAAAAATAAAGTACCTTTATTTTTAGTATATCTGTGTATTGTGTTTTCTTATGATATTGTGCATATGACACCAGTGGTATAGTAGGAGCTTTGCATATCTCCTAGTTCAGCCTAAGCTGCTCTGCTATAGTTACCTTCTATCAGCCTAAGCTGCTAGAAACACCTCTTCTACACTAATAAGGGATAACAGGACCTGGTACAGAGTGTAAGTACCCCTGGAGGTGAAAGCAACAGATGACTTTATACAAGTAGAAACTGCGGACATGCGTGTCTCCACGCCTGATAGGGTGTACAAAGTAACGCTACAGTTAGAAGAAGACATTGAGGGGGTGATTCTAACATTGGCGGGCGGCGGAGGCCGCCCGCCAATGTTCCCCCGTCATAATACCGCTCCGCGGTCGCAAGACCGCTGAGGGTATTTTGAGATTTGCCCTGGGCTGGCGGCCGGCCGCCAAAAGGCCGCCCGCCAGCCCAGGGCAAATCTACCTTCCCACGAGGACGCCGGCTCAGAATTGAGCCGGCGTAGTGGGAAGGTGCGACGGGTGCAGTTGCACCCGTCGTGTATTTCAGTGTCTGCACAGCAGACACTGAAATACTTTGTGGGGCCCTCTTACGGGACCCCGCGGCACCCCCTACCGCCATCCTGTTCCTGGCGGGAGACCCACCAGGAACAGGATGGCGGTAGGGGGTGTCAGAATCCCCATGGCGGCGGAGCGCGCTCCGCCGCCATGGAGGATTCTGTAGGGCAGTGGTAAACCGGCGGGAGACCGCCGGTTTACCCTTTCTGGCCGCGGCTGAACCGCCACGGTCAGAATGCCCTTGGGAGCACCGCCAGCCTGTTGGCGGTGCTCCCGTGGTCGGTGACCCTGGCGGTCACCGGCCGCCAGGGTCAGAATGACCCCCTGAATGCACAATAGACGCCATCTTTTGGGATTGCATAGTAAAAGTATATGATGTCTTGTTGGCCGAACAAGATTGGCCACCTGACTTTGTCCGTACCTGCCCATATGGAGAAGATGTAATTAAGCCTTCTTTCTTGCCCCTTGTTCCAGAGGAACTTGCTGAATCCTATTCCATTGAATGGGCTTTGGCACAAGCACCTGCATTATTCAGAAATCACGTGGGATGGGATTAAGAATCCCCCTACAATGTAATCCCAATTAAAAACGAACCTCTGCCACAACTGCAGTATCCTATAAAACATGAAGCAAAAGCACCAGTGAGAGAAATACTAACGCAATTAGAGTACCAGGGGGTGATTGAATCCTGTGTCTCACCAATGAATAACCCATTATTCCCCGTAGCTAAACCAGACCATTCATACAGAATAGTCTTAGACTACAGACATTTAAACAGTCATACCTATGCTATCCAAAATTTGCATAGCACAGCACTAATGAGCAACATATTGCGTAAAAAATACAAAACAACACCAGATATTTTGATTGGGTTTTTCTGCCAGAATATAGCACCTGAGAGTAGAGACTTAATAAGTTTCAGCGCACTAGGCTCCCAGAAAAAAATCTGTTGTTTACCTCAGGGGTATAAGAACAGCCCAGGACTGTTCGCAGCTCGTGTCACTGCTATATTGTACGAGATTGACCCTAAAGCATTGTCCTATGTAGATGATATATACCTGACGGATGATGAACTACTACAACATTTAAGACGGGTAGCCCGCAGTGTTGTAGGGTTTGCCGAATTTGGCTACAAATTTAACTTAAAAAAAACAAAGATAGCATTCCTAAGCGTCCTGTTTTTGGGATATGAGCTGTCAAGTGAAGGAAAGAGCCTAGCGCCACAATTCTTAGAGAAATGCTCACAGTTACAACCACCGAATACGATCAAAAAACGTAAATCATTCTTGGGTTTTTAACATTTTGGCAGAACCTACATTCCAGATTATGCTATGCGCATAAAACCTTTATGTGACTTAATACGTCACGATTTTTCAAGTAAATTCTGGACAATCGAACACACACGCATTCTTCAAGAGTTGCAGACAGATATGCTTGCAGCACAACATTTACATACGAGGGACAACAAAACACATTTGGTCATCAGAGTAATAGCTGGGGCCATCGGTTTCACCTATGTGACATTTAATGAAGGTGAGACAGTCCCGATTGCATACAAATCGCATTTGTACTCAGCAGCAGAACAACGCTTTGCTCCCAAAGAGAAAATTCTCACTGCTGTACAGATGGCTGTCATTAAAGAAAGACCTCTTGCCCAAGGAAAACGCATTATTGTTGTTTCTCCAATCCCAGCCCTAGAGGCTGTTACAAAAGCTAGCGTTCCAAACGCAAAAGCATTACATCCATGTTGGATACAATGGGCTACGTCTCTGACAGCCACTGATGTAGACTACATTTTTTACCCAAAGCTACAAACTCAGGAATTTCTACAATATAAAAAATAGACTATCCAGTTCCAGCAAATACTTTGCCTATTGATCAGTATCATAGAGTCATGTACACCGATGGCTCTGCACAACCTGCAATTGGAACTAAACATCAATATTCTGCTGCTTGCGCAGTCGTAAGTGGCTATATGGAGGGTGATAAATTTTGCCCTCTACATACCTTTACACAGACCCTAGGCATTGTACAGCACAATTGGCCAAGCTAAAAGCTCTGCTGATGGCACTGGAACACACAGATCCAGCACAGCCTACGCTGATTGTTTGTGATTCATATTACTGTGTCCAGTCCTTTAATGAATACCTGCATTATTGGCGCCAGAATGGGTTCAGAGATTTCAAAGGCAACATCAATAAACACAGACTACTGTGGGGGAAAGTAGCTGACCTGAAAGAGATGCTACTGAATGTCCATGTTGGACATACACTTGGACACCAGCGCCTTGGAATACATGTTGCTGGAAATACATTGGCTGATGAAGCCGCAAAGTCTGCAGTGGCAGTAGCCACTGTAGCTGCAGTGACTCGCTCGAGTTCCAAACCGGACGCAGACATTTGGGCTGCCGTAAAAGCTACAGCTGATGTTAAGCCCCATCCTAAAGGATTACCTAACAAATATAATTATCCTATGGGAAGTAGGCTTAACGCTGAAGTTAAGATACCAGGCATAGGTGTACGAGACATGCCTAACAAATACATAAGACCACAATTGATTAAAGCAGCGCATGAAGGGGTGGCATCTACCCATGCTGGTGTGGCGGCTACAATTTCAATCTTGCAGGCCCGTTATTGGTGGCCGGGTCTCTACAAAGAGACTAAGCAGTATGTCCTTTGTTGTGACATCTGTCAACAAATGAAAGTTTCCACTGCCAAGCGCCCTCCGCAGACACCCCTCTTAATTTCAAACAAACCATTACAATGTGTGTACTTGGACCACTGTGGTCCATTATCACCTTATAGTGCATACAAATATATTTTAGTCGCTGTTGATTCATGCTCTAGATTTGTATTGGTGTGGCCACAACGCTCGGCTGACGCTCGGACTGTTATTAAAGATTTGCGAGTCTTTATCGGTACATATGCAGTTGCGGCCTTCCACTTGGACCAGGGCCCTGCTTTCGCCTCAAGGACATTCAGGGACGCCATGGCTTTGTTGGGGGTCCAACTCCAGTACTCGTCTCCATTTCATCCCGAGGGAAATAATGTCGTGGAGCGATTAAACCGTGATTTAAAGCAATCCTTAACAGCCAGAGTCTTAGGTACGGGTCGTAGTTGGCTTAAACACCTGTATGGAGTCCATAGAGCACTAAATAATCTGCCTAGAAGGTCCCTGGGGGGGTCGTACTTCATATGAGTGCCTATTCGGAACTCGAATGTATGTTCCGGATCTTGATGGTCCTGGCGTGGAGGCAGCAGAAACACCTTTTGACATAAATGAACGTGTCACTGTCTTACAGGAATTGCAATAGTTCCGTGATGATAATTCCTACAAAAGTGCAGCCTCCACAGGAATTAAGGATGTGCCTGTAGCATCTACCGGCTGGATTCCCAGAGTTGGGGATCTTGTACGTGAAAAAGTTGCAGTAAAAAAGGTATTTGGCCCTTCTTATCGAGCACCAGTCCCTGTACTAGGGATACACGGTATCAGAACTGTTATTCTACCACCGTTGGCAGGTGCCAAAGAAAATCGTTTTGTCTCTATTGACAATGTCAAACTACACCATGTGGCTGATCCTGCACAGTCAACCAAGAGGAACATCCAGTAGTTCCCGAATCCCTCTCACTACTGGTGATGAAGTTCCTCTACACGTTGTCTATACCAACACCGACACCTCTTCGAACATGGGGAGGGTGGAAGATGATCTTGCATTAGTTCCACTAACATCAACTAATTTAGAAACATTTGACCAAGTCAACTCGTCTTCAAGCCAAGCGGATGGTGCTGTCTATAGTGTGCCACTGCAGGAAACACCAACTCCACCACTGACAACGTCTCCACCTTTTGCACGAACTGCCTCTGGTTATTTTGCCAACTTCAACAATGATTTCTCAGACTCATTCGCCTCTTCGACAGCTGATTTGTCAAGTACACGTAAGCTAACAAACTGGCTTAAAGAAACATATTTTATTTTTCCATGGAACTATCTATGGCTCTCTTTGACTGTCTTAGCCTTTCTACTTTGGATTGGTTTTGTCATTACCATTTTCTTATTGATACGTGGTCATTTTCTTCCTGAAAGATCAACAGTCGAACTGGTGGAGGAGGTTTTGAAACCACATTTTTCATCACATAAACTCCGAAGAGACTTATCCTTTGTGAACATTTCTGCAGTGCCAATTCCTGATGGGATTGTGTGGAATAAAGTAATGTTTGATATATATGGTCCCACAGAAGTTATTCAAATACCGTATGTGTTCAAATTATCAATGAATGATATAGTGATACCAGGCTTGTCTCTGATGATTGGGATGTAAAAACAGTTGATTCTATGATGAATGAATTGCAATATTATACTGTCTTTGAAAACGAAGATGTTTACCAATTTAAAGAAAATTATAGTGATATATTTTGCTATAATTATTAAGGGCACCATTTCATACATAGAGCAAGCAGTCCAAAAACTGTTTTTAATTACACTCAATGGGAACATTGCCCAACTCCACCGCAAGGGAGTTCCAAAATATATTCTGAAACGTTTGCATACTTTTCTGGGCACAATCAAAAGAATGCTGAGTCATATTATTTTAAAGTACCATCTACTAAGGATCTACACATGTTATTGACCAATATGAAATGTATTTATTCAGAATCCTTTGTTTCCCGGTTATCGATAGAAGGCTATGAATATTGGTCCAAATCAATTGATCTGAAAAGTGTCTGGGGAACAAAAAAATGGCAAATTAAGGGAAAAGAAACGTTGTTTAGAGCATGTCTCATTCCTGTACAAATGATCTTTTTAAATGAAACAGTGCAACAAACAAGTTGTTTAGGCTTAGCAACAATTAGGGAGTTAAACATGCCCAGTATACCTGCCCCCGGAAACTTTTACAAATGGCAAAAATATACGAATGCCACTGAAGGTGAGCTCGATGAGTGGGTCCAGAATGGTATGTTTAATACTTCACTGACACGTCCAGGCGGGTGGTTATTATGGCCAATAGATACCAATGGGTGTCATCAACGTTTTATTAACTCTTCAGGGGGTTTTAGGATGAGTAGACAAGACCCTCGCTATATATCACCAGAGCATGCAGAAATAATTACAACCTATAGTGTGAGAAAATTATGCCAGCAGTGGCTAAAATCATCCTAACTGAACGCGGTTAGAGAACACCTCAATCTCCTGTCTAACTCCACTGACTTACAAGATTTCTTGTCAGGTCCTAGAACACCACGTTAGAAGCGTTTTTTAGATGCAGTATACAATGAGATTTGGAAACTTTCCCAACAAGATGCTGCTGCCCGGTTAAAAATAGACCAGGAAAATTTAAAAAAGGCATTAGCTGTTGTGGATAATGGGATTAACACTGTGTCCTACTGGATATATATCATTAATAATATTTTCTCTTCTGCTATAGACAGTATACAATCTGATATATCTTCCTTACACCATGGGCAGAGTCAGATCAGGTCCATTATGCAGTTGGGTTGGACGCTTCAAACATTGAAGGCGGGTCGCGTTCCATGGCAGCATGTTAGTGCAAGGGAGACATTTTCTTCTTTCAATCTAACACGACAACTACAACTAATGGCTAAGAAGGAAGAGACTTATGTCATGCTTAACATCGAGAAATTAGAAAAGTTGCCTTTTACCGTGGCCGAAATACCATCGGCTGAGTGGTTAATACATGGGGTTATTAATCTGCCTATTTCCACACTACAATTCACCTCCCGTTTAAAACACATTCAGGTAGGCAGATATGAAAAGCTGGGAGATAGTTACATCCATGATGTGTGGAAGCTTCCCTTCTCGTACAAATGCTTCAATGGCATGAAAGAGGTCTTTCTTAGCTGTAGTGAATGTGAGACTTCAGTCAGCCATTCGATGATTTGTAAACAGCTGTCTTTGCATGGGGCGTGTAACGCCTCGGCTGAAAACTTGGCTTGTTATCTTAAGGGAGTCCCAGTCCCTTTGATTAGACCCACATTCCAGGTGCTTTCAAATGGCAGCTACGTCCTTCTCAGTAGTGAAGGCTGTTGTGGCATGCGGGCCGGAATAGTTTACGTTGTTTCAGTCTCTAAGGTCGTTACACAAAATTTTCAGTACAGAAACAGTAAAGCCTTGAGTCTACTCAACTTGTCAAAATTCACGTTTGAAGTAGCAATGTAAGGCCAAATATCAGCTACCTCCTTAAAGTTAGTAGGGGGAAACAGTACGTTCCCGCAGCATGTAACAACCTTAGAGACCGAAACAACGTAAACTATTCTGCCAACGTTTGGTCAGGCTCTAATTTTCGGGTCCTCCTGAGTATCTCTGTCTCATTATATATAATGACACCTCAGTGCCGTATGCGGAGACGTACGTGGTGCTGAGGATTTCCACCACAGCTGTGTAGGTAATCCTACTACAACTGGCGGTTGTTAAAGCTTGAAATTTAAACCCCATTTTGGTGTGCCTTCTCTGAACTGATAGTGTTACTATCATGGCGAATCCCCAACAGGTACAAATAGCACAGGTACAAAACATAACAGGTACAAAAATCCAATAGTCTCATTAGAATAATGAGAGCCTACGGGACATCCCTAGGTGCCGGCTGAGCTAGAGGTCAAAATCCACAGCTAGGCACTTTTGCAAAAAAACAGCTCTGTTTTCTTTAGGAACGCTGGGTGGAAGGAAATTTGTGGCTCCTCTCAGATTCCAGAACTTTCTGTCACCGTATGCGAGGAAAAAGTGTTTTTTTTGGCCACATTTTGAGGTTTGCAAAGGATTCTGGGTAACAGAACCTGGTGAGAGCCCCACAAGTCAGCCCATCCTGGATTCCCCTAGGTGTCTAGTTTTCAAAAATGCACTGGTTTGGTAGGTTTCCCTAGGTGCCGGCTGAGCTAGAGGCCAAAATCTACAGTTAGGCGCTTTGTAAAAAACACATCAGATTTCAGTGTAAAAATGTGATGTGTCTATATTGCCTTTCCTGTCGCGAGCGTTAGGCCTACCCACGCAAGTGAGGTACAATTTGTATCGGGAGACTTGGGGGAACACAGAATAGCACAACAAGTGTTCTTGCCCCTTGTCTTTCTCTACATTTGTTCCTTCCAAATGTAAGACAGTGTGTAAAAAAAGACGTTTATTTGAGAAATGGCCTGTAATGCACATGCTAGTATGGGCACCCCGGAATTCAGAGATGTGCAAATAACCACTGCTTCTCAACACCTTATCTTGTGGCCAGTTTGGAAATACAAAGGTTTTCTTGATACCTATTTTTCACTCTTTATATTTCAGCAAATGAATTGCTGTATACCCGGAATAGAATGAAAACCCATTGCAAGGTGCAGCTCATTTATTGGCTCTGGGTACCTAGGGATCTTGATGAACGTACAAGCCCTATATATCACTGCAACCATAAGAGTCCAGCACACGTAACGGTATATTGCTTTAAAAAATCTGACATTGTAGGAAAAAGTTACAGAGTAAAACGTGGAGAAAAATGGCTGTTTATTTAGCTCAATTTCAATATTTTTTTATTTCAGCTGTTATTTTCTGTGGAAAAACCTTGTAGGATCTACACAAATGACCCCTTTCTGAATTCAGAATTTTGTCTACTTTTCAGGAATACTTAGCTGTCCTGGATCCAGTATTGGATTCACACCCATTCCTGTCACTAACTGGAAGGAGGCTGAAAGCACCAAAAATAGTAAAAATGAAGTATGTCCCAGTAAAATGCCAAAATTGTGCTGAAAAATGTGGTTTTCTGATTCAACTCTGCCTGTTCCTGAAAGCTGGAAAGATGGTGATTTTAGCACTGCAAACCCTTTGTTGGTGCCATTTTCATGGAAAAAAACACAAGCCTTCTTTGGCAGCCCTTTTTTCCAAGTGTTTTGAAAAAAATGACATTTTAGGTGTATTTTGGCTAATTTCTTGGTCTCCTCCAGGGGAACCCAGAAACTCTGGGTACCTTTAGAATCCCAAGGATGTTGGAAAAAAAGGACACAAATTTGGCGTGGATAGCTTATGTGGACAAAAAGTTATGAAGGCCTAAGCGCGAACTACCCCAAGTAGCCAAAAAAGGGCTCGGCACTGGGGGGGGAAAGGCCCAGCAGCTAAGAGGTTAATAAGCATGTACTATGCGCTAACGACCCCGAAAGATGTAGTGCAGGTTGGCAAAGAAAGAAAAAAATAGAAAAGACCGCCTGACCAAGACAAAAATAATTGCCAAAGATCTAGGTTTTAGGCATCTTTCTTAAACTTCAAGTGGTTTGATTCTTCTTTATCTCAGTTGACAACTGATTCTAGACCTTGGCAATGCATATGGATAAAGCTTTCCTACCTGCGCACGCCTTCCAAAGGTTTGGAATTTTTAGAAGGAATAACACATGAGATCTTAAAAGGCCGAAAGGAGGGGGCGTGGTCACCGGCGTCAAGATGGCGGTCGCACTATAGGAGTGCTCCAGACCCCTTTGTCATCCGCCGGCGAGAGGCCCACTGTCCCGGTGCCCCCCTACTCGCCCGCAGACCCCCGGGTGCCGGGAAAGTGATGGGATAGCCAGGGGCCCAATCCCTGGTGGAAGACGCTGCAGCGGAGCTGCGTATGGGATCGCGGCGGGCCTTCGTGGGGCCTCGTGGACGAGGCGGGCCGGGGCGGAGTCTTGGAGGCCGCTTAGAGCAGCCACGCTTTTGGAGGAGGAGCGCCTGGAGCCGGGCGGCGCTGCCGGGCTGGTGAGTGCGCTGTGCCGGCGGCGAAGGAAAGACTTGTCGATTTGGCCCCTCCAGGCTGCGGCCTGTGGTCCGTGCTGCGGCCTAGGGTGGGGGTGGGGTGGAGCACCGGGAAGAGGAATTGGCACTTTCCCGCGCCCAAACTCAAGATTTTGCCAGAGCCCCCCCTTTGAAATTAGCCACTGCGGAGAGAGTGCTGCAAGGCCCTTGACCCAGCCGGGCCTCGACTGAGGGCCAGTGGTGGATCCTGGGACCAAGGATACCCAGGTGGAGACGGAGAGCCCGAGCCCCCCCCCGGGGCAGAGAGTGCTGCGGTCGGGGCCTCAGTGGTCGGGACAGCAGTGGCGGTGAAGGAGGCGGGGCCCCACAGAAGTGAAGACTGCCGATGTTGTTGCTGGGCCGATGGTGGCAGGCTGACTGGGCTGGACACTGGCAATAAGGAGCCCGAAGCCCCAGAGGCGTACGGCGACACGGTCGTGGCCCTACTGGAAGCTGTGGTGGCAAGGGGACACAAGCCAGGTGGGGCCCCATGAAGGTGATGGCTGGTCTGTGTGGGGCTGGCGGCGGTGGACTGATTCGGCTGGTCGTGCCCGGTGGGGAGCCTCTGTGGACCCTCTGAGGCAACCCAGGACCTCTGTCTCCCTTCTCTACCACCCCCCAGAGGAGACCGGGGTTGTGCGCAGTCGGCGGCAGCCCTTGGGGGGGCCCCAGGTGTGGAGACAGGGATCCCTGGAGGAATCACGTGGACCGGGGGGGCAGGGTGGAGCCCCGGTTAGAGGTGTGCGGCAGCCAGCTCTTGGATCAGACCACGGAGTGCAGGACGACCGTTGAGCCCAGACTGGTGGACGGGTGTGAATGGGCCCTGGACCGCAGCTATAGAGACAACGCTCAGGGGCTGAGCCGGCGCTCCCCGGGAGAGAGGAGCTGTGATCCGTCCACTGGCCCAGAGATACTCTCCAAGGCCGGAGTGTGCAGCTGGAGACCCTGTTTGGGGCTCTCTTGAGACCACATCAGCGGAGGACGATCAGCGATAGCGGCGCTGCCCTGACCACACGCCCGAGATGGGGAGAGACAAAGTGGGCAAGCAGCCGCCGGCGTTGCAGCAGCGTATAGACCAGTTTACCAAGCAAGGACCCTCTCGCGCGATGGGAGAGCCGGAGACGTAGACTGTGGCCGGGGGAGTGAACACGATTCTTCAAGCTATCCAGACCTTGCAGTTAGCAGTGGAAGCCAAGGTTGGTGAAGTGAAGGAGGATGTGGGCCTCCTGCGTCAGGACCTGCGAAAGGCGGTAGACCGCATCAAGGAGGTTGAGGACCGGGTCTTGCAGGCTGAGGACCAGATCACGGACCTTAAGATTAGGGTTGCCCAGCTGCAGACCGATGCCGGTGAACTGCACCGCAGAGCAGAATATGCTGAAAATTTGCGATTTGTGGACTTCCCGGAGGAAGCGGAGACAAACTCCGCAATTGAATTCTTGGAGCATTGGATTCGGTTGTGGTCCCGGACCAGCGGCTCTCCCCGTGGTTTGCCATAGAGCGCACTCCTAGGGCTCTGACGCCGCGGCCACCACTGGGTGGCCTCTGGCGGCCGATGATAGCACGATTCTTCAACTTCAAAGACCGTGATGTAGTCCTTCGTGAGGCTAGAGCCCAGAATGTTGTAGTTGGGAAACAGATTTTTAAAAAACATATACATTTACTTAAAAACCAAAGGTTATAGGGACGTTATAGTTAGACTTGCATTTTAAACGTACCAAACCATAGAAATTCACCTGTTATGGTTAGAGTTATCTCAAGTAACTATAACTTGTGCTCTAAGGTAACTATAACTCGCGCCTTCGCCATGCACTGCTAATTACCCCACATCATTGATAATATCAATGTAATATTTGCAGTAAACGTTTTGACAAAAAAACTGTGCATGGCAGGGGCGTGAGTTATAGTTACCTTAGTGCACAAGTTAGCTTTCTTAGCTTCGTGCTACAGGAATGCCGCATACATGCATAGATATCTGTAGATGATGTGAAACTATAATTAATTCATGAAATAGCAGGAGCCGGTTCTGGGGTATGCCAGGCCCCTCTAACGTAAATAGCCCCGGGAAGGTGGTGATTCCCGGGGGTCCGCAACAGACCCCCTATCTTTTTCAAAATTAGCCCCAGGAAGGTGGTGGTCCCCGGGGATACGGGGAGGCCAGGCGCCCCCCTCGCATTAGATTTGCAAGTTATGCCCCAAGGAGGAGGTGGTCTCTGGGGTTCCGGGAGGGGGGAGGGACCAGTCCTCCTGCAATAGATTTACAAGATGTGCCCCGGGCGGTGGCAGTCCTAAGGGCTGTGGGTAGGCCAAACAGCCTCCCACCCCTGCTTTTCATTAGCAATAGTGCCTGAGGGAGGTGGCAATCCCCAGGGCTGCGGGGGGCGAGTGCCTCCCCCGCATGCTTTTTGTATAAAGCACGGGCAGGCAGTGGTCCCGGGGCCCTCCTGAAATTAATTATTTTTTATCCCCGGGGAAGTGGCAGTCCTAGGGCGGGGGTGCATGCAACCCCTTCACCCACGCATTTAATTATTTCTTAGCCCCAGAGAGGTGGCAATCCTCAGGGCTGCGAGCACATTACAACAAAAGTAAGCCCCGGGGAGGTGGTGGTCCCTGGTGCATAAAATGCTCCCTCCTTATTTTTAACATGCCCCAGGGACCTGGCCCACCTGGGGGCTTCAATAAAAAAAAGCACAGGAGTACGCACTTGTGTTTTTTTTGTTGTAATTTTTGCTGAAAATTCGCGTATTCACAGTGAATTGGTGGCAAGTTTTTTTTTTTTTTTTACAAAAAAAGTGCTTTCTTGTCTGGCGGGGTCCCTCATGGATCCCAACACCAGTAAGGAGTCGGGGTGTCCCTACCCTAGCCCCTTTTCCTTTTGTTTTTGCTCTTTTTGGTGGGACTCAGCTGAATTCGAGTCTCAAGATGGCTGGCAACACTTCCTGGCTGAAGTGTTGGCAGCCAATCAGAGCTGTGCATTTACCTGCACAAGCGTGTCATTATTTGCAAAGTCATCAGGGAGGATCCATGGCCGTAGACTTACAAATTTATTTGGCTATTAATTTCTGAAAAACTGCTGAACAGATTTATACCAAAGAACCTAAAGCACAATCTTCCAAATGTGGTGTAATTCCATCCAGTGGTTCAGGATGTAGTCATGTTCAAAGCAACTATGGGAATTACCATGGGAACCGCACATTTTTTTGAGCCTCCCTTTTTCTTGGCGCCCACTTGACGGATCAACCCGAAACCTTCCATGCACAACAAGAATCACCGGGGCACTTTTTTTGGAAAATATTGTGAAGATTCGTCAAACTGTGACAAAGATATAGGCAAGTCAAAAACACTTTTTCTATGGAAACATGATCCTAATTACAACTACGTACTGGCAACCACCAGTAGGTGATATAAATATATACATACATATATATATATATATTTATATATATATATATATATATATATATATATATATATATATATATATATATATATATTCCCTTTTGCCATTTTACAGCTCGGCAAGGTTGACACTGTGTCAAACCTATGCTTAAAGACTTTGCTGTACAAATGGCAAAAGACTTTGTCACTATCTAGCTCGGCGTGGATAGCACTGTGCTGATCCAATGCTTACAAACTTTGCTAGATAAACAGACATTTGAGGTGAGCAAATCTAGAGTGTCGCTGGTGTTGCAGGGTGCTCCTTACTAGAGCTGCTCTCCACCTAAACTTGGGAACTACCCAGAGTTCTCTATTCTTTTTTGCATAATTTATGCGCCACTCTAACCCTGAAAGGAATTTGTTTTGACATATATATATGGGAATATATATTCCCTTAAAAAAACAAAGTTTACAGGGTGTTTTAGCTAGGCTTACATTTTAAATGTAAAAAAACGTTAGAAATTCAGCTGTTATATAGTTACCTCAAGTAACTATAACTTGTGCCCTACGGTAACTATACCAGTTGAATTTCTGTGGTTTTGTACGTTTAAAATGTAAGCCTAACTATAACGTTCCTGTAACCTATGATTTTTTAAGTGAATTTCTATGTTTTTTTTAAATTCTATTTCCTAACTGTAACATCCCTGTAACCTTTGTTTTTTTCAGTGAATTTCTACAGTTTTTTTAACGTATATTATTTTTTCATTAAAATATGCCAGACACTGCAGCGAACTCCTATAACCCCCAACCCCGCATTGCGCACGGCCAAGACCTGGTGTGGAGCCAGACCCAGCGACCAACCCCTATAACAACCCAACCATGCATGGCCCCCCTTCTCAGGCCAATCTCGGCCCTGGGGACCCCATCCACTGGGGTTGAGGGTAAATATTTATTTTTTTTCTTTGGGGAGGGGGCTGCGTGCCCCCATGCGAGGGCATAGCCAAAACATGTAATTTTGTTTTGGGGAGAGGGGGGACGCTCAGCCCCCCTCCCCAGGATATCTCACTCTGGGGACCACACTGTCCAGAGCCTCGCCTAAACATTTAAATTTTTTGAGGGGGTCAGCTAGGCCCCTCTCCCCAGAATGATCTCAGCCCCAAAGGCCCCATCCCCTGAGGCCTGGCCTAAATTTTATTTTGGGGGGGACCCCATCTCCCAGGGCCCGACCTAGTTATTATTTTTTGGGGGGGGGAGTGGGCCGCATAACCTCCCTGCAATATATTTGAAAAGTGTTCCAGGGAGGTGGTGGTCCCTGGGGCTGCGGGGGACTGGGCTCCCTCCCCACATTGTGGTAGTCATTAGCCCCGGGGAGGTGGTGGTCCCCGGGCTGCGGGGGGGGGGGGGTCGCGCAGTCCCTCACATAAAGAAATGTGATTGCCACCGGGACCTGACCGACCCGGGGGCTTGTAAAAAAAAGCTTGTTTAAAAAAACAAAATGCCACAAATTGTGGCGGCGGCATGAAATCACTGCAACATTTTATTTTAAAAAGTGTTTTTAGTCCTAGGGGATTCCACTATGACCCATTCACCAGAGCTAAAGGGTCAGGGTGACTCTACCCTAGCCCCTTGTCTTCTTTTTTTCTTTTGTGGGACTCACTGAAGCCGCTTCCCAAGATGGCTGCCAATGAAGTGTTGGCAGCCGATCAGAGCTCTTATTAATTGCAAAGTCGTCGAGGAGGATCCACAGCCCTAGATATCCAAATTTACTTTCCCTTTAATATCTCAAAAATGACTGAATAAATAAGCGAAGGTGTAATCTGCTACTGAAAGCTAGCTTTCTGCCAAATTTGGTGTAATTCCGTCCAGTGGTTCGGGCTGTAGTCGTGTCTAAAGTTCCTATGGGAACTACAATGGGAAATGCAACTTTTTTTGACACCCCTTTTTCTTAGCCCCCGCTTGACGGATCACCCCAAAACTTTTTGTGCGCAACCAGAATCACCAGGGCACTTTTTTTAAAACATCAAGATTCGACAAACGGTGCCAAAGATATGGGCAGGTCAAAAAACGCTTTTTCTGTGGAATGGCGGTTGCCATTAGGTAGTTATAGTTAGCACCTAGTTTCTATAGAAAAAGCTTTTTCTACAAGGAAGTGTTGGCAGACATGTTGGGACTCATTTTCAGCCAAGTCCCCAAAACAAATGTAAAAAATAAGAAAAGGGGCCAGGGTATGGACACCCTGATCCCTTAGCTCTTGTGGTGTGGTCCCACAGGGAAGCCCCCAGGTCAAAAAAACATTTTTTTTAATTTTCAGTGTACATTGCAGCGGATCCACTGAAAAATGTTTTAAAAAACCAAGTGCGGCCTCCTGTGCTTGTTTTTTATTGAGCTTCCGGGTGGGCCAGGTCCCATAGGCATTATTATTTTAATGAGGGGGTGGATGTGCGGTACCCTCGGTTTCCCGGGGACCACCACCTCCCTGAGGTGTTAAACAAATATGATGCGGGCCGCTGCCCCAGAGACCGCCACCTGCCCGGGGCCTAAAGCAAATAGATCAGCCCTGGGGAGGAGGGTCACGCGGCCCTCCCCCCCCAAAATAAATAATTAGGCCTGGCCCCAGGAGTGGGGTTCACAGGGCCCCTATTCGGCCCTAGAGAGGGGGTCCACACTGCCCCCCCAAAAAATCATAATAATTAGGCCAGGTCCCAGGGAATAGGGTCCCCGGGATCCCTGATCGGCCAGGGGAGGAGGGCCATGCACCCCCTCCAAAAAATACATTTTATAAGGCTGGGGCCGTCAGGATGGGTCATCCAGGGCCACTATTGGCCCTGAGGAGGGGGGCAACACAGCCCCCCTCCCCTCTCCTGGGGGATGTAGTCCTCAGGGTCAAAATCAGATGGGGGAGTGGGGCATGTGTACCTGCAACCAACTACTGCTGTGCATGGCCTTTGGCCATGCGTAGCACGGCCTTGGGATGATATAGGTGTCAGCTGCAGGGCCTGGCCGCAGGCCCACTGCTGAATCCGTGCGCGGTAGCAATCTGATTAACGTTTAGTAATGAAAATTACTTTACATTTAAAGAAAATAGAAATTCACTGAAAAAACAAGAGGTTACAGGGACATTATAGTTACGAAATAGAATTTTAAAAAACATAGAAATTCACTTAAAGAACCAAAGGTTACATGGACGTTATAGTTAGGCTCACATTTTAAATGTACCAATCCATAGAAATTCACCTGTAATGGTTAGAGTTATCTCAAGTAACTATAACTTGTGCCCTAAGGTAACTATAATGCACGCCTTCGCCATGCACTGCTAATTACCCCACAAATTACACATTCCTGACATCATTGATAACATCTCTGATAATATCAATGTAATATTTGCAGTAAACTTTTTGACCAAAAAACTGTGCATGGCAGGGGCGCAAGCTATAGTTACCTTAGGGCACAAGTTAGCTTTGTGCTACAGGAATGCCACATACATGCATACACATCAGTAGTGGATGTGAAACTAGAATTAATTCATGAACGCTGCTACTTGGTTGTTCTCCTGGATAAGGAGCGGTCCCGGTCTCTGCTATTGAAGCCCGGGAGTTTATTGGCTAAAATGATCATGCACAAGCACAATCTTCAAAATCATACGTATGGATGTGGTGTATCTGCCATTATTGGTAGGTCATAATGCTGTAATGAATCTTCATCTGATGAGGGGGCTCCAGTTAAGTGGCTACATACACTGATTAATCTCAATACATCAAGAGCCTGCCTTTGAATAAAGCCTTTGGCATTAGAATAAAGATTCCAATAAAGTATGCTGGGATTTCCATCTGCCAAAAATAGAGTTCTCCAGGGGCTATAATATTAATGGTATTCAGTTGATCATGTTCATAATTTATTATCGATGTGAATTTATTAGATTAAATATTATGTTTTTGTGTGAAATATTTTTTATAGTTTGGGATATAAAGCAATTAAAAGCATACTTGTAATGCTTTTGGAAATACAGATGATTTTCATTGGCTGGAAGGCCTTTAGCGAGTGTGTTGAACAATCTGGCACCCATCACCACCTTGGTTCTACCACACAACATGACTTCTCTAAACCTGGGAGATGGTGTTTGGTATCTTGGGCAAGCTATTTGAGTGTAACCTGGCTCGTATCCCCAAACTATATAATGTGCCACAGTCATGAACTTAACTGGTATAACAGGATAATAGCAGCCAGTATGGTGGGGCCGTGTGTGGAGAGATACAATGCTGGATCTTCATTCTACACTCTCCAAAGGCTTATGCTAGGTCAGTGTACATAATAGTTCTTATATACAAACTAGAACGGATGGTGGCTGTGATAAAGTAAGCCCTGAGTCAAATATTCAGGACTGGCATGAATTTTATTTTTGATTATAGGCAGGTGCAGAGGACCTTGACTCTGGAAGTTTGTTTCTAATTGCTAGAATTTGTAGCAAAATCCACTGTTCTTTACTGAAGGTGCAGCTTGAGGTGATGGTGCTGAGATGAAAGTTCCCAGAATGTCGTGGGAAAGCTGTGTCACCCAGCTCAGTGTGTACATCCTAGTCAAACCTATGTTTTTGCCCCAGAGAAGTCGATAATCTGCGAGTATATTTTAGATGCTGTCATTTTTACAGGACATCATCCAATTACATTTCCAGCCTAAGAAAGGGTGACTTCTGGCCTCCTCTGTATAGTAGGCTAAGAGGATATTGGCAGAGGTGGCAGCTGAGATCTTGTCTAGTGCTAATGACCTATTTACTTGTCCTACCTGAGAGAAGACTTACTAGTTCTGCTGTCCTGTAAAGATTCATGCATTTCCCTATAATGATATCGTATTCTGGACATTTGAGCATAGGGTACGTAAGATGACATACAGATTAAGGGCCTTATTGCGGCTGTCTTTGGCAGGGGCCAAATTTCCGAAACCGCCAGGACACTGGCATGCGTAAAAGAAGTGGACTCACCACCAGTACTGCCAGCCCGACACAAATCGGCCTACCAGATTATGATCCACAAATCAGCACAGAAGCACTTCCATGGTGGTAAAACATTGGCAGTGCAAGCTGCTGCAGTCAGAAACCACCACTGACAGAAGACAACACCACATTAGACAGTTTGAATACCACACACCTGACACACATCCACACATGCAACACACCTACACAATGCACTATATAATCCACCCTCACACAACCTTTGGAACTAAAACGCCATACAGAGACACTGAGAGCAGGCACATACACAGAGAGCACCCTGACACTATAGGCACACACATATCACACGCATCACACATCTAATAAACAAACATAACACACACATAACCACCACACACATTCTGCTACAACCGTCCATCTCTCACAGTGCACTACCCACACCCCATCATTCACCCAGGACTGCACCCTCTCATAAATAATACCCCAGACCGTAAACACAGTCTCAAACTTCCTCACAAAAGCACCCAAGATTCACCAACGTTGAGTTGAGGGTCATGGTGGATGAAATTGTCTGGGTAGAGCCACAACTGTTTGGAGCACAGGTCCAGCTAACATCAATTGCCAGGAAAATTGAGTTATGGCAAAGAATAGTCGACAGGGTCAACTCAATGGGCAGCCATCCATGCACAAGGGACGGCATCAGGAAGAGGTGGAAAAACCTATGGGGGAAGGTGCGTTCCATAGCACTGAGACACCAAATAGCCGTGCACAAGACTGGCAGTGGGCCCGCACCTCCTCCCTCACAGTTCACATCTTGGGAGGAAAAGATATTGGAGACATTGCATCCTGAGGGCCTGAGTGGAATACCTGGGGGAGTGGAGTCTGGTAAGGACCCACAACATCAATGTAACACAATTGTTGTGTCTTGCATGCTTCCTCACCACCCAAATACCCCATAATTCACTGATTTTCCCACTGCACCTACCTGCCCATCACCCAATGTCCGTCTTCTGCATGCTACCACCCCATACAGCCCTACTGCTCACACAGCCCTTGGCAAGGATACCACAGTCTAATCCTATCACTATGACTCCCACAATGCACCAAACCATTAATACTAAAACCTGCATTGTGCACATCAGGTCACATTTCATGCATATATGACTATTGTACAACCTACACCATCTAGAATGTATGACTGAGGACCAGTACATGGTAATGACAGCAATGCAATGCAATGGCACACCACAATGGCAAGAAAGGCAAAACACAGCAACAGCCCTGTAACTATTCAAAATGGGCACTGATCCATATCCCCAAGCCTGAAATGGACTGACCATGGGTTGGAAAGTAAGATGCCAGACTTCATGCACACAAACAAGATCCAGAGACATTAGCCTTGCATAACCACTTACTCTGTTCCCTATGGGACAACGTGGGACAATGTTCAGCCATATTGCGGGAATAGTAACAAGCCTGACTACACCCCAAGTACAGGGTCTATTTGTCATGTCAAGTATCAGATAGTTGCAGAAACCCATCTGCAGTGCCATATGTACCAAACATTGATGACAGCACACAACATGGAGTATGGCACTCCTGTTACAGACTCTTATGTACCACCAAGCTATGCTGTGCAGCAACTGTTATTGTAATTGCTTGGAATCATGCTGAGCCATTGTATGTATTACACAAAGAGGGTACCAAGCATACTTTCTAAACTGTACTCTGTGTCTCATTCTATCCACAGGTAACCCTGCCATTCCCACCATAGAGAGGACACCAGACACTGCCAGCCCTCCTCAGGAAAAAGGCCTCAACGAAGACAACACACCTGGATGGACAGTGATGACCTACCTGGCCCATCCGGGACATCTGGTCAGTCGACCACTCCCAGCCTCATCCTGCCCACATAATTCCCCCCCCACCCCAGGTGCTCAGACATCACAGCCAAGCAAGCCGCCCCACACCTATGTCCCAAGGACTGTTCAAACTATTGTGTGCCCCACAGCACAGGGTCCTGAGTCAGACCTTGACACCCCAGACAATGATTGCCCTTTTAACACTGGGAGTGGGCACAGGCACCTGTGGGTAGGGGGTGTGGGAGGGATGCTGTGGGACAGAGTATGGGGCAGCCAAGGGACTCCACTGACCAGGATACCATCTCCCAAGACCTGGTAGCCTAACAATTTTCCCAGGACAGGATGGGCCAGATCATCACCATGTGGGGGAAAATCAAAGGCTGCAGAGGAAATGCCACTAGGAGTCCATGCAGCAGCAGCAGGCACACAATGTCACCATGGCCTCCATAGCAGGGGTGCTGAGGGACAGTAACACCACCCTGCATGATATAGCTACAATAGCTACACACCATCAGGCCCCTTCTATTAGCAGCGTTACATCTGCCCCCTCTACATCAGTGGAATTGAGGCCCTGCCAGGGGAACCCCAAGCCTCAGACACCCCTCCCTCTGTAGCATAAGAACCCCCCTGCAAACATGGACATCCATCCAGACATACGGCTGAAGCAAATGCCGAGACCAAACCCACTGCCAGGAAGTGAACCTCTCCTGATTTGTCACCTTTTTGTGCCTCTGAAACACCTTGTTCTGAATCATAACTCCATTTTCCCATGGGACAAGGACACAGGACCTGTGTGGCCAAATGTTGTAGCAGCTACTCTGATCAATCCATCTCCCATGACTCCACTCATCACCTGTTTGTCACGTTGTAAATTTTGATTTGACTACTCACAAAACTGATATGCACAATAAATCACTTATGGACACAGCTACTGTACATGTGTGTTTAACAGTACAACAACATATGTCCTTCAACACAAATGTGGTCTGGTAATGGCCCCCTGATTCCAACTGGCAATGTAATGACCATCAGATGGAGCACCCCTCAGCACGACACACATGACAACAGTATTGTCATTGTGAAATCTACAGTAACACCAGGGTGCAGACCGTTGAGGCATCTGCAATTAGAGCCAGATAGAGAGTACCATCAGAATGGAAGGCATGAGTATACAGTAAGCACATGTTCAGGTAATCAACTGTGTGCCTGTTGTAGTATGACTCCAAATCATGGGTATCTAGATAGGACCTATACATCACAAGATTCAGGGCCTTCCTAATATCATTTTAACAAGCTATCTGTCCTGAACACCATTGACTACTGACTATGTATACCCCAAGCCCTAGATAGCAGACCCACAGATGCTATCCACATCCTGTGGGTGGTAGGAGCTGGCAAAATGACAGTAAATGAAATTCAGCTCAAAACTGATCAGTCCATGAGAGAAATGAATGTTTGAATCAGTTGCTACAACTCATGTTAGGGCAGAACCACTGATATTGTTTTTACAACATCCCTTCTGTCTGCTACAACTCACACACAGGCACTTGACATCATAACAATACCACATTTGTCAAACGTCAGGAGATGTTATGTCAGCTATCCACTTCTGATTGTGCACTGACAAGACATGTAAGGGTCCACCTCACATATTTGTATGTCACTGTACGTACTGATTGATGAGCTCAGTCCTACAGTCAGCAGCTCCTTCGTCGTCTGGCTCTTTATCACTTTCCATATCATCATTTGCAGGCACAGGTACCTTTGCCCCACCCTCATCGGCAAGCAATGGTATCTGATGCCGCAAGGCTAGATTGTGGAGTATGCAGCAGGCAACTATGATTTGGCAAACCTTGTGGGGTGAATAGAGGAGGGCACCTCCAAATAGGTCCAGCCACCTGAGTCTTGCCTCCAGGAGGCCGAAAGTACGCTCAATTACACTCCTTGTCCTCCCGTGGGCAGGTGTCAACAGCCAAGGTAGGTTTGGATAGCCAGAGTCACCTGTGTACACAATGGTAGAACAAAACCAGGTGAAGTACTGTGATTGTGCAGATTGTGATGACGGGTCACATAACATTTGAAAACATAACAATGCATACTCACCAACCAGCCGGGCCTTCTCTGTGTGTAGTTGTGCCATCATGGTTGGGACATTGCTGTTCTGCATAAGGTAGAAGTCATGCCCTGACCCAGGAAACTTGGCAGTCACTTGGGAGATATACTGGTCTGCCAGGCACACCACCTGCAAGTTGATTGAGTGGTAGTTTGTCCTGTTCCTATACAGCTGTTCATTGACAGTGGGAGGGACCAGGGATACATGGGTGCCATCCATGGCCCCTACCACATGAGGAATCAGTCCCATCTGATAAAAGTCACCCTTCACATCGGCCATATCCGCTCTTTGGGGAAATCTGATGTAGCTGTCCAGGTGTTGCAAGAAAGCACACAGTACATCCCTCAAAACCTGACTGAACATGGGCTGAGACATCCCTGCTGTTCAGGAGACAGTATGCTGGAAAGAGCCAATGGCCAGGAAGTGTAGCACTGACAATACTTGAATGATGGGAGGTATGTAATCGGGATTGCTTTTGCCTGGCATCAGATCTGGCTCAAACTGTCTACATAGATCCATGTTGGTCTGGATGACACATGCCTGTCCTTCATGGTTGCCAGGTTTACCAGTGGGTGGTACTCTGGTGGTTGTCTCATTTCCCTCAAGGCAGGATATCGAATTTGAGAGGAGAAAATGTACAATAAGTCATACTTACTTAAAGACACCTACACACAGATAGGGGATACGGAGCAGTGCTGACATAAACATTACAGACCATAGAAATGCACATCAGATACCGTCATTGCAGCACATTGGCCGGAATGTCATTCGGAAAGGAGATGTGTCACATATGTATGTGAACATGTGTGGGTGACTGTGCAGTCCTGCACTGATGACACATATGTAACAAAAAGAACCTATTTCTATCAGTTGCCTATGTAACTCAGAGTAGCTACACAGACCTATCCACATATATACAGGCTCAACATGTCATTTCTACATGTTTGGCCCATTATGTACCACTATCATGAAGTTACCACATTGGGTGACATAGATTTCTGGTCGATCAGGTGTCTGACTCACTTATTTAAGAACATGCATCGAGTACGTGTGCCCAAAATGGCAGGCGTCCGACCTACAGTTCTGGACAGTTGGAAGTGACCTAAGTCTGCCGGCGGAAGTCGTCATAGTGGTAGGTGGGTGCAACTGCTGTGTAACTTGCCATAGGTCAACATTGCTGCCTATGGCAGACTTGGGCCAATAGCGATGACCGCCAGCAATGACGGTCCTGTACATGGCGGCCATGACTGCCATTTACTGCAGTCTTGCTCACTTGACTCCTGGTACTGTTGCTAGCAAGACCACCACTATGTGAGCGGCTGTGTACTGCCTCTGGGTGACATCATGCCACGTCCTCCAGGTGATACGGCCCCTGCCTTCACACAGGAAGAGCTGGAAATGTTGGTGGAGGAGGACCTACGCTGTATGGACAGCTATATGAGGCATCAGAGGAACAGGTGAGTACAATGCCCCAACCATGTGTGATTGGTGTAGTGTGTGATGGTGAGTTGGCCATGTGAACTGTTGGTGTAGATGCATTCATGTGGCATACCGTACTGGTGTGTAGGCAGGGAGGATGGATATGTGTGCCCACTTACTGTAACAGTTGTGTTGTGTCAACTACTGTTGGTATGGTGCATGTGTACATGACTTTCTCCTTTTATCTGTGTCATTCATGCAAGTGAATGCCCATCAGAAGAAAGCGATCTGGCGTGCCTTCGCCGAGCAAGTGCTGATCCTGGGGGTCCACAGCCGGCGGAGCACCCATTGTCGCAAGCGGTAGGAGCACCTGTGACGCTGGGCCCGAAGAACGCAGAGGCCCAGCTGGGGATGTCCTCCCAGCGAGGGAGGGGTGCCCATTGGACCCTGCCCCCCCTATTGGCCCTCATTTTGGCGGTGGCCTACCCTGAAGTGGATGGGCATTTGAGGACATCACAGCAGCCACAAGGGGGTACGTTCTGACAGTTACCTGGTACTTGGCTCTGGTTGAATGCTGTTTGCTGTCTCACTGAACCTTCAGTGACGATGTAGTAGCAGACAAATGTTTTCAGACTACTGGTAATCAGTTGGTACCACCTTGCCTGTGTATGACATGTAGAGCAGCCATCATGGTTTGCTATGTGTGAGTTTTGGAATCATGTATTAAGATATCATTCTGACTGCATGTGGAAATGCCCTAGTGTCAATGGCATGGGTTGCACATCCTGCTATTCCTATGCATGTGACCATCTCTCTGCATACGTCCGTCAGTGGCTCTAAGGTTTCTGACCACTCCCATCTGTGCTAATCACCTGTTGTAGCAAAAGAATGAGGCACTTATTGGTACAGGCTCCGAGCATTACTTTTTACTGGAACAGGTCTGGACTCCATATGAGGCTGGCAGCTCATGTACAACACAGATATGGCCTGTCTAGGCCAGAATTTATTTGTGTAAGTCGTTGTAACTCCATTGTCCATTTATCTGGGGTATTCATAATACAACTGCTTTTCCGTGTGATTGGCATGTGGGCATTTCATCTCTGTCCCAATGGGTGGGTAATAGCGAATGTTAGTAGTTTGCCAGAGCCAGCATTGTACAACATGCGATGTCAATGGTATGTGTGCAAATGGCCCTCAATTCCTCTGTAACCTTGGTAATATGCTGCCTCTATCATGTCTCAATGGTTAATTGGGGGCCCACCATGTGGAGTAGGACAATCTATGTTACCCTTGGCCTAGCTGATGTGTCCAGTGAGGTGAGGAATATGTATTGTATCACTTATGTGGTCATGAAGTGATGGTCTGGTTGTACCACTGTGTCGAAAGTAGGTATGTGTTGCAATGGAAGATATTTTAATGCACTGGCAGTCGTGTTGGGCCATGTGTAAGACATGTGTACATGTCATTTCCGTGTGACATTTGAGTAGTCTTGAGATATGGTACATGTAATCACATGTTAGGGATGATGTGAGTGATGTTGGTGTACTCATGTTGCCAACTCCTGGAACTTTGACTGCATGGTAGGTGGCCTATGATGTCTATAGAGGCTGCCTGTAGTGTAGTTGTGACACTACACTCAGTGATTGGCTATGATATTGTAATGGGTGACATGTAGGCCATTGTAGCTGGACATGCAATAATGAAGTGATGTGGTATATCAGTGTTTCGAGTGTTCAGTTAGTCCTCTCTGATTGTGTGAATGTCATGCCATGGCTGTTTTCCAGACATGTTTTCTACACATCAGTTGTCACCTGTATGGGAGTGCCACTTGTTGTGGCTTGATCAGTTCAGGTACCCCTGTTGGCATATATGTATGGGGGTCAGCCAGCAATGTGATATGTATGGCATGTGCTGTGTGGGATGTGAATTGGGTAGTTTACACTTTCAAGGGACATTAGTAATTGAGATGGACTGGTCAGATGTAGTTTTAGGACATGCATGATGTGTTGGGATCACTCACCTTCTCTTCTAGTTGGTGATAGAAGGAGATATAAGATCTGGAATATGCATGATGTATCTACTGCAAGGGCATAAGTAGCATGTAGACATGGCTTTTCATGGTGTACAGATGGCTTAATCCAGTTGTGCTAACTTACTCAAACTTTGATGTGGGTGGGAGGGATGACTTGAAGGGGTGGATAGTATTAACATGATGTGACATGATGTAGGATATGTGTAATGCCAACGGAGATAGCCTAGCCTGGACCTGTTCACCTGCAGTACTGCATGTTTCAATGTGTGTATGTAAGGAATGTGATAACCCTTTCTCTCCCTCTCTGATTCTCCCTCCCTCTTTCTCTATTTGTGTGCATCAGCATTGGCAGGCAAAGGAGACTGGGCACAGGCAAGAGAGGATGCTGCTGGTCACAGAAGGCGAAGTGCTGCAATCAGCGACAAAGACGTACCCAGTGGCCCGGAGGGCAAGGGGAGTGCCACAGGGGAGACCAGAACATCAACATCACCTTCGGAATCATCCTTCAGTAGACACTTCCTGGCGGTGGCAGACCCATCTGGGACCACCCCAGCACCATCTTTATCCACCACCCCCCTTACTGCCACTGCCCTCCCTGTAGCTCCCCACCCAGTTGTCCATGCCCGCTCACCCAGGAGGGTGGGAGTCTCCTTTGCCTCAGGCACCTCTGCCCCTGCCCCAGTAAGCGCTGCTGCCCTCTGTGAGGAGGCTATTGACCTCCTGTGGTCGATCACTGTGGATCAGTCGACCATAGTGAATGCCGTCCAGGGACTTGCAGCTCAAGTTCAAAGAGCAATGCGTTCCTGGAGGGCATTCACGGTGAACTGGCTGGCCTATAAATGTCCTTTCAGGCTGTGGCCTCCACACTAACGGCAGCCAGTCACCCTTTGTCTTCTGCCCCCCCCTCCATCTTCCTGTACCCAATCCCACACCCCTCTTCCCCACCGCAGCCAGAGCGCGCAGCCAGACAGGCATGCATCCACCTCAACAGACAAGGATACCGCAGTGAAACACAACCACCACAAAACCGACCCAGGGCATGCACACAGACAACACCCACCTGCAGATACACCAACAGCCACTACCTGCACAGACTCCCCACCACCCCCACCTTCACATACACTACACCTGATACTGCAGCAGACACCACACCAAAATCCACAGATCCAGCCACAACTTCAATCCTGTCCACAGTCAACACAATAGCAGATCTGCAGACATCCACCCCAGTCCACACATCCACAGCCACCACAACCACCGACACACCCACATACAGCACATCCACCATACCTGCAGTCACCCCCCCAACAGACACTCACTCATCCAGCATGGCATCTCCCAGCTCCTCCCCCCTCCTCCCAAGACGCATAAATGCCCACACTTACCCACCCAACAGACACCCAGCACCCAAAAGCATTCCTCATACACACCTGCACTCAAAACATCCACCAAAACAACTCCTACAAGCACTCCTTCTTCCTCCACTCCAAAACCCTTTTGCCATGACTATCCCTGTGTGTCTAAGAGGTTTTTCCTCTTGGAGTTAAACCTTTTCCCTACTCCTCTCCCATCCTGTGTGATCCCCAAAAGATCTGTTTCCCTCCCCAAGTCCAGCCCTACCACCTCCAAGTCCTCCACTGCCCCCTGCAAGTACCTATGCCCCTCCCCCGCCAAGAAGTCAACCCCTTTTAAGTGTTCCCAACTCTCCCCTAAGCCATGTCCGAAGCCCCGGCCTCCCAAGCCCAAGCCCAAGCCCAAGCCCAAAGACCCCCCTCCCAAAGCTAAGCCCAACCCCCCCACCGCAATCCATGAGGTGCCTGCCTGCCCCATTTATGCACCTAGGTAATTGAGCAGTCAGGAGTCAAGTTGGGGCAGTCTGACATGCCAGCTGCGCATGTTGCACTTTGCATTTTGGAACTAGCCTGAGGCTGTTTATATTTGTAAATACTGCTATCTAAAATATTTTGTACATTATTTATATACATACATCTGGGCCATTCAGTTGTTGGTTTCAATGTTATCATCTTTTTCCTGCCTTTCATTCCTCTTGGCTGTTATGATCTTGCCTGCTTCATATTGTGTGTGATTGTATTATGTGTGCGTGGTGGTTGTGCTATCTGTTGTGTCTGAGCTGCTTGTGTAGGTGTGTGCATTTTTCGTGCAGTAATGGGTGGGTATGGTGTGTTGGGCATGTATGTGTGTGGGACATACAATTAGGTTGCTTTGTGTGGATTGATTGTGTTGGCTGTTGTGACTTGGAGTGTGGTGTGCCCTTGTGTGGTTGTACTGTGTGTGTGCGTGTGTGTGGTGATTGGTATGTCCGAATCGTTGTGTGGTGTGTTTGCATGGTGTGACGTATGCCTCGGTGTATGGCTGTGTGATTGTATTTCTTGGTACAATGGTGCTGTTATGTTGTGTTGTATATATGTATTGTCAGGTGGAAGTGTGAGTAGTGACGTACTGACGGTGGGTTTGAGGTGTTGCGGTTGTTGTGTAGTTGTGTACTTTGCTGGTGTTGTGTGTTGTCATGTTTAACAGTGTCGGTGCTGTGTGTCTGCGGCTCGGTATGTGTTTTGATAGTGTGTGTTGACCGTGGTGTGTGTCCTGAGTCTGTGCATGTGTGTATGTTGCTGTGTGTGAAAGTGCATGTCAGTGTAGGAGTACGTGTATGTGTCAGTCTCGCTACCCGTTCCGGATGTGTAGGTTGTATGTGCGTTGCGACCTTGCCATTATACAACAGTGACAGGGAAGTGTCTGTACTCACGGTTGCTGCTATTGTCATCGTCGCTAGTTCCGGAGTCATTGGGCGAGCTGGAGCAGTGGGAAGACGTGTAGTTCAGGTTCTATGGCGGCTCCAGATGACTGTGGCTTCCTCAAGGTGGGTGTCTCCATTTATACTGTTGGTTTCCGCTAGGGTTTCTGTGGTGGTGCGACTGCGGTGCAAACCTTGGAGGTGTGCAACTTCATAATCTGTCCGGCGGTAACGTGGTCTCCGCTGGCCTGAAGGTGGCATCTGTGGCGGTCTAACCGCACTGGAGGTGTCGGCAATGGATTTTCTGTATTCTGTTGGAAATACCGCCATGGCCATAAATTGATGGTCTTCTCCGCCAGCCTGTTGGCGGTACAACCGCCACCGCCAACTTTTCAGTCATGGAATCGCCAACATCATAATGACCCCCTAAGTGTATACTTGCTGCACATCATGACAGGTGTCCCTGCTGATATGTCTTTGTCCTTTTGCAGATGTGACGAACTGCAGACTTCTTCAATGGGATCCCTACCATGCAAAATCTTTTTTGTTCAGAGCAGGTTTCCCACTTCGACAGTGAAACAAACGTCTCCCCCTCTTCTTGAGCTACTACCTGTCACAAACCATAGGTGGCCTTTTGCTGGGCATAGTTACCTTGGTATTGCTGATTCTGGTGTCTTCTATTCTGAAAGCATGCAAAACCAATGGGCAAAGAGAAAGAGGCACTTCCATTTTTAAAAAGGAAGCACATTGGTTGGACCAGGTTTCCTGCCTTTCCACCAGAGTGGGACATATACTGGTCCGCTTAAGGCAGTATTTTGTCCTGTTTGGAGATACATGAGACACTCCAACAGCCCTGAGCAAATGCCCTTGCAATAAGTGAACCTCTTCTGATTTGCAGTTCTACTCAGGTCTCTACTACAGCTTTGCTGCTGTGTTCTACAGAGAGAAGAAGAGCTGCCTGCACTGAATGATATGAGCTGGATTACTCCTGCTAGAAAAAAACGCTGTCCTCATTCTGGTAAGTCCTTTACAAGTCCCACCTGTGCTGTAACTGAGCTCACACAAGTCCCTAAAGATCTGACCAACAAAGGGAAACTGCATCAGGAGGAATCCTTGGCTCAACTATAAGTGGCTTAAGTTGCAAGGCATTTCTCAGAGGAAATGCATGTTACATACGACAAGTATACAAAACAGTAATATGGATAAGAAACCAAGTATTAACAAGTATTTGCAATGCAATGGGTCTCACATTTGCTTGAGTTAGAGCTATTATCGTTGTAAACTCCTAATCGGACTATTCTTGCCACATAAATTGAAAAGTAAAAGTAAAACAGTTTCACATAAGCAAACCGATTCAAAGCATCCCGCCATGAGCGTGAAGGAGACACACAAAAGGAAAAAGAAGTTTGCTCGCAGTGAAACCTATTGGCAAAAGTGCAATCAGCCTTGTAACAGGGTCGATGGCCGAGGTGGTAACCAAACCACCACAAGGAGGGTCAAACATAAAGCATTTAATTAATGATAAGAAAGGATTTTTGAAGGGTAAGCCTGTGAACGAGCGATAGTGATGGGCGTGAGGTGGGTGTGGTTAAAAGCCCAAATAGATAACAACAAGATGGAAAAGCAGCACTTGGGTACTGCTATGCTCAACCTAAAAATGTACAGTCACAAAAATTAAGAGAATCGTATATATGGATCAAAACTTATACAGAACTTATACAGAAAAAAATGCACAATATGACTACAATCAAAAAATGTGTTCACTGTTAATGTATACAGTGTTACCTATGCAGTTGACCTGGAACACTTCACCTTCTATGGTCCACTTGTTGTTGCAGGTGCAGTGCCTGTTCTTGCATTATGGAAGTGAAAGCCCTAACTGCAGCATTCTCCCGCTTGAGGTATTTGCATGCCTGAACAAAAAAAAATAAGCCATCAATCATAGCATTTGTAAAGCACAGCAGTATCACCCCAGGATATCTGGGCATTGAGGGTGCTGTGTCTGTCGAAAAGCCACGTCTTGAGTCTCCTTCTAAAGTCTGTCAGGGAGGGAGCTGTTTGGAGGTGGAAGGGCAGGCTGTTCCAAGACTTGGCTGCTGTGTAGGAGAAGGTGCGGCCTCCGCCGCGGCTGCAATGGATGCGGGGTGTGTGTGTGCAAGGTAGAGCATAGTTGTCTTGCTGGGACTTAGAGGCTCAGTCGATGTTTGATGTAGGACGGCCCTAGGTTATGGAGAGCCTTGTATGGATGTGTGAGGATTTTGAATTAGATCCATTTCTGGAAGGGTAGCCAATAGAGGTTCCTAAGGTGCGGGGTGATGCTTGAGCGCTTGGGGAGTTTGAGGATGGGTCTGGCTTCGGTGTTTTGTAGAGTCTGGGGTCTTTTAAGTAGCTAGGGGGACACTCCGGCATAGTGAGTGTTGCCATAGTCGAGGCAGCTGGTGACCAGGGCATGCGTGACTGTCTTTCTAGTGTCAGTAGGGATCCATTTGAAGATTCTGCAGAGCATACGGAGGATGTAGAAACAGGAAGAGGTGACTGAGTTTACTTTTCGATTCATGGATAATTGGTAGTCAAGGATGATGCCGATGTTTTGTGCGTGGTCTGAAGGAGAGGGCGTTGGTTGAGTTCTGTTGGCCACCAGTTGTGGTCCCATACAGAAGTGTTCTTTCCAAACAGCAGGATTTCCGTTTTGTTAGTGTTCAGTTTTAGTTGGCTGTTTTTCATCCATGTTGCTACGTTGGTCATGGCGTTGCAGAAGTTTGGTTTGGCGTGAGGGTCTTCTGTGAGTGAGAGGATTAGTTGAGTGTGGTTGGCATAAGAGACTATATTGAGTCCGTAGGATCTGACACTGTCTGTGATTGAGATCGTGTAGTTGTTGAACATGGTTGGCCTGAGGGAGGATCCTTGGGGTACACTGTAGATGATGTTCTTTGGTGTAGAAATGAAGGGAGGAAAGTGGATGCTCTGTGTGCAGCTTCAGAGGAAAGAGGTGACCCACTTAAGGGTGTGTTGTTGAGTGCTAATGTTGTGGAGTCTGTTGAGGAGAGTGTGGTGGGAGACTGTCTCGAACACTGCAGAGGTCCAGAAGAATTAGAGCGTTGGGCGCAATCCAGGCGCGGACAGGCGCAAACAGGCTTGCTTTTGGTGCATGAGCGGCACACCCGGTGTGCATTTCCGCTGCACTGCCATGGTGTGACTGCCATTATATATCCTGGGGGGTGGGAGGTGCCGCAGTGGGAGGCAGGATGGCAGGAGGGCGGCTGCGGCAGTGGTGTGAAGGAGGCATCAGCAGGGCCATCAGCAAACACATTCAGGCTCAGGAATACAGGAGGAGCCGTCGCAATCAGGCTCAGGAATGCGGGCGGAGCCTTCACAATCAGGCTCAGGAATGCGGGCGGAGCTGTAACAGCCAGACTCATGAATGCAGATGGAGCTGTCAACGGCAGCCAGGAGGACCGTGGAGCAGCTGGGGAGCTGTGACTGGCCCAGTGGGTCAGGCACTTCTGACTCTTCCATCGACTACATTCAATCACTTCTTAAACTAGCATCAGTCCAATGTCTCATTGTTTGTAGTGTACTTTGACCATATAGTTTGATGGCTGGGAAGGTATACAGATGATTAGTGAATATATTACATTTTATTTTTGTACTTCTGAAGTGAACAGGATTGCAAACATGTATTAGCAGACTTTGCTTTACTCCTACCATGTCATTTTAGATTTATACCAGTAGAACTATCCAATAACTTTGAGAACCTGGCCCCAGAGTTTAATTTGCTCTGTTAAATATCAGATTTCGAATGTGCAACAGGAGAAATGAAGAATATTGAAAGGAGAAACATTCATTTTGAATGAAAACGGAACCTAAGTAAACGCCCTTCCTGGGGCTGTGCGCACCCTCGGAATCAATCAGAATCCAGGTGGGGTTTTGTCCCCAGGGGTATGTCCAGCGCTTTTTGAAAGAAACTTATTGCTTCTGTCCGCTGCAGCACAAAGTCCTTAGTGCAGTGTGTATGTACGCCGCACTGCAGCTGACCCTTCATGGTGACGATGACTGTCGAAAACGTGTGTTAGAGAAACCCAACCCACAGCAGGAACATGAGCTTCCAGCTGTAGTGTACTGCGTGAGGTGCTGGAGAGTACAGCGAAGGAGCCACACACGCAGCCCTGCAGGCCGATAAAGGTCACTTTGGTTGAGGAAGAACAGAGCTCCTGCTTCCCAAAAAAAATACTTGGCCTTTCACAATACACACACAAAAAATATATATATATATTATTATTATATATATATATATATATATATATATATATATATATATATATATATACATACATACATATATATATATAATAATAATATATATATATATATATATATATATATATATATATATATATATATATATATATATATATATATATATATAAAACAAAGTGTCGTGTGTGTAGATTAATTCAGACCAGTTTCATTGACTTGTGATGCCTTCCACTGAATGAGCCCCACTAGGTCCTGACTCACTGAGGCGATCGATTAGACAAGCCGAGAAAATCCAGGACAATACCACTTCTTCAGCTGTCACATCAGGCTTCGCAACAGAGAGACATTGGCTGATGCAACCTCTGCCCCTAAATCTGCAATAGCTGGCACCAGAGGAGGAGGAGGAGGAGGGAGAGGATTGCGAGATTGCATTTTAGTGCTGGTTTATTGACTCGCTGATCACTGTAGCGTTCTGCTGGCAGGCCCAAGAGCACTAGAATGCATTTCACTGTGACTCTGGAAGCTCAGCTTCTCCTCGAGCAGGACTTTACCATAGCTCACACTCGCGAGGCGTACGAAAACGCAGCTGACTTCTCACTTCCAATGCCTACGGACACGCAGCGGACGTAGGCAGAATCTCCTTGTCCAGGACTTTACAGTGGTTCTCACTCGCGATGCGTACGAACACGCAGCAGACGTAGAGGCCGCCAACCCCCCCCCACCCCCTGGCTCTATGCCTCAGACTCTATGCCTCGGGCCCCAGCAGTATGTTGCCATTAGTGGCTTAGGGCCACATGCACAAAGATCCGGTTTTGCGACTCGCAAAACCGGATGTACAACAGTGTCAATGACACTGCAATTCGCAATGGGGTCACAGATCACTGACCTCATGGATATTCATGAGGTAGGTCGCAATTTGCGACCCCGTTGGAAATGGCCGCCCTCACAGGTATGGTGGCCTGCTGGAGACAGCAGACCACCATGTCTGTGACTGCTTTTAAATAAAGCAGTGTTTTTTTATTTTTTTAAATGTAGCCCGTTTTCCTTAAAAGAAAACGAGATGCATTTCAAAAACAAAAATGAAAAGTTTTCTTTTTCTTTTTTCAGAGCAGGCAGTGGTCCATCGGACCAATGCCTGCTCTGAAAAAATATTTTCACTGGCATTCACAAAGGGGAAGGGGTCCCATGGGGACCCCTTCCCGTTTGCAAATGGGTTAGCACCAGTTTGAAACTGGTGCTAACTGCGAATGTTTTGTGACCGCATTCGCGGTCACAAAACAATCATACATCACACTGCGACTTGCAATTAGAAGGGAACGCCCCTTCCTAATTGAGACTCGCAAACCTATTTTGCAATTCGGTAAATAAATTACCGAATTGCAAAATAGGGTCTGTACATACCAAAATCGTTTACGACAGGAAAAACGGTACATACATGTGCCCCATTGTCCCTAGAGCGGCTTGGGCATGGCGGGCAGATTCTGTTGCCCTTGTCTTTGCTCTTGGAAAGAATCGTGAAAATCCTGAAGTCACGGTCACTTCTTCTCTGACGTGATCGGTGACTAATTGTGTAATATATCTGTTGTTCATGTAAAGCGCTCCGATGCCATGGGGCCCAGTTCATACTATGTAAAACTGCAAAAATAAACAGTTGTCAGAGCAGTGCGAGGAGCTGTGTGAGCAAAAGGGGCAGAAACACGGGCATGGCACGAGAGGAAGGACTGGAACACAGGGTACTGTGCAAACAGAAGGGGGAGTGTGCAAAGCGGCAGTGTGTGAGCAGAAGGGGTAGTTAACATGGGACAGTGTGTGAGTAGAAGGTGAAGAGTGCCGAGGGGCAGCTTGTGAGCAGAAGGGGCAGGAACACAGGGCAGTGGGTGAGCAGAAAGGGAACTGTGCAAAAGGGCAGTGAGTGAGCAGAAGGGGCAGCTAACACGGGTAGGATTTTAGCAGAAGGGGAAATTTACAAAAGAGAGGTGTATGAGCAGAAGGGGCAGTTAATACAGGGCAGGGTATGAGCAGGAGGGGGAAGTGTGCAAAGGGGTCGTGTGTGAGCAGAAGGGGCAGGGACCAGAGTATGGGCAGCCAAAAGGAACAGCATGTCCATAGAAGAGACAGTGAGCAGATGGGACAGTAAGGAGCAGATGTGTAAGCAGGTGGGGGTGTATTTGCAGGAGACAGTGTGTGACACATAGCAGTGGGGGCAGCACATGAGAAGAGGCTGAAAGCGGAGGGGGGCAGAGCATGAGCAAAGGAAATAGTGTGTGAACAGAAAGGCACGGAAAAGAGGTGGTAGTTTGTGAGCAGACGGGCAGTGTGTGGCAGAAGGGGCAATGTGTGCATAAAAGAGCAGCATGAGGGTAGAAGGGGCAGGGAACAATGTGTGAGCAAAGCAAGGAGTATGTTAAGAGAATGGGCAAGGAATAGGTGAGGCAATTTCTGAGCAAAAGAGGCAGTGTGGGAGGAGAAGGACGGGAAGCAGATAGGGAAGTGCATAAGGAGATGGGGCAGTGTGTGCACAAGGGCAAGTAAGCAATAGAGGCAAAGAGCACTGGAAGTAAGGCAGGAGAAAAAGGTGCAGGGACCAGAGGTGTAGCATGTGAGCAGAAGAGGTAAGGAGGGGAGTGTGTGTGCATAACGCAAACTGCAGTTGAGGCAATGTATAAGCAGAAGGCGCAGGGAGCAGAGTGAGTAGAAGAGGGAGGGAGCACTGGGTATAGTATGAGGAAACAGCAGTGTGAGGAGAAGGAGCAGGGGGGCGGTGTGTGAGTAGAAGTGGCAGGGAGCAGAGGAGGCAATGTGTGAGCAGAAGGACAAGGAGCAGAGAAGGCAATATGTAAGGCGAAGTGGCAGGGAGAAGAGGGAGCGGAGTGAGACAAAGAGGGAGGGAGCAACGGGTATAGCGTGAGGAAACAGCAGTGTGAGGAGAAGGAGCAGGGGGACAGTGTGTGAGTAGAAGTGGCAGGGAGCAGAGGAGGCAATGTGTGAGCAGAAGGACAAGGAGCAAAGGCGGCAATGTGTAAGGCGAAGTGGCAGGGAGAAGAGGGAGCGGAGTGAGACAAAGAGGGAGGGAGCAACGGGTATAGCATGAGGAAACAGCAGTGTTAGGAGAAGGAGCAGGGGGACGGTGTATAAGCAGAAGGGGCAGGGAGCAGAGTGAGTCGAAGAGGGAGGGAGCACCAGGTATAGTATGAGGAGACAGCAGTGTGAGAAGAAGGAGCAGGAGGACGGTGTGCGAGCAGAGGTGGCAGGGAGCAGAGGAGGCAATGTGTGGGCAGAAGGACAAGGAGCAAAGAAGGCAAAGTAGCAGGGAGAAGAGGCAGCAGAGTGTGACAAAGAGGGAGGGGGCACTGGGTATAGCGTGAGGGAACAGCAGTGTGAGGAAAAGGAGCAGGGGGACGGTGTGTGAGCAGAAGTGGCAGGGAGCAGAGGAGGCAATGTGTGAGCAGAAGGACAAGGAGCAGAGAAGGCAATGTATAAGGCGAAGTAGCAGGGAGAAGAGGGAGCAGAGTGAGACAAAGAGGGAGGGAGCTCCGGGTATAGCGTGAGGGAACAGCAGTGTGAGGAGAAGGAGCAGGGGGACGGTGTGTGAGCAGAAGTGGCAGGGAGCAGAGGAGGCAATGTGTGAGCAGAAGGACAAGGAGCAGAGGCGGCAATGTGTAAGGCGAAGTGGCAGGGAGAAGAGGGAGCACAGTGAGACAAAGAGGGAGGGAGCACCGGGTATAGCGTGAGGGAACAGCAGTGTGAGGAGAAGGAGCAGGGGGACGGTGTGTGAGCAGAAGTGTCAGGGAGCAGAGGAGGCAATGTGTGAGCAGAAGGACAAGGAGCAGAGAAGGCAATGTATAAGGCGAAGTAGCAGGGAGAAGAGGGAGCAGAGTGAGACAAAGTGGGAGGGAGCACCGGGTATATGGTGAGGGACCAGCAGTGTGAGGAGAAGGAGCAGGGGGACGGTGTGTGAGCAGAAGTGGCAGGGGGCAGAGGATGCAATGTGTGAGCAGAAGGACAAGAAGCAAAGAAGGCAATGTGTAAGGCGAAGTAGCAGGGAGAAGAGGGAGCAGAGTGAGACAAAGAGGAAGGGAGCACCGGGTATAGCGTGAGGAAACAGCAGTGTGAGGAGAAGGAGCAGGGGGACAGTGTGTGAGCAGAAGTGGCAGGGAGCAGAGGAGGCAATGTGGGAGCAGAAGGACAAGGAGCAGAGGCTGCAATGTATAAGGCGAAGTGGCAGGGAGAAGAGGGAGCAGAGGGAACAGTGTGTGAGCAAGTTTTCTAATTGTGTGTGTATATTATGTTGGTGCTTTGCACTACTACATTTAAAGGGCTATACACAGGATCCGTCCATGGGAGTGTGGAAGGCCAGGGACCGGTAACAAATACAACTTTTGGAAGATAGTATTCAAGATCAAAACCATGACAGTTTATTCAAAATGAAGAATATTACAGAAAGCATAAAAAGGAAGTTAGGTTAAATCAATAATTCATAATAAGCAAGAGGTTCAACATTGCAACACCAGTAAGAGGACTGAATTGAAGTCTGTCCCCAGGTAATAGGCAAAAAGCTTTAGTAATCAGAATTATTTTAAGTACAGAATCAATGAACAGTCTGATACGGGGACTGCTCCCTTTGAAAGCAAGAACCGGTCATGTAAAATATCCGAAGTATAAATTAGCAGGAGGACTGACATAAAGTCTGCCCCTGGAGAATAGGAAATAAGGTCTGGCATACTTTCGGAAAATGGCACCTTTTACTGGTTTTGAGACATTGAAAGGCACACTTGTGACTGGTGTGAAATGAGGCAATAACGACAACTAATAGATTTTCATTAACACATGATACATTAATTGCAACCCTGGTAGAAACACCTCGGAAATGCAGAATTAACGCTTACCATTACCCTAAAAACAAGAGAAGGACAGACACTACATCTTTGCACATATTTAGTTCAATGGGCGCCTCAGAGTCCCCCACAGAGACAGGGACAGTCCTTGTTTTTTGCAAAAGTAACTACAGTTCGGGCACAGCTTCCCCCAAAACTCCCAAAGAAACGTAATTTCGTTTCAGCACAACACCCCAAAATAGAGATTATTTCTGTTGTCTTCTTTTAATGGAAATAATACCATCATGCCTCCTAAACGTGAAGAATAAAAGAGCATCTCTTTGGTAACTGCAAAATTATATGTCAGTACAGGCAGGCCGAGGCCACTTATGTCCACTTGAAGCCTGCTTATGCTAACGTACAGAAACTAATAAAACATTAATATTTGTATTAATAAATTTAATTTAACAATGACATGCTACAACAATTTGTCAATCTTCAAACGGATCACATTGAATACATTTCAGTAGTGGATATGCCCCTTGCACGACCGTCCCACCTCCAGTTCATTCACATTTAGAATAAAGTTTGGCCATGTAACCCCCCCCCCCCCCCCACACCAATAATCTTGTGGCCATGGCTTCCATTGTTATGTAAAACAAGGCAGATGGGTCCTGAGAGCAGAGATTAGAACCCAAAGCGTCCACAATTAAGACTGACACGCGGGGTCGTACTTCACAAAGATTTGCGCCTGTTGGGCACTCACAAAGCTTTCTCGGAGCCCACCGGGAGACTGCAACAACCCCATCATCCGGGGTGTACTTCTAGGGAACTTGTCAGCTCATTATTGTGACACTGCAAAGGCATTTCCACGTGTGTAAATGCAATTGCGTGGTGAAATGCCATCAGTTTTTTTATCAAGGACACAATTAACATCGCCACCACAACAACATTATAAGAAAAAATCCCTTCCCTGCATCCCTAGTTATTTTTGGGTCTGTCTGGCATCCTCCTGGCTGGGGAAGTGGTACATTCTTGTCCTGGACAGGAGTAAATCTTGGATCATGACCGGAGGATGAAGGGGGCGGAGGGGAGTTTGGGAACAACCTCGCTGGAGGATTCTCCCTGCAACCACCGCGCTGTAGCCGGGTGAAAGCGGTTGCCAAACTGCAGTGACACCTCCGTGGGATGAAAGCAAATTCACAAAGCGGCATGCACAGATCACCGTCGCGGAAGGTTTGGGGTGAGTTCAAGGAAGGATACACGATGCTGAAGGCATGTCACAGATGTTTGTTAAAAAGACACGTACTTGCCTGTTACATCATGCACAATGTGCAGTTTAATCAATTCATGCTGAAAGGCTTGTTCCACGCCAGATTTCGTCTGGAAATAGCTGTTAATGTAAAATATATGAGTCCTGATGTTAAATTGCGCACGAAGGTGCCGACAGCATTTGTTTAAGTTCCTCATGTTGCAGTTTCTGGCAGTAATTTATATGGACACAGATGGCAAGCGGGCCAGTAACATCAGGACACATGGTCTTGGTTTTTTCTCAAGAACTCAGAGCTCGAGAAACACGGTTACCACATTTAATAAAGTGCTTTTCTGGTGGCAGTAGTGATGGGTGGAAAGGCTGTTCTCTCATACATGTGGATGGGTGTGCTGAGAAAACAGTTCTGTTGCAGGGAGCGGAAGCTGGGTTTGGACATGCAGACAAAACCCTATTAGTTCAGCAGCTCAGGGAAGTAAGTCAGATGCACACTACTCCCTGTAAAGTAAGGAATTCATCAGTGCCACAATCAACACCTAAAAGCGTTCAATGTGTCCCAGAAGTAGATACATATACCACCATTAGTCCAGAGAGCAACTTTGACCAGGTGGGACTTGAATGTATGCTTGCCTTTGACCACATATGGTGCTCCAGTGCTGTTTTGCCTGGGTTTACAGTATACAAATGCCATGTACATATACATAACATCACCAATGTGTGAATGAGTTTTTAATGGTGAGCGATTCTTAGCTACTGATCGTATAATGCTGTGCATAAAGTTTCTGATTAAAGTTTGTGCTGGGTATGAGCATCTCATTCTGATAGTATAGCTCCAGTGGCTTGACCAGACGCAGTTGTCTCCCCAATGAACGATGAAGAAGGACCTCAGTGACTCAGGATTGGGGCTGATGTGAAGGGAATTTTAGAGTGTCAATGATTATTGTTGTGTTGGGCCCCACACAAGGGGGATACCTTTGCAAGTAACTAATTATATAAGCAAAACCATTGCAGAAAAAAACATTAAATACTTGGTGATAAAAATTAGTGAAGAATGAACACACTTGTTTGAAAGTCTTAGGAAAAGGACCTTGTATCATTTGGGGTTATAACATGTATTCCTCCAACTTCACATATAAAAAGTGGATTTGAAGTCTTTGTAATAATTCTCAAACATGCTGTCAATGTTCTGTCAGTGTAGAAGAGTAGATCATAAAATTATCCAGGTATGAAACTGTGAACACATCAAGAATGTCTTAGAACATCATTGATTAGATGCTGAAACGCTGCTGGTGCATTAGCTGGGTCAACTAGCTTTAAGAGGTTAAAACAGTCTTCCATCCATCTCTCTTCTTTATCTATATCATATTAAAAGCTCTGTAAAGATAGAGGTTTGTGAATAACTTACTTGCCATAGTTGATCCAGTAAGACAGAAATCATAGGTAAAGGATGTTGATTGCGAACAGTAGTGGCATTGAGTTCACTATAGTCTATGCAAGGTCTTAATTCTCCTTGTGGGTTAGAGGTGAAGAGCATAGGTGCCCTAGTGAGGAATGTAGAGTACAAAATAAATCCGTTAGCCATAGAGTCTTCGATGAACTTTTTCAGTTCGTCTTCTTTGCATACAGTGAAAGCACACATGGGACCATAAAAGACCATGACGAATGTAAGCTCCATGAACCAAGCCAGTGTAACTTGTGTTACTTACAGGTTCTATTGCTTGATAGCGTAACACTAGCTTGTGTCGTAATGTCCTTTATAGATATGGGGATGCAAGAGCCACGTGGTGTCTGAGTTGACTGAAAAAGCAGGAGCATTAATAATGTTACAAACCAACAACTCCAAATGATCAGAGACAGTTGCAGAAGCAAGTAGGTGTGTTTCTTCCGTAACATTCCCTGATGTTGAGGGAGTTACAGGAGGGCCAGCTGCAGCACAGACAGATTCTGCTATCTTTTTAAAGGACAAGGGCACCTGATATGTCTGAACAAACTTGGTGAAGATGGCAGAGGCTATGGAATACACTATAGCAGATATATGCACAGGCGCTTTAGGCAACATGACTATGAACAAATTGGTCTGCAGCTGGCTCATAACATTGTGTACTTGGCTCCTGCACAGTACTCAGAATGGAGCATGGATGTTTTTCCTGCAGATGATCAGCAGCTACATATATTGTCTCTTCACCTATGTTTTCTTTCAGTGGTTGTCAATCTGTTTCTGGGACTACCTATCTAATAGGTTCTTCGCCAGGAGTAGCTACTGGTGATGTTTCTAGTAAAAAAATCTGGGAGTATATGCGATAGTTCCCTTCGACGACCTATATGCTGTTGATTAATTTTTAGTACCATATCAATTAATGGTTTAGTTATGTTTGGATATTGAGTTCTTTCAGTTCTTCATGTAATGTTTTGATAAAAGCCAACGGCAGCAGCATAAGACAATGCGGCCTATGAGCACAACCTCTAGAATAGTGCTGTATATTAGGTTAAGGCCCTCATTACAACATTGGTGGTATTGACCGCCTACCGCCACGGCGACGGCAGCCATCATACCGTTGCTGTGGCTATCAGCCACCCACCCGCATTATGACCGTAGATGGAATTCCGCCAGAAGGCTGGCGGAATACCGTCGCCGGTCATGGTGGCGGACGGCGGTAAGGTGGCGCTGCTGTCAGCAGCAGTACCATGCCAGCAAAACACCGCCAACCGTATCATGAGCAATGATATGGCCTTGCAGTGTTTTCCTGGCAGACGCTGCTGCTGGCAGTATCCCGTCTCCTGCCGGAGGAGGGGTTGTGTGTGTGTATGGGGGGAAGTGTCTGTTTTTGTATGCATGCATGCAGGTGTGAGTTGCGTTGAAGGAGTGCGTGAATGACTGAATGTGAGTGTACGTGTATGTTGTGTGTTGTGAATGCGTGTGTGCGACAATGTATGTTGGTGTGTGTTGCTGTGTGTGGGTATGTATGTGTGCATACGTGGGTGGATGTGGGCATCCGTGTGTGTATGAGCGTGTATGTGTGCGCGTGTGGGTGTGTAAATGTGCGGGGGCAGGAGAGGGAGGGGGAGGGTGAGGGAGGACTCTGGGGACAGGGGTGGGGGAGACCCCTATCAGTGTCAGGGAAGGAATACCGCCATGGTTTTCCGGACGGAGTGGTGCATTGGCGGTTTGGCTTGAGCCAAACCGCCAATGTCATAATTTGGGAAACAGTACCGCCAGCCTGTTGGTAGTACCTTTCCCCAAATTACCGCCGACCACCAGGGTCGTAATGAGGGCATAAATCTTTATTTCCCTGGGCAGAGGTTACAAACTCTATGACCCAAATTTAAGGATGGCCTTTCACCATCTAACGCCACATTAGTGTCATTTTTCTGATGCTAAGGTGGCGTTAGATTGCCAAAAACGCTGCGCCATATCTACAGAGTGGTGCAGTGCATGCACTGCACCACTTTGCGACCCTTTGCGCCACATTATGCATGTGCCATGCATAATGTATGCAAAGGGGGCGTTCCGGAGGAATGAGGCCCACAAAAATGGAGCAATAAAATCTGCAAGATTTCACTGCATCATTTTTGGCGTCATTTTTAATGCGTTCTGAAAGAAGGCATTAAAAGGACATACCTATTGGAATCAATATGCCCCCTTGCACTTTGCTCCACCAGCATCAGAATTTTGATGCTATTGTTCCTAATACCACCATGGTGTGCCGTATCTTAAATACAGCGCACACATGGTGGCGTTAAGGAGGTGTGGGGGGCGCAAGAAAAGTGGTGCTTCAGAATGCGAAGCACCACGTTTCTTAAATCTGGACCTACATGTACATCCTGGGTGGTGTGTTTCGTCTAAAAAATAGAATGAAACTGAGCTATAGGTAGCGTAAGACTGCAGACGGGTCAGGTAGGATGAAGGGAGTCCCCATGTGAGTGTGTCTTAAATGAGGTAAGATAATATAAAGAAGACCGTGGCTGTAAGGTAAGGGAAACGGCGAAGCAGGGTTAGGTTAGGCAGCGAAACAACATTGGCTCAGTAGCTCGGGTAAGTACGTCAGAAGCACACACCTTCCTGTAAGGTAAGGAATTTGTTAACACCACAATAAACACTTACCAGTATTCAAGATAACCCAAAGGCAGATACACTCCCTAACATCAGTTTTGAGGGCACCTTGGACCTTGGACAAGGTGGAAGTGGGAGACTGGAGCCCGGCACACACCATGCCCCTCCGCTCTCAGTCCAGAGGATGCAACAGGTTTAACATGGCCACCTGCTGCTGGCCAGCCAAGGTGAGCCGCGATGTGAGGAAGTGGTAGTGGGCTGTATCTTTTTTCCTCTTACTGTGGTAGTTTACAATAGGGTTCATACCAAGCATGCACATGTTTGGTTTCACCTCCTTATCCTGGCAGTGACAGTCTTTCCACTCTAGTACTGTAATATGAACACCTGCCCCACTAGTAGGTGAGTGCAGTGGCAACACTGATGATGATTTGGTAGTCAATGTACCACCTCTGTGGCTACTGACATTCTACCCACTGGGCTGCCATCCATCTTCATCAACATCAATGTCTTAAGAGTAGCTTTGACCTCTTCATTGATACTGAGTACACCCTCTGTGTCAGTGGTTGTTCCATCATCCATTTCTTCTATGGCTGATGTACATCCATCCGGCACCCTCAGTTCTAGCAGTTTGTTTTAGGTCTCCTGCTCTGGCACTGGTACAAGTCCTTGTTTAACTTCTGCTTTCTGACTGGGTGAAGCCAGCCTGGTACATGCACATCAATGCTCCGATTGGTCCTGCAGACTGTATAAGGATAATGTGGATGCTCTGGCCCCATGCATGCATGCAGACTATCTCAGTGCTCGGTGTACCCCAGTTGTAGGATGTGCTGTAGAGCAGCTGATATGAAGGAACCGGTAAGGCTATTGGCAGTGATGTTGCCAGTGCAATGAAGCACGCTATAAGGACACGTGTGATCGTGATGGGTGGTGGTGCTGTTGCTGCTGTGAGAAGTTGTGGAAGCAGTGCAGACATGTGTGCCAGACATTGCTGCCATTTGATGGTGGTGGTAGGAGGAGGAAGTAATGCATCAGTGGGCCATAGTCATGCTGGGTGAAGATGCCACAGTGTGAGTGATGGTGGCACTTTGCTGCTCCAATGACACTGCACTCATGTTGGCTGGCATAAAAACAGTAATCACTGATGGAGCAAGTGGGTACTGCTTTAATGGCCTGCCAGTGGAAATGTACAAGGGGATGGTGAGCAAACCGGCCCCCACTTGCTGCAGATGTTTAGGGAAGCAAAACAGGAGGGGCAATTCCTGCTGGATCAACATCTGGCAACAATAGTTACGATTCTTTTAGGTGGTAAACCTCCAAATAACTGAATCTCCTAACGCCTGATTTCTCTATCAAATGTGGAAGCCAAGGTACCGGCGAAGTTGTTAAAGAATAGGCTGTGGCGGGTGGTGTTGGAACTTGTCCACCCGCCCAGTCTGGCTTCATGCCCAACAGGAACCAGGCTCAACCTGTGCAGGTTATATGGCTACATGAGCTATATCGAGCAAGTGGTTGAGGCAGCTGTGGTACTATCTTTGGATGCCAAGATGGCATTTGATTTCCTGAAATGGACCTTCATTTTGGGGGTTGTGGAAAGAATGGGGCTAGGACGGTACTACCAGAACTGGATAAAGCTATTGTACATAAAATCAACGGCCCAAGCTAAAGTAAACTAGACATACTCCAAAGCATTCCTTACGGAAACAAGAATGAGGCAGGGTTGCCCGCTCTCCCTGATGCTGTTTGCGGTACCATTGGAACCACTCACAGCATGGATCAGGAACGACAAGCTAGTCTTGGGACTGCGATAGGGTGACACGTGGGATGAAAGGATTTCTCTATATGCAAACGATGTGTTGCTCTATGTGACCCACCCGGAGACCACATCACCAAGGCTCTTACACATGTTCCATATCTTCAGAACTTACTTAGGCTAAACCATAAACCCTGGAAGGTCCCACTTACACCCTGGCTGGTAGGAAGATGGCGACTCCCAGAGGCGTCCCACGCAGGTTGCTATAGAGGGCTTCCACTGCTTGGATATCTATGTTACGGAGAACAATTCCTCGGAGCTAATCAATGCAAACTCTTAAGAGTTCAGGAATGCTGTGAAACACTGGAGGGGGCTTCCCCTAGCCTAATTGGGCAGAGCAGTGATGTATAAAATGATTACGCTGACGAAATTACTATATACCCTGCAGAACAAACCCTACAGGATACCAGATGTATTCTGTCGCCAGATGGAGAAGGAAATGAGGCCCCCACTGAGGAATGGGAAAGCGCCTCTTATAGCGCTGGAAACATTGATGAGAGGAGTATACGTTGGAATGATAGCATTGCCAGGAAATACAACTGGGCGGCACAACTGGTGGAGGAATGGGCCTTTCCCCGCTGGAGGAGCCTGCCCTTAGGTCGATAGACATGCCTTGGGACAGAGGGGCTCCCCAACAGTCCTGCCCCAGGTACAGCTGCCCAAACAACTGTGACAGGAACCCGAGCCGGGAAACAGGCCTCAGGCTACTTGGGATGGGGAAAGAAGCTGACAAAGCCGAGCCCACTGTGGGATAGTGATGCCTTAAGGGGCGCGGGGGCTGGAAGTCTTCGCTTCTTGGGACGTGATAGGAATCTTCACCCTGGGAGACGGAGCATTGAATGTGTCTACCTCAAGGTTCCAGGCACAATTTCTCATCCTTAATGTCCTGAAATCAACACAAAACCTAAGCTGTCTGCAATGGCAAATATGTGATAATATGCTCAGAGGCAAAAGATCTGTTCCTAATTGTAACACCAACAACCAGAGGAAGACAAGCTTCTCAAGTTCATGCCAACAACAATTTTAACAGAACTTATTCTGAGTAACCCATTTTTCTCAATCCATTCTCTAACAGGAGTTACTGGGAGAACTGGAACTTTAAAAAATGAGAGAATACCATATGATCAATGTTTCCACCCAGACGTTTCATCATCTGAAACAGAGTGAAATTCTTGGATAGAAGACTGCCGGAAAATTGTTATTTGGAATGATAACCAGGTGCAGTAACAGGGATAACTGTCGTCATTCCCCATTTCTAAGGGGCCGATCAGGTTCCCACTTAAGTACAGTGGTATTCCCACATCCCGGAATTACAGATCCCCTGGGTTCGCTGATTCCAGGTGCGGGAGGACTGATGTGCCATTCCTGCCCAGATGTAGTAAAAGGCTCAGACTAGTACATAAACAAGAAAAATATGTCATTCACAGGAAACAAAGGCAGCAAATCCCACCTCGCAACATTTTAGAATGACTATTTTTCGGTTATTGCTAGGGATGTTAGCAATGCAGGCCTGAGAAAAGAGAAATCCTTTTTATTCCCCACCATAGATGAGCCCTTTAACTTTCTGTCCACGTGTGGCTGCAAGATATTCCTCTATCTCGGATTACCACCTTAGTGTCTGACTTCCAGTGAGTGTGAGGTGAGCTATCTTGGTGGGAGGTCTCCAGCTGTAGACTTAAGAGGATATATTAGGGAGGACAATCACAGACAGTTTTCTTTGATGCTAGAGGCAGCACTTAGCATCTCTTTCGCCTTGGTGAGCCCTAACCCCCTGGTTCAGTGAGATCCATATATCCTTGATAGCAGCTGTTAGGCCAACTGATATTAAATAAATTGTGTTAAAAAAGATTATATGAAGCGCAGATCAATACGGTCGCACAAGCTTGACGCATGCCAGAAAAAGTTAGATTCTGATTAAGACAGAAGATGTGCAAAGGTTTTCACAGACTGTAATTGAAGCATAAATCAGCAACAAAGGCTACATTGATCCGCAGGGAGGCTAAAAGGAGCATCGCTTGCACCCGCCTGCTGTGGCATCAGAGGAAGGAAGTGACTGCTGGAGACCTGTGGTAGGGATGGAGACTGAGCAGCCAGGGGTATAGGGACCGGCCCTCAGCTGTGTGCTGGTCAAGAGTCTAGAACAACTCTCTCCAAGACCGGGTTCACTCATGTTTGTGGATGGTGGAGCTCCCAGGATGTCGAATCCTGTCTGCGGAGTTCACTTCATGGCAAACACGCCCTGCTTGATCCTGTGTTGCCATCTTGGAGGGGACCGAAGGCGGGTATTTGTACATCATTTCTTCCTCCTCATTGACTACCTTCTCTTGGTCTTGTTTACTGGAGGGGGTTCCCCGCATCTCTGCCATCATTTATCCTCTTATCCTGCTCCCAAGGTAGGTCTGCCCCCTTCTCTGTCCACTGAGCTATTTCTTACAGCAATCCTCTACGCCTGCCAGTACTGTAGTGCATCTACTCTTACCAGTACACTAATACTTCCTCTACCTTAGCATGTTTACCCTACCAATACCCTAGTACCTGTACTCCTACCTGTACCTTAGAATATTTGCCTACCAGTAGAGTGTGTGCCTCTTCTCCAGTGCCTACCTTAGCATCTTTACCCTACCAATACCCTAGTACATATACTCATAGCCGTACCCTAATGCTTCTACCACTACCAATACCCTAATACAGCTACTCCTCTCATACCCTAATGCTCCTATACTTGTATTTATGTTAGCACCCGTGGCCCTACTCCGAGAGTAGCACTTTTACCCTACCAATAACCGGGGAACATCTACCCATACTTTAATGCTTCTACACCTGCATAGACTCTACTACACTTAACAATACCCTTACCCAACTACATCTACTCCTACCCCTACTTTAGCACCTCTGCCCTACCAATAACTTAGTACATCTACTCCTAACTTAGCATCTTTAACCTAACAATACCCGCATACATCTACCCCTATCCGTATAATAATGCTTCTATCCTTGCCTCTGGCCTAGTACCTATACTCCGACCCCCCTTAGCATATTTACTGTACCAATACCCGAGTACATCTACTCCTACCCATACACTAATGCTTCTATCCTTGCCTGTGGCCTAGTATCTATACTCCTACCCCTCCTTAGCATCTTTAACTTACCAGTACCCGAGTGCATCTACTCCTACCCCCCTTTGCATATTCACTGTGCCAATACCCGAGTGTATCTACTCCTACCCATACACTAATGCTTCTATCCTTGCCTGTGGCCTAGTATCTATACTCTTACCCCCCCTTAGCATCTTTAACTTACCAATACCCGAGTGCATCTAATCCTACCCATACATTAATGCTTCTATCCTTGCCTGTGGCCTAGTATCTATACTCCTACCCCCCCTTAGCATCTTTAACTTACCAATACCCGAGTGCATCTACTCCTACCCTTACATTAACGCTTCCACCCTTGCCTGTGGCCTAGTACCTCTACTCCTACCCCTACCATAGCACTTCTAACCTACAGTACTCTACTTCTACTCCCACCCATACCCTGATGCCTTTACACATGCCTTACTCTAGCACCTCTTACCCCCGGTTCCTCTTCTGCCCTCCTTCTCACTTCTCCTCCTTACCTGGTTTCTTGTGCAGGTTTTATCACCCCTTCCATGGTGTTTGGTTGGCTAGCATATCTAAAAATGCTGAGGTAAAACGCCTTTGCCAGAGTGTAATTTCACAAGCTAGTGGTCGTCAGACTCGTTCGTAGTCCTTGTTTTGCTTTTCTCTAAAATGGGATAGCAACACTTTATACTTCATAACCTTTTCCCATCATTTTTTTATCCTTTATAGTGCTGTTTTCTATTTTTGCACTGGCTGGGCTATTTTGCTTCTGCTGCTTATTTTTGTTGTTATTTCTTCTTTTCACTTTTGCCTTTCTTCCAACCTCCAGTGACCAGGCCTAGGCACGACTGAAATGGAGACCCATGGCCCAGTGGAGTCAACACATTCCTTCTGGCTCTGCCAGTTTCCTGAAAACCTACAGGAGGAATGCATGAAATACTTGTCATGACAGACCACAGGCATCCCACAAGAAGAGTGATGTGCACTTGCTGGCAATCCACCAAATAACCCTTTGCCACAGTGCCCTTTCGCACAGCTGGCACAGAAGGGTCACGTTTTCTGTAGCATAAACAACAGTGTTTATAGCTTGGTACTTGCACAAGTCTCGGTGCCATAGGGAGCGCGAACCCTAATAACACGAGTTCACAGGAAATTAAACTTAATTCTTTCTCCACCATCAACAGATGCCATCATCCTGTGCCACGTGTAGCAGTGTCAGGCGGAAGTGGGCGAGAGGACTGTTCACCAACAATATTAAGAACACATTCTTAAGGTCTCGGAGGATTCAGGAAAGGAACAAGAACATCGCAGAAGCCATACACAGAAAAAGAAGAGATATATGCAGGTCAAAGTAAAATTACTCTGCGTCTTTCTCTTGCTCCTCCCAGCCCCATCACTTGAGCTTGGTTTCACCTCATGTAAGTACAGACTGAAGTGAGGAAGGCAGAGAAGAAATGGAGCATTGTATTTTTGATTGAAATCTCAAGGTAGCAGCATGTCAACAAATAAAAAACAGTCTGGGGATAATGTCCCATAGCAGCCCTAGGGCGGGAGCACAGTACTATTCAGAAATGATGTTCAGTGCTGGGCCAGACCTTGGAGTATTAGAGTATTTTGCAAGTTTTTTTTCAGAGCTGCGTGTCATGTCACCTATTACCCGAGACGTTTTAAGGCACGGCCAAAGTGGGCTCTGGCCCAGGGCCCCAGCCTTTCAGGGGGCCACCAATAGAGCCAGCTCCGCTCTGCAGCGAGTCTTCGCCTGATGACCTTGAATAATTCTTAAACAGAATGTTTTAAATACTGTTTTCTTTTATTATTTTGAATGTGGGTAACAGGTGCGACCACTTCACTATGGCGGAGGAGCTTCGCCCCACTGACGAAAAGCAGAACAATAAAGGGATAATACAAGTTTTTTATTATACCTTTATTTTTCTCCTTTCGTAGGGCGTGATGGGGCCAGCCTCCTCCACGTCAAATGGAGGAGGAGTGGTATGTGCACTTCTAAGTGCGCATGTCAGTTTTGCCAGCCATCTGAGGCCAGCCAAACTGACATGCGCACTTAGAAACTCTCCACCTGACTGTATTCTACAGCCGGGTGGAGACCAAGCGCAGTGCCCCACTTCCTCCCTGAGCGACATTTCTGTCCGCTCAGGCCAATCGCGGCACTTCTTTCATGCTGTGTAACAGCATGAGAATAGCGTCATGATTGGTTGGGGAGGGAAGCACATGAGACGAAGTGGCTGGCGGGAGTGGCAGATCGCGGAGGGGCAGGTAAGTCTATTTTTTTTATCTGCCCTTCATGCCCCCTGCTTCAGTTGCTGCCCCCATCACCCCTTCCTGGCAGCAGCCACGACTGGTGGGTAATGTGTGTGAGTCTATTATTGACATTTTGCACAGAAATGTGTTTATGTTTTATGCAGCATCCATAATTTTTTTCTTTTAGATCAAAACAGGACCTGACATATGAGAAATGGGAGTGTGTCACTTAGATTACTTGCAGTAATATTAGTAATCTGCTGCTGCTCTGGTACAGTATTGAAAACTCACCTCACTATTCCTGAATATTAGATGTAAACACATTTACATTTTGGATGAATATGTCTGTGCAGTGTCAGTGACCCGGCTAAAGAAGGCACAAAAGAGCTGAAACTGGATCAGAAATTCAAAACGGTTCCAAACAGGGGCCCCTAAAATACATCCGCACAGGGCCCCCAAAATCCTAAAAATGTCCCTGCGTATTACTCCTTACAGTGGCATAGCAATGGTGGCCTGGGCCCCACTGCAAGCCAGGAAAATGGGGCTCTGTCCCTCAAGCCGGATGACAAGTGATAGCTGTACCTGGGGAGATGTGAGCCCTTCACACATCTCGACCATACTGCCTTTGCAGGTGCCGAGTTTAGGACAACTGCACCCGCGCCTAAAGGATAACGTTGAAATCAGACAGACAGCCCTCCTGCTCTGGAAGTCATAGAATTTTTGTTTTCTTGCTATACCAGCCTTTGAGAAATCCTTGGAGAGTGAACCGAGTATAATGTCCTCAATGACAAGTGCAGAACCATTGAGCAGTGCCAGAGGTAAAGCTGTATGTTCTCCCTAGCGGCCCAAGTTGGGGGATATAGAGTTTGGTGCATGGGTTACTCCGTCAAACTCTGTTAATATTCTGTCCGCCATATTACAAGTGCTGTAAGCTATACTGTGCTTGTAATATGGTGGACCGGACATCGATGTACTACAAGTAACATCAGCCACATTTGTGACAGGGTATCCCATCTGCCAAACTCAAAATAAGGCCCTAGGTCTGCAGTTGTGAGCCGTGACTAGCTTACGTTTAAAAACAAATATTTTTACTGAAAATTGAAACATACAACAAACAACCCAAAAAAGAAAACAGGTATTCCTTCTGTACACTAATAGAGATTTGAGTTACATTGTCAATAGGGGATGTATAACAATCGCAGTGCAGTTTCAGTCACCAACGATCATGATTAAGACAAGCGTATAGTGGGGTCGGAATAAATTGTTGTGAGGGTGCAAAGGACAAAATGTTGGATTTTTATCTACATCAGTGGTTGGTTTGCGGCAGAGCTGATATATGGTATGCTATAAGTAAGTAGAGACCTGCAAACACATTGATCATTTGAGCTGTATTGTTTGTGGGATGAAACACTAATGCCCTCATTACGTTCTTGGTGGTTCAGACCGCCATGCCGGTGGCGGCGGTTCAGACTGCCACCGGCATGGCGGTCTGATCCGCCATATTATTAACACAGGGAGGGCCGCCTCTGGCGGCCCTCCGCCACCACCAGGCTACCGCCAAGAGGCAGCCTGACGATGGAGGATTACATTATCCGACAGGGCAGCGCTGCAAGCAGAGCTGCCCTCCGGATAATGTACCCTGTTTCCGCCAGCCTTTCCCTGGTGGGTTCCCCTGCCAAAGAAAGGCTGGCAGAAGGGGTGCTCCAGGGCCCCTCTGGGGGCCCCTGCACTGCCCATGTGCTTGGCATGGGGTGTGCAGAGATCCCCGTGCCGTGCCCCGTCGCTCAGGTCACTGCACGATTTACGGGCAGTGATCTACACGATGGGTGCTGCTGCACCAGCCACACTGAGTCATTGATGGCGGCTCCATGTGGACCCGTCGGCAGTCTCTAGGGCAGGTGACAGTGCTTGGTCAACCATTTCGGCCCTGATCGCCCAGGTCACTTGTAGTGGGGAGCAGTCCCACACCATATGGTAAAACCCTGCATCAGGCTGTCTATAGCAGGTATGTGCATTTCGGAACAATTGCCCCAGTCGGTGTGGGGAGAGGTAAGTGCAATGGACAAAATTAAATTACGTATAGCTGAAGCGAGGGTTACGGGATACCTCCTTAACTTGTTGGAGCGCTTGTGTCCAAGTTTTAGCCATAAGTGGTCTGGGTAGTATGTTGTCCCACCTGAATTTTGTGTGGTCAAGTGTAGCTGATGAGCTGTCAGTGAATTGGAGTACAGTATGGACATAGCACGCTGTGCGTTACCACATGCGAGGAGCGTGTGTAGGGAGGATGTCAGTTCGGGTTCAGTGTCTCCTACCCCCCATATCACGGGCAATTGTCTCCTGATGGCATAATAGGACAGGAAATGTCCCGGTCCGACTTTATAATTACTTCTAATATCTTGGAAATACAATACTGAGCCATCATGATATAAGTCTCCCACACAAGTAAGCCCCTCCTCAGGCCAGGGTGCAATATCATGTTGAAGTTTTAGGTGGATGATGCCCGGTAATTGTTCCAGTGGAATGAGGGGCGAGTATGGTGACTCTAACTTACTATGAATTGACAAAAATGGGCAAGCTGTCGAGACCAAATACAATGTGTTGTGAAGGTTGGTACCAAATACGATGAACACACAGTATCACTCTCAATAAAATTGTTTACAACTGGCAAGGTTTGCCTTGCCACATGAAGTCTGGCAAAAGCTGCTGCAAAGCCCTTAATGTGACATTGTCTATCATATTGGAACGTTCTTAAATGATATACGAAAGTCATGGAATAGTCACAATCTTCATTGCATTGATCACTGCTTCAATCTGCATTGCATTCATTGCAATCACAACGTATACTGGTTTCTGCAACCATGACGGTCCTTCTTGAACCTCGCAGTGCCAGAGGTAAAACTCCATGTTCTCCCCAGTGGTCCAAGTTTGGGATATTGAGGGCCTAATTTAGAGTTTGGTGCATGGGTTACTCCGTCAAACATGGTTAATATTCTGTCCACCATATTACAAGTGCTGTAGGCTATAATGTGCTTGTAATATGGTGGACCGGATATCACTATATTACAAGTAGCATCCCCTACATTTGTGACAGGGTATCCCATCTGCCAAACTCAAAATAAGACCCTAGGTCTGCAGATGTTACCCACGACTTTAGCTTACTTAGCTATGAATTGACAGAAACTGAAAAGCTGTCAAGACCAAATACAATGTGTTGTGAAGGCTGGTATCAAATATGAGGAACACACAGTATCACTGTCAATGAACATGTTCATCATATCCTACCAGGAGTCTAGCAAAATCTGATGCAAAGCTTTTAATGTGCTAATGTCTCTCATACTGAGGGGTTCTTAAGTGATATATATATATATATATATATATATACATCTTGGAATAGTAACAATCTTTAATGCAATGATCTTTCTGAACCACAACATATACTGTTTTCTGAAACCATGGAGGTCTTTCTTGACCCTCGCAACAAATTATGTTATGTTGGTCCTGACAAGATCCAAAATGTGTGTTGTAAAGTGAAGTTGCCAAGATCGCTGCCCCAGAGTACTTGTGAGCTAGACATTCACGCCACATGCTTTGACTCTATCGTTGGGTGGATCTGGGTTGTGAAATGTTTCGGCCTGAACCACTCCCAGTGAGTTTCCTGTAAGAAAACTATTTCTGCTTTAGACTCTTCCAAAATAGATTCTGTCCTCTACCTTTTTGTTGGGGAACTACACATTTAATGAAAGGACTTTAAATACTAGCAGACTAAGGAGATCTCTCTGTTTCAGTAAATGCTCCTCTCCTTTTACCAGCTTCCAAACTGCTCCTATATAGCAGTCCTTCCCTAAGCTCCGCCCTCTCCCCTGATGGCAAACCATGATACTCTCTCAGAGTAAACTAAAACGCAAAACTCTATCTGAACAAAACAGCCCATGCTCGAGGCTTGCAGTTCGCAGACGGTGTCAGGTGTGCTGGTGTTCCTAGAAGACCGCCACTAATCAGACACGCGAAACCTCCATTTCCATTCTAAGTTATTACCTAGTGTCCTCCCCTCTTTTCCTTTGTGACACTTGTATGTCGAAAAATCAACAGCATAAATATTATAATACCAGAATACCATGTGAAAAAAGAATTGCTAAAATACCAAGAAGGTAAGTGCATAGAGGTACATATAGACTTACTATTCTTACCTCCACAGCTAAGTACTTGGAAGATACGTATTGTCAATGTACGTTGACGTGGAGTTGGGACACCTTACCTATATAAACTCACCTTCTTGTTATTTTAGTCCTCAATATTTTTGACACAATATTCTGGTACAACAGTATTTTGCAGCCACTTTTAAGGTGGAATACCCTTTTTAGACCCTTACCGGGGAGCTATCATTGGCCCAAGGGCCAGGGCTCACCGGGCACTTCTCGCTCCGAAGTTATCAGACGTAGTCGTGAGATCAGCTCTGTTCTCAGTCTTTACACAGGTCATTATAGCTAGCCATTGGGCCAGTGTTCCACTGGTGAAATCCAAACTAGGTGGCAATAACATCATCGGTGAAATGGAGAATAGCATAGCGAGACAAGAAGTCGTAAGAGACCCATGGCACCTACAGTAGTGAGTCGGACCGCAAAATATCAGCATATATTAAAGGGAATTGATTGGAGTGAGCTGATATATGAAATTAGAACTCTCCACTTCGTCTTATTTTCTGGTGTACCCAGGCGACTTATGAGCCACTGAGGAAGCCTATATAGCATTTATTGGGTCCCATTCATATAACTGGAGAGGGGAAGTGACAGACCAACTTCTTAAAATTCGGAAGGACAACATAAGGCTCGATCCAATAGGATGGAACTGAGCTATTACCTGTCCCTAAAGATTTGCTAAATTGGAACCGCCCTAATGAAGGTGACCCCCTAACAAGAGTGACACCGACATGCGCGTAGGCATTGTGTTCCACTATCCATCCGGCATTGTGTTCCACTATACATCTAATTAATTGTTCTTCATGGGAAGTGTGCCTCATTATTGACACATCTTAAGTCTCTTGTCTATTTTGGACTTATGGCATCTTAGCAGTTTGATGTTTTTTCACTGTACTTTGAAAGAGTGAAATGTATGTACCATAATGTGTAATTTAAGAATCTGTATCCTATGGGTATCTATGTTTTTTTGGTGAATTAGGAGGAACCCCCAGAAGAATTGCATTCTGGGTCTGTATAAGGTCTTTTATTTGTATGTATTTTTATTATAATGAGTCTGAGTGTGTATGCATGAGGTATGATAGTAATTGAGTGTTGTTTTCTATTACCATGTTTTAGGGTAGGGAGTTTTTTCTATGTTTATATGATTATTAAAGATTGCAATATGAAATAAAAATATAATTGTTAAACTGGATTATCAACATATATGAAAATGAATAAAGAAGATGATAAACTTTGACTACTGTTATATGTATCATGAGTATAAAGACGGTGGATTTGCTTTGGAACTAAGAACAATATAAACCTTGATTTGCGAGACAACTTTATAAATTGAAAAACAAAAAATGTATTAATTATTACTATCAAACAATTGATCAAATAGAGAAGGAATAGTAGCTACAATTCATTCTCACATCAGACTTTTCCCTGAAATAGCTACTATATTCTGACAGGGATCCTCTGGTCTTCAGAGACATCCTAACTAACACAACATAGTCTTGGTGGCATACTGTCTCAGTGAAATAATCAATGGCCAAACCAGAATTTTTGAAGACAACACTAAGATATTCAGCGATTGCAGCTATGTCTGCCATACACAAGCCCAAAAATGTATGATTTTGACTTCACCAGGCAAAGGAATGTTGGGACAGTGGGACAAGAGATTTCTGTGGCCTGCGATGGTTTAGCGGTCTCCATAGCACCCATTTCACCAAACTGTGTGATCCTGGTCAAGTTCATACAGAATGGTCTGTTAGTGAATCAACAGTGAAACAGTTGCTGGACATTTCCTTGTCCTGGAAAAACATACACCGAACTTTCAAACATGTTTCTGGAGGCTTTTATGTTTTACGTTTCTTATTCTGTTTAGTAAGTTTTTGCATAAACAAAAAGTAGTCTCTATGACAAATAACATACACAGAGACAGTACAAAGCTAGGGTAATGCAGCTTTCCACAACCCAGTATAGGTGCGGGTGGGAGACTGTAGGAAAGCACAACATCCAGTCACGAGCTGATGAGAAAGGGGAAATACTGCTGACAGGGTTAATGCACTCCAAAGACTTTTCACCAGCCTGCTCCACTTATTTCAACACTGTGGAGCTGTGTCTGCAATAAGACTAGGATGCAGCCTGAGCCTTGCTTCAGCATAGCTGCCATGTTTCCCAGGTCCATGTGTGATGTGCTGCTCCAGTCTAGGTTTTTTTCTTTTGAATTCTGGGACTTGTAGTCCGTTTAAAAATGGACTAAACAAGGACTACAAGTCCCAGAATTCAAAGGAAAAAAACCTGGACCGGAGCAGCACATCATGCAGGGACTTAGGAATCTTGGCAGAGCTGGATTCATCGATGACTTCTAATTATCAGGGACGGAGGCACATATATGAGGGAGTAATTGTCATATGAAGTAGCAGTAGCTTTGGCCTCTCGCTCACCGGGCCCTTGGTCTGGCACATAAGAAATCTTTGACTACCCAGCCTGGAACTCAAGTGTGCACCTGTGGCTCAGGCTGACAGTGCTTTCTAGCTGCTCCTTCCCACTTGCACAAGCTTGAGCTGAGCTGCATTGCCATTGGATGCCGACGCTGCAATCACCCAATCACAAATTAGCTCAGATCACAACGTGCACCATTTGTAAAACACATCAGCTACACCCCGCGGAACAGCATCCACACTTCCTTAGATCTCCATCTCCATGAGCAATGCTTCTGACCTCCAGGCCTTTTCCCCACAAAACAGAGGAAGACAAACATAAAATGAGGACCCAAAGGCACTCGAAAACACATTTTGAGAGAATTGTTTGTAAAAGGGCTGAATGGGCCCCTCTGGCCTCTGGGCCTCGATGCATTGCACCGGCTGCACCACTGGTAGCTACGCCCCTGACCCCTTACTCCCCTCAAGTGGACTGAAGACCACAGATGACATTGGAGTTCCCGGTCCTCAAAGCAATGAACGAGGGTGCCGCGACCTATGGAGAGAACTTCCTACACTGAGAGGGGTAGCTTGCAATGCAAGAGAAACCCCTCCGCAGCGTCCTCGATTACTTAATCTATCCATGCACGGCTTCCAGGAGTTGTGCACCAAATAAGCGAAAACATAGATTTGCCAAACCACTTGGCTGAGAAGAACCGTGAGTGAACGTGTCTGTACTCTAACATGCATCCATTTTGGGTAGACCCAGAACATTCGGATCCCGTGTGTGATCCTTCTATAGAAAGGTGAAACACTCTCATGGGCCCCTCACACTTCACAACACATACACGAGGAACTAGAGGACTAGATCAAGGCGTCATCGTGTCATTGGCTGTGTGGTTATTTCTCAGCTCAAAAAGCACTTTGGTCCTGATTTAGTTCTTGGAAGATGGGTTACTTCGTCACAACGGTGATGGACTTCCCGTCCGCCGAAACAGAAATCCCATTATTTCCTATGGGATTTATATTTTGGCGGATGGGACATCCGTCACTGTTTTGGCGGGGTAACCTGCCTGCCAACAACTAAAGCGGGCTCTGTGTGTCAAGGGGAGGCAATAATCGGGTGTACCTTGGGTGGATCACCACAACCCAGAGGTTTTGATGTTAAGTTGATCTACTGAGATAGCCAGACTGTGCTTTGCATAAAATAATAATAATAAATAAATAAATAACACCTAATTGAAGCAAGCACTAATGCAGTGAAAAGTTTTCATTTCTCAAAAAAAATGCATTGTATGCGTGCAACAGTGCAAACAACACACGCAGTGCGTGTGATCCTTCGATGTTTGTCTGGAGATAGGAATCAGTACTGAAAGGGTATGTATCCAGTACAAATACTATGCTAAACAGAGCCAATTCACCTCTTCCAGGCTGTGTGTCAAGCAAGCAACCTTTTGGAGCACCAGTCCAGGTGATGGCAGCACAGCAGTCGTGCTAGATATGACCCTGTGCTTCCCTCCTTGCTCAACACACAGCAGCAAATTTGGTGTTTGCACTGCATGCCAGGAAAATTTAGTAACTCTTCCTTTTTGTATGTTTTCTTCCAGTGCAACCCCTGCTGTTGTAGGCCCAGCCTCACTTTATGCCAAGGCCTTAAGATGGCTTTGTGAGTGATATCAATAACTATCCTTTTGTAAGGAAACAGTAGACATGCAGGCCACCGTGTCTGTTGCATCTGGATCAGTTATGTAATTGCACAGCAGGGTTTTTTTTCTCCCAGAAATGAAAAAGGGATTATCTTGAAAAGTAGACCGCTCCACTGACGGCATTGTTGCAGGCCCTGTTTCTAACAAGGATGCATGGAAGTTAATGGTGGAGGTGATGATCAAATTTGAATTCATTAGAAAACGTCTTAAAATCAACAAATGTAAAGTCAGGATTTGGTTACCTGTTTCACTTTTCACTTTTAGTACTTAATGAAACATGGAAAACAGTGTGGCAGAGGCAGGTTTAGTGAATTCATAAAATAGGCTCACCTTGGACCAGACGGCAGCGCCAAACAACAAACACCTCCTATTAGCTGGCCCTGATTGTCTGCAGCTCATAGCTTCAAAGAGAGATTACACAATATCATGAGATGACACAATACCATGAGATGAGAATACCATGAGATGAGACAATACCATGAGATGACACAATACCATGAGATGAGAATACCATGAGATGCCACAATACCATGAGATGACACAATACAATGAGATGAGAATACCATGAGATGAGACAATACCATGAGATGACACAATACCATGAGATGAGAATACCATGAGATGACACAATACCATGAGATGACACAATCCCATGAGATGAGTGGGTTGGTCTGACCTTTGCTCATTTCCCGGACTTCTGATACGGATCATTTATGTTATTACGTAAGTCTATTAAGAAGGGCTTACACTGCGGGGGAACTCTCAGAAAGTACTGGAAGACCTTTGAAGTGGACTGCACTGAATATGTTGCTTATGGGTGGAGGCAGGAGAGTGCTTAGCTGCACTGTTTGCAAAATGCACCAGTTTGGATTTTTGCTTTGAATAGGGTTTGAAGGGTTGGTAGTGCCACAAGGCATCTACCGGGATAGGGAACCCATTTTACTGTGGTGAAAGCAGAGTAGATTGTGGCAACTTGGCCAACTTTGCCAACTATAAATGGAAAGCTAGCTTTGGACCTTAAACCTTGGCACTTCAAAATCATCTTCGAACAGAAGATAGAGAAGGACTTCCTTGTGAGGGGTAGGGAACGTATGCCACCTGTGGCTACTAGAATCTCTGTGCTCATTAACCTAATTCCAAGCTAGAAGAACGTGGCCCACAAAATAAGGGCCTGGCTTATACCCTGGCGGTAAGGATATTCTGTCATGATGGAGTATCTTTACTGCAAAGATGATGGTCCACCCGCCTGGTTTAAATTCCGGTGGACCATCAGTGTAACCGCAACAGAGACCACTCCGTCTCCACCACAGTTACACCTCTCCAATAGCCCAATGGAGTAAGGCCCATCGGAAGGTGACCTCTATGTCTGCCCACCTGACTGAAATGAGCGGGCAGACAGGTCACTACTACCTGTCACCGGCAGGAAAATCGTGGCAGTAAGTGAAAACTGTCTAATGCCCCCCTCACCATGGGAGGGGAAACTTCCTGCTTCAGAATTGTCTTTTTTAAAATAAAAAAAATAAGCTTGATGGATGGCTCCGCCATTTTGACTGAGCCATCTGTCAAACCTAAAAAACAAAGCATTCACAGGAACTGCTGTGCTGGCGGTTCCATCAATGCTTTAGAAATGAGTGATGGCTTGGCAGTCATTTCTAAACTGGCGGGCAGGGACTCTGTGAAAATTTAAATCACCTCCTTAGATTTAAACCTTCAGTGAACATCCCCTGTCTTCTGGGTAACGTAGCTCTGGAAAGCCTATCGGACGGAAGGGTTAAAAATGTCCTGAGCCAGAGTAGATTGCTGGGTGTTTTACACATTCCTGGATACGTTTTATGCTGTGGGGGCTCCTTGCAAGTGATCTCAAGAGAGGCAAGTTCACAAGAAGGCAGCATCAGGGACAGTTAATTTGAGCGGAACACTGAGAACCTGTAGCCCCGCCTACTACTGCATCTCCCCTTATCTTGATCACCCGGGCTGGTTACTTAATCGGCTCCAGTTAATCCAGAATAGTACTTCCAAACTGTTGCAGGGTGTTCCCTTACACAACTCCATTTCTGGGCATATTCAGGATCGACAATGGCTTTGGGCGCAAAAGCAAGTGTCTTCACAGCCAAGTGGATCTGTCATATTGGTACCATTGGATACAAGGACTTGCATCGATCCCGAGCGTACCTCCAGCACTCTCAGATGGGCATCTGAATTTCTGATCAATATTTCTGGAATAATGAAAGCCAGATTGGGAGGGCGATCTTGCTACTACCTTTCCTCTAGACTGTGGAGTGATCGCCCACACTACATAAGCTCTGATTCCAACTACTTGTCTTTCAGTAAAAAGAAAAATGAAGACTGGGGTATTCACGTAATTATGACTGCAGCCTTTCTCTCTTTCTTTCTGTGGGAGCATCAGGACACCCTGGTAGTGAATTTGATGTGTTATATTAATACGTCATTTGTTTATTCTTCCAAAACCTGTTTCACAGGAAGTCTTTTTTGCCTAAGCAGCCTTGTTTTATGGAACTGCTGCCTAGTTTATGGGCCCAGATGTTCCTTTTATTTGGATTCTAGATGGCCAAATTGAAGCCGCAGCATCCATCCTACCAAGTTGTAACTTTGGTTGTGATGCTTCGTGTCAGTTAGAACTTTTCATTTTGCTCAAAGATGTTCACAGATGCCTCCTGCTAAGCTAACCTCATGGAGCCATCATCAGATGTAGACCATCACCCTATGGACCTCTTCAACCTCATGGAGCAATCATCAGATGTAGACCATCACCCTATGGACCTCTTCAACCTCATGGAGCCATCATCAGATGTAGACCATCACCCTATGGACCTCTTCAACCTCATGGAGCCTTTATCAGATGTAGACCATCACCCTATGGACCTCTTCAACCTCATGGAGCCATCATCAGATGTAGACCATCACCCTATGGACCTCTTCAACCTCATGGAGCCATCATCAGATGTAGACCATCACCCTATGGACCTCTTCAACCTCATGGAGCCATCATCAGATGTAGACCATCACCCTATGGACCTCTTCAACCTCATGGAGCCATCATCAGATGTAGACCATCACCCTATGGACCTCTTCAGTCTCCTAAACAATGTCTGTGTCCAAACATCGAAATCTTCAATTAAACTATTGCTACACCTACTCTAGCACAAGGGCCCTGTGCCCCTCTTGGTCTTCTTGCCCTGCTTGGACTAGATGTTTGACACTCACAGAGGGTATCCCTGGGCTAAATCCAACTCCCAGAAGTGCTTCATGGATGCAACTTACAAGTTTCCCTCAAGTTTGGTGGGATAGCCCTTAAATGGGCCAGATATTGGTCAAACCTTGAGAGATCATTTGGACGTTTTTGGCAGTATTTCCATCTTCCAATTATTCTTCAATGGAAGTTTTCCATTTTCAAATAACTTCTAAGCCTCTTGTCTGATTTTCTTCATTTTTGTTTTATTTTTTCCTACTAATTATTTCCACTTTCTTAATGTCCTTATTGCTTCTTGTTTGTTTTTGTACATACAACACCCTATGCATTTCCTGTAATGATTGCCTCCCTGCTCAAGCCAGCTACCCAATGTGAGCTAATGTTACCATTAATAAAACTTGTTTTTATATGTGGATGCTTCGTTTTTTGCATTGCAGACGCTCTGTCACAGCTCACATCATGACTGTGGACCCTGTCCTTTATACCCTGCCAAATTATGCAGATTTGAATATAGTCAGAATCCCATCTAAGCATGCCCTGAACCTGACTGCTAGTGCTGAGCTAACTGGGACGACCCAGTAATTAGACTGCACGCAGAGTTCCTGTCCCTAAGTAGTAACCCACAGTGCTTAATTTGTAAAATAAGAAGTGCTGGTGCCCAAACTTTTTCTCAGAAGTCTGTGGCTTGTGTAATATGGGATTAGGTACTTAGTTAGGTTTGTTAACTGTGTTATTTCATTTAGCATTTGTGTATTTCATTTCTTCTTTGCTCTGCTGATATGCCCTTAGGTTGTGCTTATGGATTTAACATTCTTTAGAACACTCAGCAAGTTCTTAGAACTGGTGAAACAATTAATTCTCCAGTCCTCTGACCTTCCAGGAGGTTCCTGCTGGTGTGGGTTCCTGATTTTCAGAAAAAAATAAATCATATGTCCATTCTCAACATTTGTTCTTTGGATACATTTCCTTAGATAGCTGTTCCTAGTACATTTTATGGTACCAAGAGTGGGGTTGAGAACTTTGTCTTGTATCAAATCTTGAACCCACCTACAGCATTCCTATGCATATTTCAACCAGGAAGGAATAAAATGAAATACTACAGATAATTCTGAGAATCGCGTGGCCTGAGACGTCCTACATTTTTGCTGTGAGTTTACTTGATTTTTAATGTTACTCGAGGATGGATTGTAAACTAAGCAGATTCTGAGCTGAATTGCCATTACGCGCTGTCAGACTTCAACGGTCAGGCCCCAACTGACATACATGTTGTTTATGTTTGTAAGAGCACTCGCAGTGCTTACAGCTCCGGCGGTCCTTACCTGCTTGCAGAAATCCATGCTCGTACCTGCGCACACAAGTCCACGCGCTGTTGCCTACTGATGTTTTGGGAGCCCCAAGATCCTTTGCTCAACCCCCAACATGTTGACGCCATATTTTATTGGGGCAAGTTATTGTTTACGCTATGGATCGGGGAGTGTTTCTTGTCACATACTGCTATCTCATCATTACCTCCCGTCCCTCCCTCGCCTTCCTTTAAACCAATGAGGCTTCCTGCCTCCCCATTGACCCTCCCTTTCCCTTAAAAAAAACCCCTGCCCCCACCACCTCCTGTTCTTTTTTGTCTAGCCCCGCTAGACTTACCTTCTACCTTCCTCCACGGCGGGGCCTGGGGGTCTTCGTTTCTGCACTCCTCGAGGTGCGGAGCTCCTCGAGGAGGGCTCCTGGCGGTCGCGTCTTCAAGAGGCGGGCATAGCTGCTTTGGAGACGCGTCCTAGGAGTCGGCTGACGAGGTCGGTCGGCTCTTTGCGGCTGGGGCTACAGTTTCCGGTTTCTCGGCTCGCGGAGCTGCACTGAGGTGCCGGTTTGAATTTTCGGCAATTTGGCGGTAGGACGGGCGTTCTGCCTGCGTTTTTAACCCATTTTTGAGTAATTGTTTGGGTGTTTTCATTTGCTGGTTCTTTTTCAGAAGAGGGTCTTTCTCTGGTATTTAACTAGGTTGGGGTCCTGTGGATGGCACTTATGTTGGATATCATGCCGAAGGTACCTGCCAAACGACGCAGGATTGTTTCTTCTTCCTCCTCATCAGGGGAGGAGGGTGATGCTCCCGTTTCCACGCCTGGGGGTCGCCAGGTTTCGGGAGGGGCTTCTGCGCCACTCATGTCCAGAGAAGAGGTTCAGGACATGATTGAGGTAGCTGTCTCTCGGGCTCTCCAGGCAGGGGTGGCCAGGCCTGGTCGTTCTAAGGCGGACCGTCCTCCTTGGACTGCGGAGAGGTCCTCTTCGGCAGATGAGGATGATGACGCTCTATCTACTTCTTCTGGTGGGATATATGTCTCCAGGGAAGAGATGTGGGAAGTGATGTCGCATGTCCGGGACAATTTAGGTTTTCCTGTTTTTCAGCCTGCAGGATCGGATTTGCATTTGTTCCCTCAGTATCAAACGCCTTCTAAGTTTGCCATGCCTTTTCAGGGACCTGTGAAGGATATGGTGTTTCAGGAATGGAAAGATGTGGATAAGGCTTTAGTGCCACGATTCCTTCAGAAACTATACTTACTGGAGGGGGAGGATGTGTTACCTCGCTCTGTTCGTCTGGATTCCATTTTGGCGACCCTGATTGGCAAGACGGCGGTCAATCCGGAGGATTGTGTACCTACGGATGCCACTGACCGTAAGGTGGATTCTGGTCTCAAGAGGGCTTTTGCGGCGGAGAATCTGGCCCTCAGAGCGGGTATATATACGGCTTATTCTGCCCAATCTCTGGTGCAGGATTTTGACAAACTGGCGGTGGCAGTTCAGGAAGGTTCAGAGTGCTCAGAACTTCTGGCTGTCATGGAGCAGCAGGCCAGGTTGCTGGCTGACATGTCTTCTGATGTGGTCCGTACTTCGGCTCTGGCATCGGAAGCTTTGATTGGGGCTCGTAGGTCCCTCTGGTTGAGGTCATGGAAGGCGGATCCTGGGGAGAAATCTGCTCTCCTGAGACTGCCTTTTGAAGGGCGTAGTTTGTTTGGTGATCAGTTGCCTTCCATGCTTTCCAAGGCGTTTAAGGAGAGGAAACATGCCTTGCCTTACAAAGGTGGTTCTGCTTCTGGCAAGGGGTGGAGGAAGCATTCACGCTCTTCTCCCAAGATGGATTCCAAGTCTTTTTCTTTCAGGAAACGTCGTTTTCAGCCCCGTTTTTCTCCTAAGAAGTCTGCCCCTTCGAACCGGGGTGGGTTCCAGAAGGGGTCCTGACAATCACTGTGGGCCTGGCATAGGGCAGGTTGGAGGACGGCTGAGGCACTTTCTTCCAGTATGGCAGGAGAGTGTCAGCGATCGTTGGGTGCTGGACATTGTGGACAATGGCTACGCCATAGATTTCGATATGGTGCCTCCAGATTCCGGGGTTCTTCCCACTCCTCTCCCTGCTGTCGGGGCACAGAGACAGGCATTGTTGGATGGGGTCCGGGACTTGCTTCTCAAGGGGGCCATTTCCCGAGTTCCTGTGGGGGAAAGAGGTCTGGGCTCTTATTCAATATTATTTCTGGTTCAGAAGGTGTCAGGGGGTGTTTGGTCTGTCCTCAATCTGAAAGGGGTGAATTCCTGGATCAGGACAGTACATTTCCGTATGCTGTCCATTCAGACTATGGGGGTCATTCTGACTCCGGCGGGAACCGCCATTTGGCCGCACGGCGGTCAAAAGACCGCTGGTGCCATTCAGACCTTCCCGCTGGGCCGGCGGGCGCTACCCAAGGTAGTGCCCGCCGGCCCAGCGGGAAGGAGCCCTGCAACACAGAAGCCGGCTCCGAATGGAGCCGGCGGTGTTGCGGGGGTGCGACGGGTGCAGTTGCACCCGTTGCGCTTTTCACTGTCTGCTAAGCAGACAGTGAAAAGCTTAATGAGGCCCTGTTAGGGGGCCCCTGCACTGCCCATGCCAGTGGCATGGGCAGTGCAGGGGCCCCCAGGGGCCCCAGGACACACGTTCCCACCAGCCTCTTCCTGGCAGTATAAACCGCCAGAAACAGGCTGGCGGGAAGGGGGTCAGAATCCCCTGGGCAGCGCTGCTTGCAGCGCTGCCCTGGTGGATTAGCCCAGCCGGGGGAAATCCGGCGGGAAACCGCCGGACCCGGTTTTCTGACCGCGGCTTTACCGCCGCGGTCAGAATGGGCAGGGAAGCACCGCCAGCCTGTTGGCGGTGCTTCCTCCATTCGCGGCCCCGGAATGACCCCCTATATTTCCTCTGGTCAGTCAGGGGGATTTCCTGGCATCTCTGGATCTGCAGGATGCTTACCTGCATGTTCCAGTGGCTCGGTCTTCTCATCGGTTCCTCCGTTTTGCAGTAGGCCTGGAGCATTATCAGTTTTGTGTTCTGCCTTTCGGCCTCAAGTCCTCTCCCCGCATTTTCACCAAGGTGCTGGCCCCTCTGGTGGCTCTTCTGCATTCAGAAGGGATGTTTATTCATCCTTATCTGGACGATATTCTAATCCATGCGCCCTCTCGGGAGCAGTTGCGGAGGCATGTGGCCCGGGTTCTGGTGGTCCTGCAAAACCACGGGTTTTTGGTCAACTGGGGGAAGTCAGATTTGGTCCCTTCCCAAGATCTGGTGTTTCTAGGGGCTCAGTTTCTGACTCGTCAAGGTTTGGTGACTGTGTCGGAGAAGCGGTTGTTGGTCCTCCAGTCCCTGGTGAGGTCGATCGTGTCGCAGTCTGCTCCCCGGGCGCTTCTGTGGTTATGCCTGCAGGGTCATTTGGCGTCTGTGATTTTTCTGGTTCCCTGGGCACGGTTCCATCTTCTTTGCCTGATGAACTGGTTCCTGAGTCATTGGTCTCCAGGGTCCGCTTCTCTGCTGACTCGGGTTCCGGTGTCAGGGTTGGCTCGCAGGGAGTTGGGGTGGTGGCTGGTGTCCACTCATCTTCAGGTAGGGGTGTCTTTATCTCATCCGCTCCCAGTGGTGGTGACGACGGATGCCAGCCTCTCCGGTTGGGGGGCTTGGATGGGGTCGGCGCAGATTCAGGGGTTTTGGTCACCAATGGAGGCCAGACGCTCTTCGAATTGGCGAGAGTTGAAGGCGGTGTTGTTGGCTCTGATTCATTTTCAGGTCTCCCTGAAAGGGGTTGCGGTTCTTATTCGGACAGACAACTTGTTGACCAAAGCTTATGTGAACCGGTGGGGGGACCCGGTCGAGGGCTCTGTTCCATCTGGCGAGAAAGATTTTTGTTTGGGCTCAGGAATGGGTTCTCTCCCTGCGTGCCACCTACATTCAGGGGGTGGTCAATGTTCGGGCGGATCTTCTGAGCAGGGTGATTTCTTCCTCACAGCTTTTCTCCCTCCGGTGGTCACTGTTTCTTCATCTAGTTCACCGCTGGGGTCTTCCGGTGGTAGATGTGTTTGCGTCTCCAGAGAATGCGAAGCTCAGTCGCTTTTGCTCCCGGTTTCGTTGTCATCAGGCTTGGGAGGTGGACGGGATGTCGTGTCCTTGGACTAGGGGTCTTTTGTACGCTTTCCCACCATTTCAGTTGCCCCGGGCGTTTCTGTTGAGGGTACGTCGTTTGGGAGCCAGGGTTATCTTGATTGCGCCCCATTGGCCGAGGGCAAATTGGTTTCCGTTGCTTCAGTTGATGGCGGCAGGTCAAGTGTGGACTCTTCCTCTTTGTCCGTCGCCTCTGGAGTTTCCTTGCCTCTCGAAGGGGTCGTTGAGGAGGTTGCACTTGACGGCCTGGAAGTTGAACGACGGGGTTTGATGGGTTTGGGAGTGCCGGTAGCTTTGAGTTCTACTTTGCTGGCTTCCCGACGGCGTTCCACTTTGCTGTCTTATGGTAGACAGTGGAGAGTTTTTTCTTCTTGGTGTTTCCGGCATAAGTTGGATCCTATGTCCACTTCTATTTTTGATGTGATGCAATTTTTACAGGATGGTGCCCAATTGGGGTTGTCGGTGGCTTCTCTACGGGTGCAGTGGGCAGCGATTCAGGCTTTTAGGGGTCCTTGGCGTAATCTGTCTGATGAGGGTCACTTGATGCCTCGGTTTTTTCAAGGTCTTCTTAACTTGTTTCCTCACCCGGTGCATTCTTTTCCTTCCTGGGATCTTTCCTTGGTTTTGGATGCGTTGACTGTCGCCCCTTTTGAACCTCTGGGGGACCGTGACTTGCGTCATCTGTCTTTGAAGACTTTTTTCTGGTGCCCATTACTTCAGCCCGCCGTTTGGGGGAATTGGGGGCCTTGGCCTGCTTGTTTCCTTTTTGTAAGGTTTTTCCGGATCATGTGGTGCTTGTTCCGGTTCCTTCTTTTGCTCCGAAGGTGAATTTGTCTTTCCATGCTCGCCAGGAGGTCATCCTTCCTTCGTTTTGTCCGAATCTTTCCTCGGATGAGGAGGTTCGGTTGCATTCTTTTGATGTGCGCAGGGCCTTGTTGGAATATCTGCAAATAGTGGCACCTTTCCGTAAGGGTGATTCTCTTTTTGTGAATTTTGGTCCGGCCCGGAAGGGTGAGAAACCTTCCACAGCGTCTTTGAGTCGGTGAGTTCGCTCGTTGATACTGCTGGCTTATTCTTTGAAAGGGGTGGTTCCTCCCCAAGGGATTCAGGGCCGTTCTACCAGGGGTATGGCGGCTACGGTGGCTGAGCTTCAGGGTGCTTCTGTGGTGGAAATTTGCAGGGCCGCCACTTGGGCCTCACCTTCGACCTTTGTTCGTCATTATAGGCTGGCGGACTTGGGCAATTTGGAGTCAGTATTGGGTCACCGTGTCTTATCCTCTATGATGTAATACGGGGGTGGGGACTCGGTGGTCTTTATTGATTGTGATTAAACTTATGGCAACTCAGTGTCCGTCTCCTGTTTTCTCTTGCTATGTCTCATTGGTTTAAAGGAAGGCGAGGGAGGGACGGAGGTAATGGGTCCATTACTTACGTTAATGGCATTACTCCTAGTCCTCCTCCCTCGCCTTCCTTTCCGTTCCCTCCCGCCCTCCCGGTACAGACCGCCTGAGTTGCTGCTTGGGCTTGTTTGTGTACAGGAGGTGGTGGGGGTGGGGAGGGGGTTTTAAGGGGAAAGGAGGGTCTATGGGGAGGCAGGAAGCCTCATTGGTTTAAAGGAAGGCGAGGGAGTAGGACTAGGAGTAATGCCATTAAGGTAAGTAATGGACGCAAATACGAGGTTCTCAGCAGGTTTATCGTTCACCAGACTATTAATCAAATACGACGTTCTCAACAGATTTATCGTTCACAGAACTATTTCAAATACATTTTTAACTCTTCAGGTGAGAAGCATTTTCTGTGAAAATTTCTGGTTAATGTGTTATTATTTCATCATATATAACGTTCTCAGCGGATTTATTGTTCATAAAACTATTTCTAGTAATTTTTCAAGTAATTTTTCAATCTTCGAGTGAGAGCATTTTCTGTGAATTTTGCTGATTATGGCCACAGTTTAGGGAGCATCTGCCTCCTTTCTTACAAAGGAAAACCTGACATAAAGTGGAGGTAGTGGTTACGCATATTCAAGACTTACATCACTGCCATAGATGCTGTTGATTATGCTCAAGCTAGGAAAACTGCTCTCTTGTTCTGTCATATAGGGATTGCTAGACTAAGAGTATTCTATAACTTACCTGTTGTCCCAGCGCAAACAGAGGAAAATGCACCCTGGAACACTAATTTGGAAGCGGAAGCAAGAATGAGCAAACAGTACTAGGAAGAACCAAGTGTTCTTCTTGAAAGGCACAATTTCTTCAAATGTAAACAGTCATCTGAAGAAACAGCTGAAGAGTTTATTGCAACGTTGAGAGTTTTAGCATCTAAATGTGAATTCAAAAACAATGTTGGCATCTATATGAGAGATCAATTTGTGTTTAACTGTTCTTCTAAGAAAGTGCAAGCAAGACTACTGGTGTGCAGAAGTCCAGCCCTGACTGAAACTATTCATATCGCAAAAGTATTGAGAGATCTATCATAAGGACTCAGGTCATGTCGAACCAAGGAACTCTTCAGAATTGTAATCGAGCTGGCTGTTCACCAGTTAATTGCATTTCGGAAGATTCCATGATTTTTGCTGTTAATAGGAGCACTGGATTTAAGAAAGGAATTAGCAATTGTTATAGATGTGGTTATAGAAACCATATGGGAAATTACCCTGCATGCCCTGTTGTAGGGAGGAAATGTAATCGTTGTTGCAAACATTGTCGCAAAGATTGTCACGAAGAACTCTTGCAGACTGCTTGAAAGTGTCTGCAAGAGTTCTTTCAAGCAGTCTGCAAGAGTTCTTCTACTACCTTTGATAAAGTAAAAATTTGCAGTGTGAATGTACACGATAAATCTCTAGACATAGAGGAATGTGCAGATAGACTTTCTAATGTTCTTTTATCAATAGACATGCCTATCTCTCATTCTCAATAGAAGGATCAGGGGCCACTTTGTCAGGCAACTATAGATGGTAAAACGCTCACCGTAATGGCAAATTCTGGTGCGCCAGTCAAAATACTTGCAGATTTTACTTTCTTTAAATAGTGGCCTAGTGACACCAAGCTTATTTCACCAGATATTAATCCCAAAGCATTTGGAGAGCAGGAAGTTGAAATATTAGGTTACTTTATGGCATCACTGCAGTGTTTGAACAGGGAGATTTCACCCAAAGTATATGTTGCTGTCAAGGGGCGAGACATGGTCGGATGGGTGGATTTAGCTAAATTAGGTATTTATTTATGCCCCAGACATGAAGAACCAATTGTACTAGGAGATATACCTATATTGTCCGTAAATTCTAAACTTGAAGTTAGACAATATATGCTGAACAAATTTTCTGGTGTTTTAAAAAATTGCACTGGTACAGAACACGAATTTGAGCACATCATCAAGTTAAAAAAAAGTTTCATCAGTTGCTTACAAAGTGCGACCTGTACCCATAAATTTGAGAGAAGATTTGAAAGACTCCTGGAGAGACTCACCTCAGAATGTGTAATTGCCACCACTGATTCTTCTGAGTGGGTTTCTCCAGTTGTTCTGACCAAGAAACGTTCAGGCAAGTTAAGATTATCTGTCGACCTGCGGTTACTCAACCAAAACATATTGGTGGATTACTACCCTTTACCTTGTATTCAAGAAATGATTGCTAATATTGGGAATGCCAAGTATTTTTTCACTATAGACCTTCATTTGGCATACCACCAAATTTCCCTCAGTCCTGACTCACCACCATTAACTACTTTTGTTACACCTTACGGTGTATACAAATATTTAAGACTGCCGTTTGGTCGTGCTTTGGCAGCGAGTGTCTTTCAGAAGAAGATGGACACTCTTTTCAGCATCAAGATGATATTTTTGTGCTTACCACAGCTGCAGTAGAGCATTTAGTCATTCTGAAAAGTTTTTAAAACTTTAAAAGAAAGATGCATGGCATTGAAGCTCGAAAAGTGCACCTTGATGGTTAGGGAGGTGGAGTACCTAGGTCACACAATATCAAAGGCTGGAATTAAAACTAAAACCTGTACTGTAGAAGCTATTACAAATGTGGCAACTCCGGCGGACAAAGATACACTAAGATTTTTCTTAGGTTTATGCAAGTATTACTGTTGATGTATAGGAGCTGTTTTGGGGCAGTGGGTCAATGAGCATGAAAACACAGTAGCTGTTGCTTCTAGAACTTTGGACCTCATTATGAGTTGGGATGAATTCTTCATTTGACCAAGATTGCCAACGCATTTGTGATTTTGTTTATGCTGTTAATAAGACCATATAAATATGTTCATGGTTCATTTGGGGGTTAAGTAAAGGATGTTTTTCTAGTACAATATTTGGATTCCTTCTTTGTTTACTGTTGTCAAATTCAGAGAGTATGGATGACAGCGATGAGGAATGTATGGTGGCAGTAGTGGCTGTTGTTGCTATGAGTAATGGTACCATTTCTAAGAGTGAATGGACTTCTGCCACTGCCAATGATGACATTTTACAGAAAGTTTTTCATTACTTAAAGGTTGTGTGGCCATCAAGCAAATCACAGCCTGTAGAACTACGCTGTTTCGGGCAGGTTTCGTCTGAACTTACTTGTGAGAATCAAATTTTGTGCGCAATAATCTTGTTGTTCCCCCTTACAGCTGAAGACACAAATTAACAATGATTGCTCATGATGGCCATCTGGGGATTTCGTCCAATTGCAAAAAACTGCAACAACGTTCTCGGTGGGCAGTCTTAGAAACAACAGTTTCAGTCATAACTGATAAATGTCCATTATGCATTATTTCTGGCAAGTGTTGGAAGACTTCCAATAAACCCCTTATCCCAGTGCTGCTTCCAGCAGGGCCCTGGGTGAAAGATGCAATGGATTTTTCAGGTCCATTCATTTTACTGCCTGCTCAACCAAATTACTTAATTGTGTTGCTGGATTATTTCTCGAAGTGGATATATTATTCTTTCATGGAATCTCCCAAATGCAAAGTCAGCTACTGATTTCCTTAGAATTATATTTTTGACTGAAGGGTGCCTGCAATGTATAGTAACAGATAATGATATGTATTTTGTGTCCAGAGAAATGAACATTTTTATGAGCAGTTTAGATATTACACATGTACAAATTGCAATGTACAGTCCTGCTTCTAATGAACTTGTTGAGAGGGCAAATCGTATTCTCAAAGAAGGGCGTCAAACCGGCCATTTCTTCTCATTTGGATGTGGGAAAGTTTTTGGAGGAAAGGATTTCTACTGGTAGATATTTTTATTATTGGGGAAGCCAAAATGACAAACATTTATGAGACACATCAAAACTAGTAAAGCGCCAGTACTGTCACAAGGGAAAGGATGGCGGAACAAAGATAGTGTTGTACCCATCTCTGAAGCTCAAGCTGAGATTTACCAAAACACATGTCATAGCAATGATGCAGAGGACTCTATATTATCTACTGATGTGAACTGTTATACAAAGACAATGGATTCAGGAACTAACACCTCTCTTAGACAAGAAAGTAATGCTCCAGTTGTTAATCAAGAGGTTTCTCTTTCAGACAATGGGGGTTATTACAACTTTGGAGGAGGTGTTAATCCATCCCAAAAGTGACGGTAAAGTGACGGATATACCACCAGCCGTATTACGAGTCCATTATATCCTATGGAATTCGTAATCCGTCACTTTTGGGACGGATTAACACCTCCTCCAAAGTTGTAATAACCCCCAATGTTCCTTTCGCTAAGGCAGAAGGAGATGGAAAAATTTGCATTTCCAGAACTGTGAGGTTACCTGCAAAATGTCATGATGTTTAATTATATTAGTTTTTAAATGTGTATGGAAGGGGGTTGATATTAGTTTTTAAATGTGTATGGAAGGGATTTATTACTTTTTAAATGTGTATGGAAGGGGGTGATGTAATATGGGAATAGGTTCTTAGGGCCAGATGTAGCAAAGGTTTTTTCCCATTCTGAGTCTATGGGAAAAAGTGTTCGTACATATGGCCCTTAGTTATGTTTATGAACTTTGTTCTTTCATTTAGCAATTGCATGTTTCATTTCTTCTTTGCATTGTTGATATGCCTTTAGCTTGTGCTTATGTATTAAAGATTCTTTGGAACACTCAGCAGGTTCTTAGAACTGGTGAAACTATTCATTCTCCAGTCCTCTGAGCTGGCGGCTCCTGCTGTTGTGGGTTCCTGATTTTCGAAATAAACATTTGTTCTTTGGATTCATTTCACTAGATAGCCGTTCCCACTACAGGGGGCCTGCCAAATGTTGGATTTACCAAATACCAAGGCTTTTTATTCTTGGTTCCACCACATGCAGATTTCATCCACCACTCTACACTGCCTGCCCCTTTATTTCACTCTTGTGGTATCTTTTCTATCCCCGCTTTCTCCCATTGTCACTGTTCTGTCATTCTCTTCCTCGTCCTTTTTTTCCTTTTCAGCCCTTCTCTTTCTTGTTCAAAGTCTAATGATGCAAAAATAAGTTCCAGTCCTCAAACAAATGTGCCGGTGTCCCCAGCTGCAAAGACTGGCTCAAATGAAGCACTGGTGACCCAACATTACTGCCCGCCTATACTCCTCCTGGATTCCAGATGCTGTGTCATGAAAAGGTTGTTTGCTACTCTGTGCGTTAGACTTGGAGGAGTGCCAGAGACACCAGCATCTCAGACTGAATCTATCGCTCATTTATCAGGCTTGTAGCCTTTGCCAGGGGCACACCCTGAGGCGTGCAAAGCACCAGTCTCCAAGGAGCCTTATTAACCACCCATGATCTCACTCTCTAGCTGACTTATCCTTCAGAAGACTGGGACTGAGTCATACTGCAAATGCATCCATTCATCCGTCCATCCATCCATCCAATCACAGACCCCTGCTATGTGCACCCTGGCCACGCCCACAGAATCTATCAAGATGCGTACACGTTGCTAGGACAATCTCGCAAAGATTAATAGTCACAAACTCAGCTGCTAGTGCGGGACGCCAATGCCAATACATTTGGAAAAAGGATGGTAAATGAATTGTTTGGCCCTATTTTTGATCAAACATTGGCAGACCCAATTGCTTACACTTTTGAATAATAGAACGATTATCTCAGGCTTACACACAGATAGAAATGTGGTACATGCAACAGCAATGCATGCTTCCCTCGTAGCTCCTCAAGGTAACAGGGCTATAGCAGAGGGCTGAGCACCAACAGTTGGGATGAGCGGGACACAAACAGGAGGCAGTGGAGGCAGGAACAAGGAGATACTGTCTACTGGGCTATCACCAGTGTAGGCCTAATAACAAGTTGCACGGTACTTGGGGTAACAGTAAATTGCATGCTCTTTTACCATCACCATGGGGTGAATACACACCAGTATCATGCAATTGCGAACAAAGCCAGGAAATGGGGACCTGCCAAGAAGGACTGAGTTTTCCGGTCATAAAACCACACGCAATTCCAAATTCAGTGCGGTTTAACTCATACATTTACCGCCTGCTCCATATGCAGGACCTGTTGTTGGCATGAGGGGGTGTGGTGGGAGGAGTATGAGAGGGAAGGGGAAAGTATTTTTTTCTGGAAGGAGGAGCAGTGTGAGGATGTGCTGTGCTCCGTTCGAAAGATCGGAATGCTGTCACTCACAGTGAAATTAACCAATCGCTGAAGTGGGCTGACCACGGTCCCCTATGTTGTTTGGTGTAGTCGGAAAAGAAATATATGAATGACACAACAACACACCAATGGATGAAGAGGACTGGCTGAAAGCATATTGTGCATACACATTTAGTGAAATAAAAAGGTTTTGGCTAACGCCAAACCTAACAAGCATTTGCAGTGCAATGGGACTCGCATTTGCTCAAGTTAGAGCTATTAGTGTAGTAAGCTTCTAACCGGATTTTTCTTGCCACTTAAAATGAAAATGAAAAGTAAAACAGTTTCACATAAGCCAGCCAATTCACTGCGCTACGGCCGCCATTAGCACCGGTGTGAAGAGACACAAAGGGAAAAAGAAGTTCGCTTGCAGTCAAACTTATCGGCAAAAGTGCAATGAGCCATGTAACAGGGCTGATGGCCAAGGCGGTAACTAAACCTCCCCAAGGCGGGACAAACGTAAACCATTTACCAATGTCATCAAAGCATTTTTGAAGGCAAGCCCATGAACGAGTGATAGTGATGGATGTGAGGTGGGCACGGTTAAAAGCCCAGATACATACTAACACGTCGGAAAAAGCAGTGCTTGCGCGCTGCCATGCTCGAACTTAAAAGGGGGGAAAAGTTGCAGCAGCCAAAGCCTTGTGATTTTCTGGCCAGAATTACCAGCGACTGGAATAATCAGTAATGATTCTCACACACCCTGAAAAACTGAGTGTAGAAAAAACTACACACTCTGAATCAGGCGGAGCAAAACTATGGGGGTCATTACAACATTGGTGGTAAAAGCCGCTTACCGCCGTGCAGAAGACCGCCAATACACCGCCGCGGCCGCGGAATTCCGCCACAGCTATTATGACCCACATCTCTGAACCAGCCGAAATTCAGACACCCACACAAGTCCGCCACACCAAAGGTCAATGATAAACTGGCAAAAACAAAACCTCCACCTCCACGCCAACAGAAACACGCCCATGCTATTACGATACACGAATCCACGCGGCGGTCTATCAACCGCGGTATTCCATTGGCGGTACACACCGCCGCGCTCAAAATACACACACATCTCCAAAACACTGCCACATTGGACAATTCCAAATACACACACCTGATACACATAAAAACACCACTCCCACACACCCAACACTATATAAAACACAAACCCACATCACCCACAAACCCCTACGACCAAAATGTATTCACGAAGGCCAGAGAGACAGCACAGAATAGACAATCCCACCACACAGAGGCACACAACACCATCACCCACACAACATCCACCCACAAAACACCACACACCACTACACATCACCACACACATCAACACTCACACCGCCCCACACATCACACACACCACCCCATGTCACGCCAAAGACACCCCCGCTTTTCCGAGGAGGAGCTGAGGGTCAAATAGCTGTGGCTCTACCCCTAGGATTTCCTCCTAGGGGTAGAGCCACAGCTATTTGGCTCACAGGTGCAGCACACATCCATAGCCAGGAAGATGGAGCTATAGCGAAGAATCGTGGACAGGGTCAACGCTGTGGGACAGCATCCAAGAAATCGGGAGGACTTCAGGAAGAGGTGGAACGACCTACGGGGGAAGGTGCGTTCAGCGGTCTCCAGGCACAACATCGCGGTTCAGCGGACTGGCGGCGGACCCCCACCTCCTCCCCCACAACTAACAACATGGGAGGAGCAAGTCTTGACCATCATGCATCCAGAGGGCCTCGGAGGAGACGGTGGAGGAATGGACACTGGTAAGTCAATTCGTAACTATCATATCCCCCACCCTACCTGCATGCTATCACACACCCCCACCCTCACACTCTCCCCTATCACCCAAACTCCTCACTAATGTACTAAGAACACAAACCACACATCCCAACACCAAGCCCTGCATGACACAACTAAGCACGGACACCCATCACTAAAGCATGCTCACTGCACATAACATAACAACCCCTAACCATCATAACACAAGCCCCCACACAGAAATGCTTGCACTGGGGTACACGCTCACCCACCCATTGCACACCATGACACACACACACATGCATTAATCATGCTCTTATGCCCCTGCAGGATCACGAAGGACCGTCACCACCCCGGAGGGTCCAGACAACTCCACTCCACCCACAGAAGAGGCCCACAGTGACGATAGCAGCTCTGCCCTACTGGATCCTGATGACCGGCCCGGACCATCGTGGGCCTCGGGACAGTGGGTTCCCCTCGCACAGGCACAGCCCAGCACTGACCTTCCACCCTCTGGTAACACCAGCACAGCACCCACCCAGCGGGCGCAAACCTCCGTACCCAGGACAGGTCAATCAGCTGTGTGTCCACCACTACAGGGAACCCAGGATAACCCACCACCCCAACCACAACAGGGACCTGGGGGCAGTGGTAGTGGGAACACGGTCCAGGGGACGGAGGCACAGGAACACAGGGGAACTGGGAGGGCTGCTGTGCGACAGGGGGCGGACAGGCCAAGGGAACCCACTCTCCACGAGGCCCTCTCCTCCATCATGGGAGCATACCACCACTCCCAGGAGACGATGGCGACGGTCCTGGTCAAGTTTCAGGAGACCCAGCGCCTGCAGGAGGAACAGTATTTGGGGTTCAGGGAGGAGCTCAGGACCATCAGCTCCGCCTTGGGCACCATCGTAGAGGTGCTGAAGGACATACAGCAGACCTTGAGGGACACTGTGGCACTCCAAGGGGCCCCTGACACTAGCATGGACGATGAACTGCCCACCACCTCTGCCGGCGCTAGTGGACAGGACGCCCCGCCACAGGACCACCACACCAGCACCCCACCCCCTGCAGACGGACAACCACCACGCAAGCGGTCCCTGAGATCCAGGAACAGGACAGAGCAAGATGGCAAGACCCCCGCCAGGAAATGAGACCACCCTGATTGTCCTCCCACTGTCCCACTTTGTTACCCTGCCCATACTTAAACTGCCCCAGTTCCACTTCCTTTGCCCATATGGCCAGTGCACCTGTGAGACTAATAGACTGGACTCTGCCATGGACATTCCTCCACCATCACCCATCACCATTTTACAACCCCCCTCCAATTTTGAGCACATCAATAAACACCCTTGAACCACAAAACAATGTTGAGTCAGTCTATGATTTGGTAAATTGTATTATCAATGACAGTGTCAAAATGCGTTTCTAGTTGTAAAGGCAACATACCTATGTCACACATCACAAGTCCTTGAAGGATGCATGCAGATGACACACGTTGGTAAGCACACCTGTGAAACCGTAATGTAAAGGAACAACTCAGTTACCAAATGATCCTATGAAATTACACACAGGATAGAGGAAGACGTGTGACAGTGAATGTAATGGTAAAAATGAAAATGTTCTCACCTGTGTGTCACTGGAAATATTGCTGTATGACTGACTCCCTGTTGTCGTTGTCTTCTTCCTCAGCTTCCTCCTCATCACTGTCCACAGGCTCCACAGGCTCCACAGCTGCCACAACACCGTCATCTGGACCATCTTCCTGCAGAAAAGGCACCTGGCGTCGCAAAGCAAGATTGTGAAGCATCGAGCAGGTGATGATGATCTGGCACACCTTCTTCGTGGAGTAGATAGGGAACCACCTGTCATATGGAGGCACCTGAACCTGGCCTTCAGGAGGCTGAAGGTCCGCTCGATCACCCTCCTAGTTTGCCTATGGGCCTCATTGTAGCGTTCCTCTGCCCTTGTCCTGGGATTCCTCACTGGGGTCAGTAGCCATGACAGGTTGGGGTAACCAGAGTCACCTGCAAATGGCGAGGGACAACTGTTAGACACACACTAACCTGTAGGGATATCCCAGACCCACACAACCATTCCCACTGATTAGCTTCCAGGTGCTCACCTAATAGCCACACACAGTGCTTCTGGAGTTGACCCATCACATAAGGGATGCTGCTATTCCGCAGGATGTAGGCGTCATGCACTGAGCCAGGGAACACAGCATTTACCTGGGAAATGTACTGGTCTGCCAAACATACCATCTGTACATTCATGGAATGATAACTCTTCCGGTTCCTGTACACCTGTTCACTCCTGTGGGGGGGGACCAGAGCTACATGGGTCCCATCAATAGCACCTATGATGTTGGGGATATGTCCAAGGGCATAGAGGTCACCTTTCACTGTAGCCAAATCTTCCACCACAGGGAAAATGATGTATCTCCTTACGTGTTTCAGCAGGGCAGACAACACTCTGGACAACACGTTGGAAAACATAGGCTGGGACATCCCTGATGCCATGGCTACTGTTGTCTGAAAAGAGCCACTTGCAAGGAAATGGAGCACTGACAGCACCTGCACGTCAGGGGGGATTCCAGTGGGATGGCGGATTGGTGAAATCAGGTCTGGCTCCAACTGGGTACATAGTTCCTGGATAGTGGCACGGTCAAACCTGTATGTGACGATTAAATGTCGCTCCTCCATTGTCAACAGGTCCACCAGCAGTCGGTACACCGGAGGATTCCGCCATCTTCTCAATTGTCCCAAATGACGGTGCCTAGGAAGGACAACAGCGACCACAGAGTCAACTATTTACCAGGTATGTACCCACAGTTACACAGAACATGACACCAAACACAAAACCCTTCCTGTATGTGTGTTGAGTGTAGGCCTAGCTATGTGTGATGCAGAAGTAAATGAAGCCATGTGGGCCCCTGAAATGGCGGCTGCCTGACCTCTAAACTGGGACAATGGGATTGTGGGGTAACTGCGTTGCAGTTGCACACCGTCGCGGTAGGCGGTCGTAGACCACGGCGCTATGCTGCATTGGTTAACATTGGACCTTATGGGTCCCAGGAGCCAATGAACAAGTGCGCCGCCGGTGATGATACGCACCGCCGCGGACGTCACCGCCGCGGACGTCACTGCCATTTTCTATCTGTTCTATCACTAGATACCTGATCTTCGACAGGAGAGGACCTACACTGCACGTGCTGCTGTGACCTCGGTCTGGAAGCGACGATGGCTGCTGCATCTGGGGAAAGGGCCCCTGCCTTCACTGCTCAGGAGTTGGAGAAATTAGTAGACGGGGTCCTCCCCCAGTACACGCTACTCTACGGTCCTCCAGACCAACAGGTTAGTACACAGGTAGCACGTTGTGTGGGCTAGGCCTGGGTGGAGATGGCTGGTTGTAAGAGGGAAGGGGGCAGAGTTCAGGGAACATTAATGAATGTGCCACATGGCTAGGGTAGGGAGGGGGGACACTCACATCGATGGTGCAGTTGGTAACGACTTCTCTTCTTCCCTTGTGCATGTCATGTAGGTCAGCGCCCACCAGAAGAAGTACATTTGGCGTGCCATCGCCAAGGACGTCCAGACCCTGGGGGTCCACCAGAGACGGGGCACCCACTGCTGGAAAAGATGGGAGGACATTCGCCGCTGGAGCAAGAAGACGGCGGAGGCTCAGCTGGGGATGGCCTCCCAACGTGGGAGGGGTGCCCGTCGCACCATGACCCCCCTGATGTTCCGGATCCTGGCGGTGGCCTACCCTGAGTTGGATGGGCGCTTTAGGGCATCACAGCAGACACAAGGGGGTGAGTACACTCTCATTCTGCAGACTTTGCGCGCAGTGGAGGGATCTGGGTGGGGGAGGAGGCCTGTGGGTGTACCTAGGCCAGGCAGAAATACGTAGGCTAGGCCCCTCCGTAATGCAGGCCATGTGGCACTCTACCCCACCGCAGTAGAGTGCCAAGTACAGGTAAACATGCCCCTGTGGCATCCATGTGTGCAGAAGTCCACCATAGCCATGTAGGCCAGATCCCAGAAATTGCATCTGTAGAGGCCAGGAGCACGGCGTAGTGCAGGGGGCTGCTGTGTCTGTATTGTCCGCCAACGGTAGCGGTATGCCATGCACTCAACCTGTCTTTCTTCTGTCTTCCCGCCCCCTTTTGTGGTCTCCCTGTTCTTTTGTGCATCAGCATCATCAGGCGGAGGTACAGTGGCACCAGAGCACGAGGGAGCTGCATCCCACATGGCCATGGAGGGCCACACCACGGGCTCAGAATGCACCAGTGGGACGGAGGGCGAGGGGAGTTTCACGTCGGCCACCGGATCACCAACCAGCGACACGGACTCGTCCGCCGATGTGAGCTCCCTTGTGGTGGCGGCACCATCTGTGCGCCCCACTTCTACAGGTACAGCCGCCACCTCCCCTACCAGCACCGCCCTCCCAGCAGCCCCTCAGCATTCGCCCCGTGCCCGTTCACCCAGGAGGGTGGGCATCACCTTCGCCCCAGGCACCTCAGGCCCTGCCCCAGTCACCCCTGCTACCCTCAGTGAGGAGGCCATTGACCTCCTCAGGTCCCTCACTGTTGGGCATTCTACCATTGTGAATGCCATCCAGGGTGTAGAAAGGGAGTTACAACACGGTAATGCATTCCTGGAGGGCATTCATTCTGGTCAGGCTGTCCTTCAGCGAACCCTGCAATCTCTGGCCTCAGCAATGATGGCAGCCATTGTCCCTGTGTCTAGCCTCCCCCCTCCACCCAGACCCAATCTCCTGTACCCCAGCCTATCCCAAGCACACCATCAGACCAGCATGCACACACCTCAACACACAAAAGTAGCTCAGGCAAACATAGGCACCACACAACCCACAGGCACACACACAAGCATCACCCACATGCAGACACAGCAACATCCACTGCCTCCACTGTGTCCCCCTCCTCGTCGTCTCACTCCTCCCTCCCAGTCTCGTCTACACTCTCACCTGCATGCACTACATCTACAGGCACCAGGACTCGCACCAGAACACCCAGCACCACACCCCGCTCACCTGCACTCACCACCTCCACTCCCATTTACACGTCCCCTGTGTCCTCTCCCAGTGTGTCTGTGATGCCCCCTCCCAAAGTACACAAACGCAGGCACACACCCACCCAACAGCCATCCACCTCACGACAGCCTCCAGTACCTGCACCTGCACCCAAAACACCTAAAGTGACACCTCCTACAACCACCTCCTCTTCCTCCACTCCCAGACCCCCTCCAGCTACCCATCCCAGTGTTCGTCAGAAACTGTCCCTCTGTAAAGTTGACCTTTTTGCCCCCACTCCCCCCTCCACTTCATCAGTCCCGTCGTAGCGCCTCAGCCAAAAAGCCTCCTGTACCAGTGGTGCGTGTTCAAGGTGTGTGGAGTGCACCGGCCACCAGGGCAGGCAGTGTGACACGGAGCCAAGGCACTGCCAGTCCACCCCCTGTAAAGGCTCTGAAATTGGAAAGTGGCCAACGGGACCGTGTGAAGACTCCTGGAGGCAAAACAACTCACAGTGGTCCCAGGGGGATAGCAGAGTCAGCTGTGACTCCTTCAAAGGTGGGGAAGGGCCAGAAGAAGTCTGCACAGCCTGGTGTGAGCATCACGGCGGAGAAGGGCGGCATCCTTCCCGGCAGCCGGGACGCCACCGCCAGCACCGTCATCACTGGTCCGGAGGCCACCGTCGGAGTCATTGCCCAGGAGGGCCCAAGTATTGCCACTGGTCAGGAGACCACCGCCAGAGTCATTGCCCAGGAGGGCCCAAGTATCGTCACTGGTCAGGAGACCACCGCCAGAGTCAGTGCCCAGGAGGGCCCAAGTATCGTCACTGGTCAGGAGACCACCGCCAGAGTCATTGCCCAGGAGGGCCCAAGTATCGTCACTGGTCAGGAGACCACCGCCACCGCCGGAGTCAGTGCCCAGAAGGGCCCAAGTATCGTCACTGGTCAGGAGACCACCGCCGGAGTCAGTGCCCAGGAGGGCCCAAGTATCGTCACTGGTCAGGAGACCACCGCCAGAGTCATTGCCCAGGAGGGCCCAAGTATCGTCACTGGTCAGGAGACCACCGCCGGAGTCAGTGCCCAGGAGGGCCCAAGTATCGTCACTGGTCAGGAGACCACCGCCAGAGTCATTGCCCAGGAGGGCCCAAGTATCGTCACTGCTCAGGAGACCACCGCCACCGCCGGAGTCAGTGCCCAGGAGGGCCCCGGCAGCCACAGCCCCGCTGGGCAATGAGGGACCGTCATGCCACACACCAATGTCCAGTCCAGAGAACGTCATGCCACACACCAATGCCCAGTCCAGAGCCTGCCATGGCTAAGCACCGCTGAACAGGCCAGAACCGCCATGGCAAAGCACCGCTGAACAGTCCAGAACCGCCATGGCTAAGCACCGATGAACAGCCCAGAGACCGCCATGGCAAAGCACCGCTGAACAGTCCAGAGACCGCCATGGCAAAGCACCGCTGAACAGTCCAGAAACGCCATGGCAAAGCACTGCTGAACAGTCCAGAGACCGCCATGGCAAAGCACCGCTGAACAGTTCAGAGACCGCCATGGCAAAGCACCGCTGAACAGTCCAGAACCACCATGGCTAAGCACCGCTGAACAGTCCAGAGACCGCCATGGCAAAGCACCGCTGAACAGTCCAGGGACCGTCATGGCAAAGCACCGCTAACCAGTCCAGAACCGCCATGGCTAAGCACCGCTGAACAGTCCAGAGACCGCCATGGCAAAGCACTGCTGAACAGTCCAGGGACCGTCATGGCAAAGCACCGCTGAACAGTCCAGAACCGCCATGGCTAAGCTCCACTGAACAGTCCAGAGACCGCCATGGCAAAGCACCACTGAACAGTCCAGAGACCGCTGTGGCAAAGCACCGCTGAACAGTCCAGAACCGCCATGGCAAAGCACCGCTGAACAGAGCATGCACCGCTGAAGAAGGAAAAGACCGCCACATCAAGCATCGTTATCCCATGTGCAGCTGGGACAGTGACAGGACAGGAACTGTCACGGGGAGACTAATCAAGTCTGGGCACCAGTCCCCCTCCAGAACCAGTGGTGGCTGTTATCTACTTGAGAGACTGTGGCTTTGCACTCCCCAGGATGGTACAGTGGGCAAACCACCCACTGTAGAGACTTGTGAGACTGTGGCTTTGCACTCCCCAGGATACATCAATGGGCATGGAGCCCCGTCGTGGATCTGCCTTTGCACTCATCCGGCTGAGGTGCCCCCTCTTCCCTTCCCCCTGAGGTGCCTGTTGTATTTCTCTCTGATGCCCCAGCAGTGTTCTCTCCGTTTGTGGACAGGTATCTTGTGTGGGCCTCGCCCATGCATTTTTGGACTAGTGGTGCACGGACATTGATATGTGCATATCTGCACTACTTCTCGTAATGTATATACTTTTGAATGATTTTATCATATTTCTGTATATATTTGAGACATGTATATTGAAACATTACAATGTTTGAACTGATTTTGTTTTGTGTTTCCATTCTTCCGGGGGGTTGTGGGTTGTTACTGTGATGTTTGTGAATGCATTGGTGTGTGTGTTGTAGTGGGTGAGGGTGGGGGTGGGGGCATTTCGTGTGTGTCCCCCAGACTTTTGCCTCCCCCCTCCCCTATGTCGTAGGTGCAATACTCACCGTTGTCTTCGCCGGTGCCGGCGTTGCTCTTCGTAGATGAGTAGGAATACAAGGGCCGGTAGGATTTGTAATTCCGGATCCATGGAGTCCTCCTTCCTCGTGGGATGTGTTCAGGTGAGCGTTTTCCCATTGCAGGAACTGTTTCCGCCGTATTATTATCCACGGTGAATCCGCCCCGGAAAAGGTGGCGGATTGGTGGGTTGTGATACTATGGGCGGTACATTGTCTTCCGCCTGTCTGTTGGCGGTGACCGCCGCGCTGCTTGTCTGTACCGCCGTGGCAGGCGGGGTGTTAAAGTGGCTGTCTTTATTGGCGGTTTCCGCCAGGGTCATGATTCCCTTTTTTGGTCCGCCGGCCTGTTTGCGGTATTACCGCACCTTTAACACCGTCCGCAAGGGTTGTAATGACCCCTATGTGGTAAGACTCAAAATCAGGGACTATCTAGACTGAGGGTTTCCATCCTTTCCTTTTCTATAATGAGCGCGACTTCTGATCAGTCGAAAGTCCTGAGCTACCTATGACTTTGATGATCACTGCGGTAGTGCTCACATTAGACACAATCACAACAGTGACCACACCTTGCAAGGCGGTAGCAGCGACCGCCCGGATTTCCATATTCTGGATACAATATTTTGGCAGGATGATATTTAATACTCGATATGGTGACACAACACTAAGTACCCCAACCCATAAAATGGGGTTACCAACAGAAACTATCAGGGAAACTTCATCATTACAAAATGGCTCCCCATGATTAAAAATAACTTCAGCAAGTACCAACTGGCACAAAGGAAACAATAATAGCTATAAATCTCCCAACCCCACCCTGAATTATCATTGAAAGGACAGCTTTAGGTATGTTTTCGATTTTCAATCATTTTGCTTTTAAGCATCAGCATGCCCCTTCTCCAAATACCCATTTTTCTATCAAATATACCATTTTCATCTTGGTCAAAACACCCCAAAAACATCTTGTATTTTTACACATGCTATATGACTTCTAGAGGGGGGCTTGCAAAATGACAAATCTCTGTGTTACTTTGCTAAATTGAGTGGAGACAGGTGGTGATGTTGCAAGACCCGCAGGCTGTGACAGTATGTGTTTGTGTGTAAGCGTGTTGCCCTGTCTGTGGTTTAGCTGCCTGCCAATGGAAGGGTTCAGGGATGTGTAATGCTTCCTTCTTCAATCTGGCTAGATCTTCTGATTTACATCTGGGGTGGACTGCCCTTCAGGAAGCTACTTCTAAGGTGCTGGCCATCTACCAGTAGCTCCCGAGCTGCCCATTGGAGACCACCATCCACTGTGAATTAATGATTGATTGTGGCACACACAATACAAAGGAATTCTATAGAGAGCATTTGGTTTGCATAGAAGGCATCTGATCTCTTGACCACTGAGATAATCTTGTCTTTTAGTGGTCTAGAGAAAACTGATCTTTTTGGCGTTTCTATGGCATCTCTCAACTAATTTTCTGTTGTTTCCTAGCTACTGTGTAAAAGATCCCTGCGAATAGTTAGCCCAGCCACATGCTCTCAAAATAACCCTTAACCTCATATTTATTTACTAATACTTTTATTTAGACAGAGTCACATGCTACAAAAACCCATCCTCTTCTGTTGGAGCTATGCGATAATTCCGAAACAATTGTCGGAGTAATGTATAAATGCTAAAAACAGACAATTAATTTGAAGACTAGTCTCTCCACCAGCTAGTGTTGCAATTTTAAGGAAGGTTTAACAGGAAAGGACTTGACACATATGTACGCATGCATGCATGACCCTGCCTTATGGCAGTTCCACCCCTTTGGTTTTTTACCATTCCGACTCTGGGTCCCAGTGCTTAATTTGTAAAATAATGAGTGGTGGTGTCCAAAGCTTTGCTCAGAAGCACACAGTTGGTGCTATTAGGTGTTGGTGCACCTACTACCAAGGCTACATAGTCTTTAATCCACCTAATGCCTCTTTCATCCACCTCCAGACACTCCCTGCCCCTTTATCTCACTCTTGCAGGTTCCTGCTTTCTCCCTTTGTGACGGTTTCTCTTTCTCGTCCCTGTTCTTCCCGCTTTGCTTGTTTTTTCCCTCTCTCGTACTATGCAAATGTATTATGTGGAAAACTAGGTGCCAATCTCCTAAAAATGAGCCCCAGTGGTCTCCACCGGCTTAAATTACGGACTGGTGGGCCCACTTCTATGGTCTTCCATGCTTCCTGAACCATGGCCGGCTCAGCCTCCTAGGATTTCCAGACACAGGGTAGCTCCGCCCCTTTGGTCTTCCAGTCTCACTGCAACTGTGGCTGTAATGTCCATTTGCCTTTCCATGCTTCCTGCATGGGGTCGACTCCGGCATCCAAGAATTGATCAATACATATGTTTACTACATCTGTTAGATGCTGAGACGTGGCATGATAATACATTGCCTTTGTTATGGAAAGTTAATGCTGTGCAACAGGAGAACGTTATTTATAGGAACACTCTGTCCAGAATAACTGAAGAGCACAGGCCGTTTTAGCTTGCTTTATTTATAGACTGATTTGCAGGTTTGTTGTGAAGCACATCAGTGGAGGTCAGTGCACTTTGCACTTGAGTGAGGCTCTAATATACACATATAAAGACTGAGATCCTGTCGTACAGATACTTCTCACAGGGAACAGGGTGAGCAGTTAGGGGTCACACGTTGTATAAACACAACTGGAAAGTGCTGTTTAGTGTTGTGATGGGAGCTCTTTCATTCCCCTCTTGAACACAATGTAGAGAAATGGCCTTTCCCAGGTTTAGAGGAATGCAGTTCCAGATCGTGGGTGCTCCCCTGAAGGATGGCTTGCACAGACGTCTTTGCTTGGTGACTTTGAGAATTCCACACAGCAGTTCTTCTGTGCTTCTAGGATGTCTAGTTTCCCACAGGATATGTAATGTATGTGCTCGGTGACTTAGGGCATTGTAGTATGCTGTGGTATATGTTATACATGTAAGTTAGCATCACGTTCACAGATATCGGCTTTAAATAGGCAGGTACTGAGGAGCTGCACTTCTTTAATTTGAAAGGAAGGATAACTGCACTTCTCAGTACTGCTGCAATACGTGTAATAGGAAAGTACCTGCAGTACGTGTAATAGTAGAGTACCTGCACTTCTCAGCACTACTACAATACATGTAATTGGAGAGTACCTGTACTTCTCAGCACTGCTGCAATACATGTAATAGTAGAGTACCTGCAGTACGTGTAATAGGAGAGTACCTGCACTTCTCAGCGCTACTACAATACATGTAATAGGAGATTACCTGTACTTCTCAGTACTGCTGCAATACGTGTAATAGGAGAGTACCTGGAGTATGTGTAATAGGAGAGTACCTGCACTTCTCAGCACTGCTGCAATACGTGTAATCGGAGAGTACCTGCAGTACGTGTAATAGTAGAGTACCTGCACTTCTCAGCACTGCTACAATACGTGTAATAGTAGAGTACCTGCACTTCTCAGCACTGCTGCAATACGTGTAATAGGAGAGTACCTGCAGTGCGTGTAATAGGAGAGTACCTGCACTTCTAAGCACTGTTGCAATACGTGTAATAGGAGAGTACCTGCAGTGCGTGTAATAGGAGAGTACCTCCACTTTTCAGCACTGCTGCAATATGTGTAATAGGAGAGTACCTGCACTTCTCAGCACAGCTGCAATATGTGTAATAGGAGAGTACCTGCAGTATGTGTAATAGTAGAGTACCTGTACTTATCAGCACTGCTACAATACATGTAATAGGAGAGTACCTGCACTTCTCAGCACTGCTGCAATACGTGTAATAAGAGAGTACCTGCAGTGCGTGTAATAGGTGAGTACCTGCACTTCTCAGCACTGCTGCAATACGTGTAATAAGAGAGTACCTGCAGTGCGTGTAATAGGTGAGTACCTGCACTTCTCAGCACTGCTGCAATATGTGTAATAGGAGAGTACCTGCACTTCTCGGTACTGCTGCAATACGTGTAATAGGAGAGTACCTGCAGTATGTGTAATAGGAGAGTACCTGCACTTCTCAGCACTGCTGCAATACGTGTAATCGGAGAGTACCTGCAGTACGTGTCATAGTAGAGTACCTGCACTTCTCAGCACTTCTACAATACATGTAATAGGAGAGTACCTGCACTTCTCAGCACTGCTGCAATACGTGTAATAGGAGAGTACCTACAGTGCGTGTAATAGGAGAGTACCTCCACTTTTCAGCACTGCTGCAATATGTGTAATAGGAGAGTACCTGCACTTCTCAGCACTGCTGCAATATGTGTAATAGGAGAGTACCTGCAGTATGTGTAATAGTAGAGTACCTGCACTTTTCAGCACAGCTACATGTAATAGGAGAGTACCTGCAGTTCTCAGCACTGCTGTAATACGTGTAATAGGAGAGTACCTGCAGTGCGTGTAACAGGAGAGTACTTGCACTTCTCAGCACTGCTGCAATATGTGTAATAGGAGAGTACCTGCACTTCTCAGCACTGCTTAATTTGTCAATAAAAACATGCCGGTGCCCAAAGCCCTCCTCTTAAACACGCAGCTGCTGCAATTAAATGTGGGAACACGGAATACTGAAGCAGAGTAATCCTGAAGCCATCTCGGACCTCTTCAATCCATATACAGCCACTCCCTGCCCCTTCAGCTCACTCTTGCAGCTTTCTGCTTTCTACCTTTGCAACGCTTTTTTGTTTTTCTCTTCCTCCGTCTTTCCCATATGCTCGCAGCAAATGCTTGCAGCAGAAGAATAAGTGCCGGTGCTCAGCACCAGAAACAACAAGCACAAATTAAGCACTGCTTCTCAGCCCTGATGCAATACGTGTAATAGGACAGTGCCTGCACTTCGCAGTCATACAAAGCTACTCTGGATAGTGAGCACCAACACTTCTATGTTTCCTTGTAAAGCTCTGATTGTAATTTTATTACGGATATTTTAAATGTAATTTACATTAGCCACCAGATCAATCCTATGTTAAATGTAAATTATAAAAGGATATGTTAAAACACATTGGTTTCAGTCGATCGTGGTCAGTGAGCAAATGCGGAGACAACTGGTGCCCGGGCTTTAGGAGCACGTGGGGCGGGTTGCAAAGGAAAAGCGCCTGTTAGCGGGTCTATCAAGACAAGATGCTCATCCCACACCCTCCCTTGGTAACGGAGCGTACTCGTGCTTCCCAAGGCAGCCGCCTAGCATCCACCCCCTGCTGTCGCTCCAGCCCGTGGAAAGCTGAGCACTTCCAGGGTGGTCACTAGCTCGAAAGCTGGTAGGGCTGAATCTACCTGTAATCCTTCGGAGGTTGATGCATTTACTGTCTTTAAATTAGGGGCCATGAAGGAGGAAAGTAAGGGCTGCATTACAATAGTTACTGCTACACATTGCTGAGAAAAACATGAAATTAGCAGCCGAGGTCTCAGCAAGCAAGGGCCCGCGGTACAAGCCCACATCTCGTAGAGGCACTGCCGGTGCTCGACCAAACCCACGGGACAGTCACAAATCTAAATGACGACTTTCCACTTGAAAGCTTTTGCCGATCAGTGTATTTCTGTGTCTTGGGATATGTACCCCCAGAAACGTACTCTGACGTTGTAAACTGTTTCACACCATGATAGGTACTATGGTAAAAGGAAGTGTCTGAAAACTATTTGGTCCGAATATATTCTTCAAGGTGTGCTTTTCACAAAAAGGACCCCAGTAATCGAAACGTAAGATATTTTCCAATCAGTTTCAAAATTCAAAGCAATTTTTAAAATGGTTTGATACAACCAAAAACGAATTAAAACATGTCATAATGATTTTAAATGATGTTCAGAAAAGTTAATAGTTTTAGAACTTTTGGAATCCTAGGCCAGGAGCACACAGCTGGGCCCGTTTGGTGACGTCAGGCGCACGGAGGTGGCGAGTGGAATCCATTGGCAATGGCCCTGGCCGCATTCCAGACCCTCCGTGTTTCTGAGCAGGGGCTGGTCCCGTTGATCTACTTTACAACCGTCCCCGGTATCAAGGATCTATGGGAGAATAATGCTTCTCCTCTGAACGTCATCTCCGTTGTCTCCACTACTATAATTATTGATTTTTTTCAGGAAGGCGTATCAGGATAGAGTGCTAACTAAAACCAGTTATCTGTAAAGATGGTGGGAAAAAAACGTTATTTAAGAACCGAAGATGTCAATCTAAAATGTATTTTTTTAGTTGGTTGTTTTACCTGCTTGTTTTGGTTACTATGGAATAAAGTTATGTGGTTTTGAGTAAAAAGTTTGATTGCATAGTAGAAGAATTCTTAGAATGTTATGCTCAGTCTAAGCTATTACAATGTGTTCTTTTTTTAATCGACTGCAGGCAACTGATAATTTTTTATGCCCTGCTGTGGATTCCAAAATTCGATAAAATACACATAAAATAAATGTGTTTCCAACAGATAGTAAGTAAAATAAAATGATTTTATTTATTGACATTCAACTGTAATCTTTGTAACTAAATATCCTTTCAATATAAAATCACTTATCTGAACGTTATACAAATTCCCCTTGAGAGATTTACATTCAACATTACAGTCTTGGGTAAATTACTTACAAGGTTTACTACCAGAATATCAAGATTTATATATCAACTGCCAACTATTGTGGTCTTAATGTTGACTAGCATTATATCGTAAAGGTATGTATAGTTGAATATGTATAGATGTACTATACTTATTCCCACTTGTATGTATCTTTACAATATGTACATCTTCAAGGTATGTAGATGTGGCGTTAGGAATAGTAAGCCTATGTTTACTTATTCAAAAAGGTGTGTTTGTCAGTATTTAGGCCACAATATTTTGGTGGGTGAATATATTCGTCCTTGAAATTCTGGATACAACCCACTTCCGTCCATTTACACCTATAACTAGTGATCTCTCTGAGGGAATGGTTGGTTGACTGTTAATGAATGGGAAACATCTGGGTGTTCCAAAGTCGGAAAACCCATGCATTCTCCTGCGATGGCACACTTGTAGATTTCCTTTTAGCAGATGTAATTGGTCGACCTCCAGATTTCTTCCCTTCATTGTTCCTTTGAGCTCTTTTTTGTCTAAGACAGTTTCGCCTACACGCCTAACCCTAACCCGTATACCTATCCTGACCCCAAGGTGTGAAATCGAGGCCTTTGTTCACTGTGGCTTCCGATGCCATTATGCAATGGAACGAGCTTCCCTGGGCAATCGAGGGGTATTTGCATCGCTCCAACATACTCAGAAGAAACCTGGGCTTTGACAACAGTTGATTCAACCTTAGCTTGCCTTTTCAGACTTTGACAGATGATGACAAAAATTACCCTCTTGGGAGAAAAAAGTTTTGGCATGTTTTGTGCACTTGAAAAAGGGATGTCTTTATTAAAAAAAACAGTTCAACAGTGTGGGATCTGTTTAGATACATTTTGGCAGGATCCCCATGCTGCACGTAGCTTGAAACCAGTGGCTGTTCCTGGCTGTCTGGGGTCAAACCAAGGCTATGAAGATAGTGTGTTTCCTTCACGCCCAGTTGACACAAGAAGAGAGCATAAAGAAAGATAAACGAGGGCAACAAGAATCTATGGCCCATATTTAAGAAAAAGTGGCGCATCAATGCTGATGCGCCACTTTTTCTGTCCCCCCCCTACCGGCACCTAACGACACCATGGTTGTGCAGTATTTCTAATACCGCGCACCATAGCGGTCGTTAGCACAATAGCGTCAAAATATTTGACTCTATTGTGGCGCTTTGCTACACTGGCGTCAACAATTGCTCCGGTAGTGCAGCAAAGTGAAGGAGGCCCATAGGTTCCTACGGAGAGTCATTTTAACGCCCGCTCTGAGCAGGGGTTAAAAATGACGCAAACAATGGTGCACTGAAATCTGTTACATTTCACTACGCCAGTTTTGCGGGCCTCCTAGCGCCGGAACGCCCCCTTGCATACATTATGCCTGGCGCAGGTGTAATGTGGCGCAAGGATTTACAAAGGATGCATTGCACCACTTTGTAAATATGGCGCGTGGAAAAAGCCACTTTAGCGCTGCCTTAGGGTAAAATAAATTATGCTATGGCGGCGCTAAGGTGGCGCTAGGGGCTCTTACATATAGCCCTAAGGGTGTTCAAGCAGATATTAGAAGTAGCTTTATCTACTACATCATGAAATCTGATGCGCGTTAGTCTGTGTTATCCTTTCTTGGGTAACAGAAGAACACAGACATGGCATCCCTCGAGGGCCCAGGGGAAGTAGTGGGAGACAGGTTCATGATGTCTATGAGACTATGGGGGTCATTCTGACCCCCGCGGGCGGCGGGAGCCGCCCGCCTGGAGGGAGCTGCGACCGCGGAGGCCATTCTGGCTTTCCCGCTGGGCTGGCGGGCGACCGCCAGAAGGCCGCCCGCCAGCCCAGCGGGAAACCCCTCCCCACGAGGAAGCCGGCTCCGAATGGAGCCGGCGGAGTGGGTAGGTGCGACAGGTGCAGTGGCACCCGTCGCGTATTTCAGTGTCTGCAAGGCAGACACTGAAATACAAAGTGGGGCCCTCTTACGGGGGCCCCTGCAGTGCCCATGCCATTGGCATGGGCACTGCAGGGGCCCCCAGGGGCCCCACGACACCCCTCACCGCCATCCTGTTCCTTGCGGTCGGAGCCTTCCCAGGGCAGCGGAAAACCGGCGGGAGACTGCCGGTTTTCCTGGTCTGACCGCGGCCAAACCGCCGCGGTCAGAATGCCCTGCGGGGCACCACCAGCCTGTTGGCGGTGCTCCCGCATCCCCGGCCCCGGCGGTCCTTGACCGCCGGGGTCGGAATGACCCCCTATGTATTGTTATTTATTATTGAATGCTTTCCTTTTAAAAATATGCTGAGGAAGTGGAGGAAATTGTGCTGACATCAGGGGAAACGAGGATGAACCCTAAAACACTAGAGGAGATCTGTGGAAATAAATGTTAAAAGAATATTATGAATACTACAACATTATGATCAGGGAACTGCAATGGATAGACTGCATTTTATGCTCTCCTGTGTCAGTGAGAATGCTACCCATACAATTGTCTGGATACTTGTTGGCGGGTGATACCACATTTGGAAGAAAAAGCAAAAAAAACCATCTATTGCATCTTGGATCGCTGCTGCGGTGAAAAGTTGCAGTTCCAACATAAGCTAGAAATCTACCCTTACTTGACATGCCCTATTGGGCAGGCGTAATAGAGCTTTCACCCTGTCCCGCTTGGGTTATGATAATCCCTCTTATATTGGATTGCTGATCACAATGCATGTGGATTGCAAGAGGTCAACATGTCACTCCAGCATGTGAAGTGCTCCACTGGCTTCCAGCACAACAGTGGGCAGAGTTTAAGGTACTCTGCCCTAATCATTGGACAGTAATAGACAAACAGCTGAACCTTTTGAAAAAGGTATGTAGGAAATACCTAGTAAAGAGGCCATTTTGGTAGGACAATACCAGACTGGTTCTTCCGCAAGGTAAAAAAGTGGGGTTGGGCTATCTGACTTTGGGAGTCCTGGTACAACACTTTGAAATGCATTGATTTAAATTAAAGTCATTGATGTCCACTCTCAGATCAGGTAAATGTTAAAGACAAGGAGCTTACGGGTAAATGCTCACTAGAGTGGGTTTCTGTCGTAGAAGCTGTGACCCATATGGTGTGAACTCCAGTTGCAGTAAAGAAATTCGTCTTAACACTGAAAGGTTGTGTGTTCAAATATGAACTCCAAATTCATTGCCAAAGATAAAGTGGAAAATATTCCATGTCCCACCAAGACCAATTTAGGATATGATGAACTGCAGCCCTCACTCACCTTCTGAAGTGGCTGATAGCTTAATGAGACCCTAGCGGTGACAACTCTCATCAGCTACCTCTGAGCAGCGGGTGGATGAAGGATGCTGGTCAGATGTGCGGCAGTTTGCAATCCTGATCTATACGTAAACTTTGCAGCCTTCTTCGACTTCAGCTGGGGCTCGAGGCCTTGATAACTCCTCTCTGGCACTGAAGAGAATATGCTGGGATGGATGGCAGTACTGGTGCCAGCCCTTACAGTCTCCATTCATATATCACTGCAGCTCTAAAAGGCATCACAAGACCTTTTTAAATTTGTGTCTACTATGCCACTATGAATCTCCCAAAGGTTGGACCAGTAAGCTGTCCTTGATCACCAAAGCAAAATTCATTATTTGATGTAAGTAAAGAGAACTTTGAAAATTTGCTGACACTGATGTATGTTAACTCTACACATGGACAGTTCTGCACAACTCCTGCAGTGCACCCTTGCATCGTGAGTCCTCAGTCCACTGTCTGTATCAAACATTACCTTGAAGGTAAATCACCTTACTAAAGTACCCTGGCTTTTCCTGTCTTCTTTCAATGAAGGATGAACTATTGCTGCTCTGATGATGCTGAAAATAACAATCAGGCTCAACGGAGGCTTGAATATTGCTGCTCTGATGAGGCTGAGGACAACAACTAGCCTCAGTACAGACTGACTACTGCTACTCTGCTGCCGCTAAGAACGCACCACCAGCCTCAGTGCAGCCTGGACTAGTGCTGCTCTGCTGATGTTGAGAAACAACAACCAGCCTCAGTGCAGGCTGGACTAGTGCTGCTCTGTTGATACTAAGAAACAACAACCAGCCTCAGTGCAGCCTGGACTAGTGCGACTCTGCTGATATTGAGAAACAACAATCAACCTCAGTACAGGCCGGACTAGTGCGACTCTGCTGATATTGAGAAACAACAACCAGCCTCAGTGCAGCTTGGACTAGTGCTGCTCTGGTGATACTGAGAAACAACAACCAGCCTCAGTGCAGCCTGGACTAGTGCGACTCTGCTGATGTTGAGTAAGAATGCAACCAACCTCACTGTGGACTGGATTATTGCTACTCCGCTGATGCTAACAAACAGCAACCGGCCCCAGTGCAGGCTGGACAAGTGCTACTCTAATGATGCTGAGAAGAAACAACAATCAACCACTGGACTAGTGCTGCTCTAATGATGCTAAGAAACAACAATCAACCCCAGTGCAGGCTGGACTAGTGCTGCTCTAATGATGCTAAGAAACAGCAACCAGCCCAATGCAGGCTGGACTAGTGCTGCTCTGGTGATACTGATACTGAGAAACAGCAACCAGCCCCAATGCAGGCTGGACTAGTGCTGCTCTAATGATACTGAGAAACAGCAACCAGCCCCAATGCAGGCTGGACTAGTGCTGCTCTGCTGATACTAAGAAACAACAACCAACCCCAATACAGGCTGGACTAGTGCTGCTCTGCTGATACTGATACTGATACTGAGAAACAGCAACCAGCCCCAATGCAGGCTGGACTAGTGCTGCTCTAATGATACTGAGAAACAGCAACCAGCCCCAATTCAGGCTGGACTAGTGCTGCTCTAATGATACTGAGAAACAGCAACCAGCCCCAATTCAGGTTGGACTAGTGCTGCTCTAATGATGCTAAGAAACAACAACCAGCCCCAATGCAGGCTGGACTAGTGCTGCTCTAATGATGCCAAGAAACAACAATCAACCGCAATGCAGGTTGGACTAGTGCTGCTCTAATGATGCCAAGAAACAACAATCAACCGCAATGCAGGTTGGACTAGTGCTGCTCTAATGATGCCAAGAAACAACAATCAACCCCAATGCAGGCTGGACTAGTGCTGCTTTGGTGATGTTGCACAACAGCAACCAGCCTCAATGCAGGCTGGACCATTGCCGCTCCGCTGATGCTGAAGAAGAACAGCAAGCCTGAATGCAGGCTGGACTAGCCTCTCTGGTGTAACTTATGCCAGCCCTTCTTCAGCTTCGAGGGTACAGAAGTAATTCCATCTGCTATAATAATGGTGGTTGCAAAGTCCTGGAAAATGTCATGTTACGCGTTTTCCAGCGCACTCTACTGCGTGATGGCCACCACAAACCTCCAGTAACTGGCGCAAAGTTGTTTTAAGTATTTAATGATGTTTGCTGAAGCGAAACCATGGAGCCTACCAGTCATCCCCTAAACCTCCCTTCCACTGTCAAGAACAATTATTGCGAGGAACCTTCTAAAGATAGACCCACAAATCTAAAAGCACCGTGAAAATTATGGGGTGCCTCACACTCTTGTATAGCATAGTAGTTATAATTATTCTGAAGCTCAGCCAGACCCTGTCATTTCCATCCCCTGCATGGCCATTCCATAGTTTCTATGATTGGGCTTTTGGAGTCTTCAGGGTTGCGCGTCAGCTTGTGGATGGCTGTTACCCTACAGAAAACCCCTCGGTGCAGAGACAGTCAGACCATGCAAGACAAATGTGGTGGGCCACAGGAGCCTGCAGAGCTCAGGAGGCACCTTAAATAACCATATTTGTACTTACCTATTTCATTTGGGTTTATTTATTCATCATCACTAGCCATTCCCGCAGGAATGCTGTGCAGAGATTCAAAAATTAGTGGGGCCCTTAGCACTGAGAACGTTGTGTGTCAGATTATATCATCATCGCAAATATCATCTGTAAGCTTCAGAGTGTCTACTACCATGGTATCGTGAATGGAAGTTTTTATTGGTAAGGAAATATATACCATTTGTAGGGCACACCTATGCACCCTGAATGTATACATAGGGTATATATAGATAAGCATACATTTACCATCCATATTGCCACATCTATGCGTCTACAAGATATTTTCATAAATATTATTAGTATATATAGGCAAATATCCATTTACTATGCTTAAAGTCACATCTACGTGACTTGCAGATGTATGCATCATAACTATACATAGGCAAGTATAGTTTTACTGTTCTTAATGCCACATCTATGTGCCTTGAAGTTCTGTATATCAGCCATATGTATAGGTAAGTATATATTTACTATTCTTAACACCACATCTATGTCCTTGAAGATACATATATATTGTAAGTAGATTTAATACTAAAACCCACATCTACATGCCTTGAATATATATATTTATACATACATAGAGATATATATATATATATATATATATATATGTATATATATATATATATATATATTGCCATTCGTTTCTCCCCTCCAGGAGCCTCTCTTGCCCGAGGCTGGTTGAGAATTCCAATCCAAGACGGAGAAATAAGGCGGCACCACCAGGATGAGATTCAAAATCCTTATTATTACATTTATTACATTTTAAAGTGCTCGGTGCTCATAAACATGGTAACGCGTTTCAGCCGTAGTCTTCAATATGCCTTGAATATATATACATATATATATATATATATATATATATATATATATATATATATATATAACCTAATACCGGTCGCCACTAGGTATAGTTAGGATCTAGTTTCCACAGAAAAAAGCATTTTTTGTTTTGCTAATACCTTTGGCGCCGTTTGATGAATCTTTACAAACTTTTCCCCCAAAAATACAACACTCACTTCAGTTTCCGTCTCGAAAGTTTTGGGGTGATACCTCAAGCAGGGGACGAGAAAAAGGGGGGAACCCAAAACACTTTTTCCCCATGCATTTTTGCATAGGGATTTCGAACAGGAACAGCGCTCAGACCACTGGATGGAATTACACCAAATTTGGCAGAAAGGTAGCTCTTGGTCCAGAAATGTGACTTTTTTGTTATTTGGTGCCAATCCGTTCAGTAGTTTTTGAGTACATAAAGAAAATCCAAACTTATATATATATATAAGGATGCAAAGGCTCTGCAAAACCTCCCGTTCTCGTGCTGAGATCTGATTGGCTGCCAACACCTCAACAAGGAAGTGTTGGCAGCCATGTTGGGACTCGGCTTCAGTCGAGCCCCAGAAAAAAAGATTTAAAAACATAAAAAGGGCCAGGGTAGGGACACCCTCACCCCTTAGCTCTGGTGCTGCCCCTCCCCCCACGGAGTAAAGAAGCATTTTTTTTTTTACTTTTTGGTGGGAGACAGGGCGGATCCATGGATCCGCTGAAAATGTAAAAACATTTTATAAAAACAAGAGCAGGCTCCTGCGCTTGTTTAAATGCAGACCCGGGGTGGGCCAGGTTACAAGGCATTGACATTTTGAATGCAGAGAGAGGCCCATCCTGCCCCCCGCAGTCCCGGGGACTGCCACCTCCCCAGGGCTAATGTCCTAATCAAATGCTGGGTGGCGCCTGCCCTGGAACCACATCTCCAGGGTTTGCAAACCTCTTAATAAAATGCGTCGGAGCCACCCCCCCAGCAGTCATAGGACCCCCACCTCCCTGGAGCTAACATCTTAATGAAATAATTCCATGTGCCCCAGGGCCTGACCCCTCCCTTGGACAGAATTAGTAATGAAATGCGGGGGAGCCTGCACCTCCGCTGCCCCAGGGACCTCCACCTCCCCAAAGCAGAATTAGTAATGGAATGCGAGGGGGATTCATGGCTCCCCCACAGCCTGGGGGACCACCACCTCCCTGGGGCACAATTTGTAATGGAATGCGGGGTGGCCGCCCGGCTCCCCTGCATCCCCGGGAACTGCCACCTCCCTAGACTAAATTTAAATAAGATAGGGGGTCTGTTTCTGATGCCCGGGAACCACCACCTTCCCAGGGCTGTATAAGTTGTAGGGGCGCCACGTGGCAACCCTTGAAGAGCCAATGATGGCCGTGTGGACCACCACCCCTCCAGGGCCAGCTCCTGCTATGGCCTGGGGTATCCACCCCCGGGACATATGTTTGTTCTGTTTTGGCGGGAGCTTTGACAGCTCCTGCGAAGTCAGAGCAAACACTCCGGTTCCAGCAAGTGAGAGCTGTCAAACAGCTCTCACTTGCTGGAAGCAGAGGTTTGCTCTGTTTCCCTGCCTGCAGAGATGCAGGCGGAGAAACAGAGGAAACAATTGTTCTCACAGAGAGGGAGCTGCATGTTTAGCAGCTTCCTCTCTGTGACAGCAATGCTGGCTTCCGCAGGAAGCAGGGAGCCGGTGGGACCAGGGGGTCTTCAGGTTCTACCCGGGGTCCCCAACAGTGGTGACTGGGTGCCCTGGGGGGCATCCAGGTGACATGGCTGGGCCCAGGGGGATGGGGTCCTAAGGGCCTAGATCGGCCTGGGAAGGAGGGCCACACAGCCCCCTGCACAGAAAATATATATATTACTGCTGGGCCCTGGGCGATGGGGTCCCTGGGTCATAAATGGGCCAGGGAAGGTGGGCCGACCCTCACCCCCCCCAAAATATTTTAGAAGGCAGGGCCCCAAAGGGATGGGGCTTTCGGGCCAAGATTGGCCCAGGGCAGGGGGGGGCATGTGGCCTTCCCCCTAAAAAAAACACATTTTAGAAGGCCGGCCCTGGGGGATGGGGCCCCCGAGGCTGAAATCGGCTGGGGGAGGGAGGCCACTTTGATCTTCGGCCAACTCTCGCTGCATATAGCCAAAGGCTTGGGACTGGGTGGTAAGGGGCGTTGGCCGCAGAGACTGGCTGCAGGCTAGGCCCTGTGGCCAACCCCACCGCGCATGGCCAAAGGCAGTGCGTGATGCAAGGTTGAGTGGTTATAGGGTGTTGGCTATAGGGCCTGGCCAAAAGCCAGACCCTGCAGCCAACCGCTGCCACACAGGGCCAAAGGCCATGCGCGGCGGTGGTCGGATTAATGGATAGTAATGAAAATTACTTTACGTTAAAAAACACATAGAAATTCACTGGACAAAAACAAAGGTTACAGGGACGTTATATTAGGAAATAACATTTAAAAAACCATAGAAATTCACTTAAAAAACAAAGGTTACAGGGACGTTATAGTTTGGCTTACATTTTAAATGTACAAAACCATAGAATTCACATGCTATAGTTAGAGTTATCTCAAGTAACTATAACTCATGCCCTAAGGTAACTATAACTTATACCCTCACCATGCATTGCTAATTGCCCCACAAATTACAGCACTCATGACATCTTTGATAACATTATTGATAATGTAATGTAATATCCAGCACAACGCGTTGCCTTGATGAACCTACAATCCAAACGCCACAAAAGCAACGTACCGCGGCTCGTTATCAGACAGCGTCTTTCATTTTTAATTATAGCAGCAATTTTCCTGACGCGTTTCGGAGCCTCCGCTCCTTGCTCACAGGTTCAAATATATATTTCCTGATTTATTGAAACAATGGCAAACAGATACAGTGGCTTGTTCAAATAAATTAATTAATACTTTAATTATCCATGCTGAAAGAAGACTTGCACAAGCAACGGAAAAAATTAAGGAGCTGAAAAAAGCCTTGGAAAAATGTAAGGGCACTGAGGAAGGGACGAGAGGCCTTGAGGAACTTGAAAATAAATTTGACAAGCATGAAAAGGAAGTTCAACAGAAAAATGTAAAAAAATTAAATGGAGGCAAAAGTGATTATTCAGCACGGAGTGTGTACACGTTTGCAAGACGATTTGATGCAATGTACAGCAGACAGGCGATAGACCGAATTCAAGATAAGTCAGAAAGACCCTCTGGTGTGGAAATCTCTGAAATGAGTTCGGGGGATGAAGGACCGTGATGGCACACACCACCAAGCTAGATTTTTCAGGAGAAATGAGGCTGTTACAGATGTCAACTCACAGGAAAGGTGGAGACAAGATGAGGTCAGGGAACCAGACCGATTGAAAAGAACAAGGCGGAGCAGGAAAAGGAAGAGGAAACAGAAGTACAAGAAAGTGATATTAGATTCAAATGATAATCTTGTGAACAATCTATCCTGAAAAGCTCTCAATAGTAAACACATTAATCTTTTGAATAGAGGTCTTACATTTTGGCCTAGTACGAGAATGGAGTTGGCAACATCAATAATTGATCTGTACAAATTCTGCAGGAAAATAAAATTAAAGAAATATTTTGCGGATAAACCCCCTAATGGTACAAACTTGGGAGCACCTCAATCCCTGTCGAATTTGACATCAAAGGATACTATGGGGGTTATTACAACTTTGGAGGAGGTGTTAATCCGTCCCAAAAGTGACGGTAACTTGACGGATATACCACCAGCCGTATTACGAGTCCATTATGTCCTATGGAACTCGTAATACGGCTGGTGGTATATCCGTCACATTTGGGACGGATTAACACCTCCTCCAAAGTTGTAATAACCCCCTGTATCATTATGGGACTTATGGAACCTAGAACAAGAGTCTAGTACAACATCAACTCTGAATAAAGGGGAATTATCGAACTTGCAATTTTGTACTAAAATGGGAGTTGAAACGAACAAATCAGGAATCAGTGGCTGTAAATCAAAGTCTAAATTTTGTCCACAGTTACCGCCAGGGAATAAGGTTGACTTGTTTCAGGAACTGATGGTTGATGACCTGAGAGATATTACTAAAAATGAAAAACAGAAACATCACAGACATGCAAATAATATGACTAATAATGATTGGTGGGCATTACAAGATCTACAAGACAAAAATATTGTAATAAAAGCCTCAGACAAAGGGGGAAATATAGTGGTGATGGATCGCAGTGGATACAGCAAGGATATTAATAGACAATTATCGATTCAAGACAACTATGAAAAATTGGAGAAAGATCCCATGAAAGAAGTCACAAGGATATTTCATGAAAAATTAAACAACTGGTACAAAAAAAGGTTTGTTGGAAGATGTGGAACTGATGTATATCAAAAAACAATATCCCATAACACCAACAATATATGTGCTACCGAAAGTACACAAAAGCATGAAAAATCCTCCGGGATGTCCTATAATCAGATCTTGTGAGTCATTACTGGAAAATGCATCAAGATTCGTAGACATTTTTTTACTCCAATATGTGGCGGCACTTCCATCTTATTTTAGAGCTTCCATGCATTTTTTTTTATCGGATTAATGATATACCATGGAAATGTGAGTATATAATGGCAACAGTGGATGTTGTGTCTTTATATACCTCAGTGAAACATGAGGATGGCGTGAAAGCCTGTGCATACTTTCTATGTAGTAGATCATTAAGCTTATTGGAGCACACACACATGTTAGAAATGATAGAGTTCTGTCTTACTAATAACATTTGTATCTTTAATGGCAACTATTATATCTAGAAGAAAGGGACAGCCATGGGAACATCTTTCACTCCCACTTATGCAAACCTTATGATGGGCCACTGAGAAGCGGAATGTATATGGACAGAAGAAAATACAGAGATTTTGGATAAGGTGGTCCTGTGGGTTCGTTTTATTGATGATATCTTTTTGGGAAGGAGAGCAGAATGAACTAGAGTTGTTCTTAAATTAATTTAAAAACAACCCGCTTGGATTAGAATTTGCATTTGAAATAAGCAAAGAAAGAATAAACTTTTTGGATATTGAAGTGTATATTGAATATGAGAAGATCTGTATAAAACTATACTGCAAACCTACCAGCTATAATAGTATTTTATTTGCCAATGGCTTACGCCCAAAAACACTTAAATGCAGTGTGCCCTATGGAGAATCCTTAAGAGCCAGAAGAAGCTGCTCTGAATTGAGCAACTTTAAAATACAGGCGATGAAATGTTTCAGAGATTCACAAAGAGGGGATAACCAGCATCCATTTTGGAGGACGCTGTGAAAAGAGCCATGGAAAAGAACAGGGAGGACTTATTAGTTCCTAAAAATAATAAAAAAGAAAAGAAAAATAATCAGGATCAAATCATTAGATATATCATGGATTATAATTGTTCAGATGAAGAAATTAGAACAGCCCTTGGAAAGAACTGGAGGATTATTAGGAAAGATCAAGAATTGAAAGAATGGGTGACAGAACATCCAAGGCTCACCTATAGAAAAACACCATCTTTGGATGAGTTAGCTAGTCAAAAGTTATTTACCCTTGCAAGGAAGTGGAACAAGAAGCTTGCTCCAAACGGAAGGTTTAGTCAAGTGCATGAAGTGCAAAGCCTGCCAGTATGGTAAGAATATGACTGAGTTCAAAAGTTTTGATGGATCCGTGAGGAGGATCAGAAACCGGATATGGTGTGAAACCCCATTCATTGTTTACATCTTAGAATGTCTATGTGGCAAAAAGTACATAGGCAGCACTGTAAACAAACTGAAACTACGCATACTGTAACATTTAGGAGGAATAACAAATAGGGACTACTCCTATGTTATTGCCAAACACATTTGGGATCACCATGCTGGAGACTACAAGGACATTCGTTATTATGGCATCCATCATGTGAAAACCAATATAAGAGGGGGAGATTGTGACTGACCCTTAGGAGAGCGGAATCCAGATGGAGCATAATGATAGTAACAGAAATAACTTGAGGTTTGAATACGGATGCAGAACTTCATGTCCATTTATAAACAATATGAAAATTATAAATATTGTTAGGATAGGTCTGATATTTCGAACAGGCGAATATTCAAAGAAAGAAGATGAAGCCATCCCTATGCCTATCACTTGCTCCATTTGTGCACATATGCTTTTTCACATAACTTATGTTTAGGTTGTCCGTTACATAACCTTCTCTTTCTCTTTGATATAAGTGTTTGTATGGGGGAATATATGAGAATGTGACAGTTATGAAATTGTTAGCTTATATGAGGTCAGTGTAATGATAGGAGATACTGAATCCTTGATTAAATATAAGTACTTCACTGGGAGAAAGTTTCACCTTAGACAAATAGTTGATTTATTATTTACTTGCTATATTGTTTGTTCCCATGGGGCTGACTGTTTTTTTTAGACAAGGATGAGTTATGAGGTACTTTCCCAGGCCAGATCTCTCTGCAGCACTTTGTACCTTGCTTTTCGTTAGGATTGCAATAGTGTAAGATAGCTAATTATTTGCTGCAGTGAATGTATATAATTATGATATTACTGAGTTAAACCTAAAGCACTTTATAAAAAGAAGTACTTATCAAAAAAATAAGTGAACTTAAGTAAATGATCATGTGAGTCTATAAATTGTAACTCATTACAAGGTCATTATATGATTTGCATTCTCATTCTGCCATAAGAAGGGCTGATTGTATAAGAAAAGTTCTATATGGTAATATACGTGGTTTGTGTGTGTTTATACCTTTAAGAGAAGGTGTAGACAAAAATGAGGATATCCCTTTAAATTTATGTTTTGCACTGCACTATGGGATGGCCCAGTCGAAGGCTTTTTGCCGAAACGCGTAGGCCACGTTTTCTTTGTGGCACCTCACACTTTGCACTTTATTGACTGAAATAATAAATCCCTTTGAAAAGTAACTGAGTCGAACTGGATTTGTGCCGTCTCTCGGAATAGCCCGAAGAACAGTGTGCAGATTGGGGGCAGGCTTCATATATATATATATATATATATATATATATATATATATATATATATATATATATATATATATATATATATTTTGTTCCACACTTTCTTCCTCCTTCAAAGAAAATACACTCCAGCAGCGTGCTACCAGTATTTATTAATCAATCAGCACATTACAGGGAAACAGGACGCATTTCAGCAGTAAGCTGCCTTTCTCAGCCTGTATGCCGCGATTTTGTTTTACCTTAAATACCTCCACGTAGTGTCCATGCCTTGTGTGTGCATCGTGCAACCTCGTGACAGACACAGAAAATGTCTTTCAAAGTTACATTTAAAACAACACTAACTATTATTTCACATTTGTTTGCACACAATGTTTTCTCCAATAAATTGCAGTCTTGCATTATTTTGTAGCAAAGATCCTTTTGTTACACATGGTCTGTGTATCTATCATTCTTAGTACCTTATAACGATGTAGATAAGTTGTAGATCCAAATATTTGTGGTCAGCAATGTAAATATAATATAAAGTTCAGTCCATATTAGTGCGTATCAGCCTTAGTGGGCTACATATACTCAACAAAATCCATCTCACATTCAAATATCCTTATTATTATACAAAATTTTAACATGTTTTTGTTACACTTTTCTTACATATCAATACTACCAGACGTTAGAGCCCTAGTGGACCTAAAGACTAATACAAAAGGTGCTGCATTGAACCTGTACCATCTAGAAATTCTCATGCAGATAGTAATAGCTCCTTTGCTCTTCTGCTTGTTCATACCCTTTAGAAAACATCTCTACAAAAACATTTAGAAACACTAAATTAAAATCAACAAAACAACTTCCCCATCATACAAATTCCAATATGTTCCAGCAAGAGCAAATATCTAATTAAACTGTTACTCAAAAGTATATTACAAGTGCACATGCATTTTTCGGTACAGTTTAGCCCCCTTGGTTCTTTGCTATTTAGGCTAATATATATGTATCTTGACTCTAGTATTCTTAGTTTCTTCGCCATGTTGCCTCCTCTGACATCCCTAGCAATCCCATCCATGACTCTATATCTCAGACCATATGTTATACCTCTAGGTACCTTGTGATGGTGTCTGGCAACTGGCTATGTGTTGTCATAGTTCTTGATGGCTCTTAAGGGCTGCAGCACTCTTTTGTGTACTTGCTTGTTGTGCTGCCTGCATAGATCTTGGGGCAACTGCACCTCAATATACAAATCACATGGTCACTTTTGTAAGTAAAACACCCCTTGATTTTGTGTACTGATCTCCTGTCTATTGTGACTTCTGTGATATTCTCTACATTCTTGCATGTCATGCATTTTGTATATTTTACGAACCCCCCTCTGGGTTTCAAACACGTACTTTTATCTGTTTTAATGTCACTTTTCACCTGTTGGTATTGTAAAGATTTCGCTTTTCTGAATGTTAAAAGTAGACACCTAGGTAACTCATCAGCTATAACAGGGTTGCTGCTCAAAAGATGCCAAAGTCATCTCAATGCATTCCTCACTTCCTGATGTGCACTTTGATAAATTGTAATGAGCCTATGCTGCACCTTCACACCTTTCTCTTTCTTATATTTTTTTTAATGAGGATGTCATCCCTTTCCTTGGCCTCCACTTTTCTACTTGCTTTCTATAGGGTGGAGCTGTCATAATTCCTTTGGCTCAATCTCCGGAGCACATCTTTTTTTTCTCAGTCAAAGTCTTGCTGTGTGTTACAAATCCTTTTTGCTTTGAGGAGTTCCTCATAAGGAATAATCTCCTTCAAAGGTTTTGGGTGAAAACTGCTCACATGCAGATACTATTTCCTGCCCTAGGTTTCCTGTACAGTGTAGTTTCTAATTTCTGATTCACAACCTTTACTTTCACATCCAGGAATTCTACCTCTCTGTCATTTATGTTGCTGGTGAAGCTCAAACTGAGATCATTGCAGTTAATTTTTTTAACAAACTGTGAGGAACTTTCCTTATCACCTTTCCAGATGACAAAGATATCATCTATAAATCTCAGCCATAAAACACTGTTGGTGTTCCACTCATCCAAGGGTGGGCTATTGAGCACATGTTCCTCCCACCAGCCCATGTGAAGATTCGCATAGCTGGGAGCAAAGCAGCTGCCCATCGCAGTACCTCATTGTTGTTCATAGATGTCCATTGTTAAAGAAAAATATATTGTGTATCAAACACCATTCCATCAACTTCAGTATTGTTTTACTGTGTCTATAAAACCTGACTCTCCGAGCTCTCAAAAAATATTCTGTGCTCTCAAACCATCTGAATGATGTATGTTGGTATACAGAGATACTCCATCCAGTGTCATAAGCAACATGTTACCTTCTCATGTTATATCAAAAGCATATTTCAGGAAATCAGTTGTATCTTTTATATAGAAGGGGAGATTTTCCACTAGGGGTCTCAGAAAGTAATCTATATATTGCAATACATTTTTAGAAAGTCCTTCTTGAGCAGCTATAATGGGTCTCCACAAGGGTTTTTCTATATCTTTGTGTACCTTTAGGATCAAGTATAAGACAGTTAACTTTGGACAATCTGTTCTAAGATAGCTGTACTCAACAGTCTCTGCGTGCTCCATTCTTGTAATGCTGAATTGAATCCTTCCTCAACCCTCTTAAAATGTGCCATGTCCACTCTTTTATACCAAGAGATGTTCCTCAATTGTTTGTAAGCTTCTATCATATAGGCGGTCTTGGACCACAGGACAATATTGCCTCCCTTGTCTGCACTCCTCACTACTAATCTTGGTTGGAGGTAATTTTCCATACTGTATCCATAAACTCCTTGTCCAACCCATACCTTTTCTTAGAATCTTTTGTCCTAATCCTTCTCAGTTCCTTGGTGACCACCTCAGTAAAGTGATCTATAGCATGATCACAAAGGCTGGTATAGTTTTAGATTTGGGTTTCAAGGTAGAACCTCATTCCTCTGGGATTCACAGAACCCTCTTTCTCAAGCATCTCTGCCATTTCACTTTCATTGATTTCCATTATTGCATTATTTTCTAATTCGTACAATTCTTTAATCAAATATACATCTTCTATCAATAACTTCCTCTGGGGTACCTCCTTATGTATTGCCAAGATTCCTCCTCCTTTACTCTCCCTCGGTTTGTGTAACTTCATTAGTTTTAATTTTCTGGAAAATTTGAATAAGTCAGTCCTACTAGTGACATCATCCAAATTCCTTTTCTTACAGTAGGAGAGCCCTAATGATAAGTTCATTAAGTCTCTTTCGTGATGTACCATATCTGATAAATTCATTACTGCATTGCATTTTTCTAATATCTCTTGTTGCTCCTTGTCATCTTTCCTTGAGTCTCTCCTGCTGTTTCTTTTATTCTGACCCATTCTTCTTTTCTGCTTCTTCCTTTTGGCTTTGATCAACTGCGCCATGGCCTGTTGTTTTATCTCCTGTCTATGCATTAAAAAAAACTCCTCCTGCAGGGTTGTATTGCTTCCTGCTCCCAAGGGTTGTCCCTTGTTTGACTCTACTGCTCTCCCACAACTTCTGCCTCCTTTGGTTATCAAATTTCCTTGCAAATTTATATATTTGACCTGTTTCATAATGTTGATTGTCCCGATTAAAATAAAGGCCTTTTGTCTGAATTATTGCTTTTTCTGCTATGTTCAGTCTCTTTGTCATAGTTTTCATCATGGACTTACTTAGTGTCTTCATATGAGGTCCATAGAGGGGCACTTTTTCTGTATTATCAATTTCTCTCTGTCCTTCTGTGCATATTTAATATCTCCATCATTCCTGCTGAGCTCTTTGCATTATGCTCCGCCCATTCACGCAGCATGTCTGGGTCAGGATCCTCACAACCAGGGGTTATTAATATTCTCAATCTCATTGGAGGAGGAAGAAAGTGTGAATGGTTTGACGCATACAGCGAGCATGGTTGTAGGCACCGCTGGCATTCAGGAGCCGAAGGCACCATATTGACAAGCTATGTATGTATGTCAATACAGAGTTAAGAATAGTAAGTCTGTTTACCTATATGTACTCGACTTTATGATACGTTGGTGGGTGATATTTTTGTAGGACGATATAAAAAACTCAATATTCTGATAGTACACCCATTAGGACATGGTTGTTTACATCAACTAATGGTTTGGTGGGGGGATTGGTGTCACTATATGTAACAATAGGTAACAACAATATTATTGGTTAAGGGCCGAAGCTGGTAGTACCTCACTGGGTTAGCTTCAGATGGAGTAAGTGAATGCCAGGTGTCTTGGACTGTTCAAGGCAGTTGTTCATCCAGTGGCTGACTATGTCTTGGGAAAGGAGCATCAAGCGAGGAGACCCAGAGGCAGTGAAAAACAGGGCCAAAGAGCACAGTTTGGTGGGCTTGCTACAGTAGAGGAAAAAAAGCTACCAAGAGGGACGGGGAGATGAGAAACCCTCCGTCATGCGGCCCTACCAATTCACCAAAATGCTAGAGGAAGTGACATTGACAAAAAGCTACCAAGTGGGTCTGGGAGAAGAGAAACCCTCTGTCACGTGACCCTCCTAATTCACCAAAATGCTAGTGGAAGTGACATCATACACCCTTTGACCTCAGCTACATTTCAGGATGTCACTTGACGTTTGACCCCAATAACACCACAATGTGACATCCTTCAGGTTAAAAAGAACAAATAACTATAAGATTAATAGAACAAGAAAACTGAAGGAGGACGAAGGCTGAAGATGGCATCATTCTTCTGACATGGCATAACACTTTCTTTGATTCCACCAGTAGTTTTACAAAGTTTAGAAATTCATGTCAGGTCGGCACAGACACCCTGAGCTGGGCCCAGTTGAGAAACATAGGAACCTATTTTTTTTCTCTCATGTGTTGTTAAGATGAATAACATTGTCGACGGAAAAAAAGAAATGATCAACAAAAATACATTCCTCCCAGATACAAAATAAATGAGCACATTTAAAGTAGAAAATATAGCGCTTTCTAATGTGAGGTTTCCAAGCTTGAAGGAAGGTACCAGGCAGTAAAGTAGAGAGCGCACGTTTACATAGTGTGCAATGTGCAAGAGGAGTATTTGCATCACTCCTGATGTGCTTCATGAGTGTGTAACGCTCTAATTTCTCGAAATCTAAGGGAGATAATGCATCAGCTATAAAGTCAAAGTGAATCAAGCAATGAGAAAGCCCATAGGTATGCCTTTGTAGTTATAGCGTGTGCAACGTGGGTGGCAGCTGGTGAACCATAAAGTATTTTTAAAGTATTCAAAGATGTCCGTTCAAAGATGTCCGTCCTTTGCATGCTCAGGCCCACCTTTGAATCTTTTCTAAATATTTTACCGTTGATTTCAGTTCCAAGATGGCCAACATGCTGAAAGTGACTCAGCCTTCTTCGAATCACAAAGGATGATACAGTATTAAAAAACAAATCCAAGGTACTTGCCATACATGTGTGTTGGTCCTACCCTTTTTGCAGGGTTATTCCCAAACTTTGTGCCTTCTTTCTTCTATTTTTTGTGAACTGTTTATGTTGGCGTTAGGACTCTGGGCACTTTACCACTGCTGACCAGTGCTAAAGTGCAAGTGTTCTCTGTCTAAATGGTATTGGTGATTGGATTATCCATGATTGTCATATTTGATTTACTAGTAGGTCCCTACTATAGTGCACCATGTGTGACCAGGGCCTGTAAGTCAAATGCTACTAGTGGGCCTACAGCACTGATTGTGCCACCCACCGGAGAAGCCCTGTATACATGATTCAGACCTGCCACTGCAGTGTCTGTGTGCACAGTTTTGAAAAGGCCAGTTCAACCTGGCAAGTACACCCACTCGCCTGACCCAAACCTTTCCTTTTACTACATGTAAGTCACCACTATGCTGGGCCCAAGGCAGCCCGTGGGCAGGGTGTAGTGTATTAAAAGGATCGGACTTGTACTAGTGTGTTTTACATGTCCTGATAGTGAAATACTGCTAAATTTGTTATTCACTATTGCAAAGACTATCTCTCCCATACGGTAACATGGGGATTGCCTTGAAATATCTTTCAGACGAAATTTCCCATTGGGAGCAGATCGAAATATAGAGTTTGGGGTCTCTGAACTCACAATTCAAAAATACATATTTTTGGTAAGGCTGTTTTTTTAATTGTAGAGTTTTTTTAGAAAGTGGGCATTTTCTGGCTTACCCGTTCTGTGCCTCTGCCTGTCTGTGGAATACACCTCTGGGTCATGATGATCAGTTGGGCTGTTTGTAAATTCACTCTAGACAGTCACACAAAAGGGAGCTGAGGTGTGCCCTGCATATCTGGATGGGTCTTCGTGGGCTAGAGTGGTGGGAGGAGCTGACACTTGCACCTGAACAGGGCTGTGCCTGTCCTTACACAAAGCAGTCTCCAACCCCCTGGAGTGTGGCTGGGGCCAGGGCAGGAAAGACAGGGTCTTTCCTTTGAGGTTTGCCTACTTCAAAGGCAGAAATGAGTATAAGTATTGAACCTCTGAGACCACAACTTTAGAATCCTTCTGGACTAAGGATATTCTGCCAGAAATCAGAGCTAGATGGAGGGACTGCCACACTACACTCCCTGTTGCTTTGCTGTGCTGGCCTGCTGCTTCTGTCCTGGGAGTGAAAGGACTGGACTTTGCTTCCTGCATTCTGCTTCCAAAGATTCTCCAAGAGCTTGGACTGATCTTACCTCCTGTTAGAAGTCTCAGGGACATCAACGCCTTTGTCTGCCAGCACCTGGGCTCTCTTGCTGAGAGTCCAGACTCACCAAGTGGTGCCAAATCCAGTTCCTGGGTCCTTGGGAGTGAGTTCTGGTGTAACCAAGAAGAAACAAGCACATCAACTCCAGAGCTACTTCAGAACAAGTGCCGCTGTCCGACTCCACCCTGCTGTCTGCACCAGGAGCAACCGACGCTGCAGGCCCGATGCTGCCGCAACGCCTCCAAAGTCCAGCCACAGCGTGAGTCCCGAGTGCTGTGTCATAGACGTCTGTGATGCCCGACTTTGCCGCAGTACCTGTGGCCCGTGGTATTATCGCAACACCGCAAACTCGACGCCTCACATCTTGACCTGCTGGATTCATAGACCCAACCGAATTGTACAGAACCTATGCCCGCCACTGATGCTGCATCACCTCCCCTACAACTGTAAGGAATCTACACCTCTCCTACCCTGCCTAGCAGTAAGGAACCAACGCCTCACCTCTCCGGTAGCAGTAAGAAACCGACACTTCCCCGGCTCCAGCGAGGCCTCACCTCCCCGACTCTGTGCAATGTCTCTGTTTCCTCGTTTTCCAAAGAACTGTACCTGGCAGTCCATGCGACTCTGTGGCTGACCTGCATTCCCTTCTGAGTGACTTCGGACTGTTGGGAACGACTCCATCTTTAAAAAATTGCATCTTTGCTTGTGTATGTTGTTTTTTTGTTATTTTAGTCTTGTTTTACTCAGATAAATATTGGCTATTTTTCTAAACTGGTGTGGAGAACCTTTGTGGGGTTTTCACTTTGTGTGTGTGTATGCGCATGTGTGCCTGCATGTGTATGTGTAAATACTTTCCATATTGCCTCTGAGATAACCCAGACTGCTTGTGCCAAGCTACCAAGGGGGTGTGCAGGGGCTATCTTAGCTGTGTGACTTCCTTACCCTGACTAGAGTGAGGGTGCAAACCACTGCCAACTAGATACCCCATTTCTAACAATGTGCATTCCTGTATAATCTTTGGCAGTTATCTTGGAATGAGTATTGGTAAACTTAAGGCAAAAAGCATTCCAAAATGGCCACCTTTCATATTTTTAATAGTTTTTGTTACACTTTTGTTATACTTATGGCTATATCCATTCCAAAATGTTGTACCTTGCATATGCACACATGCATGACCGTGCACAGGCAGCCATCATGGCATACTCTGTTACTTATGGCAAATGTCATTCAAAGATGGCCACCCATGAGTGTGCATCAACGGGCGACCATCTTGGGATTTTGTTTGCCATATTTTGTAATTATGTTACCTTGCAAAGATGACTGAGAAAGATTTTGAAATGGTGAAATAATAATAAAATATACAGGAATTGCTGTGCATGTTAAGATGAGCAAGCATGCAGTGTGTGTGTGCATGCGGGGGTTTTCGGAAACAACAGGATTTTTTAAAAAAGCAATAAAAGTGAGGGAAACTGTTGGGACGGACAAGTCCCATGAGTGCGCCAGCTGCAGCCATATCTGGATCCTTGGTATCGATTTTTTGTTATGGGAGAACACAGATCATGAGTATGTACCAAGACCTAGGCCTGTCTCATAGATTAAGGCTTTGCTAGATCAGTAGGGGTGCACAAAGTGTTACCGTGGTAGGGGTAAAGGGCTACTGCCCTTTCTGAGAGTTAAGTAGCACAACAGCAACTGTGATGTTTTTGTAATAGTGATCAATAGAGGGAACAGGCCGTTTTACCTATGTCACTGAAATGAAGCCTGCAGGCCCACTCATAGAGAGTTTCACTGCTCTGTACCTAATGTGCTCTTTGTAGGATGCTGGCTCTTTATGTGGAATATCAATAACTAGAAACACTGTGTAAGGAGTCCAGAGCTTTCCCAATGAGTGGACAGGGGCTTGCTTGGAGGTAGTGTGGCTGAGCAACCATACGCTCAACACAAAGGAGTGCAAGACAAACACATATACACACAATGGTCAATAAATAGACACATGACTAAAAAAGGAGATCCACACAAATTTATAAAAATAGCAAGTATCTTTATATATGTTTAGGTATCATAAAAAAAACTGTTCAGGTGAGTACGTTTTCAAATATAAATTCTTTTCACTTTAAAATGTGGACACAGTGCAATTTCTGAGTTTTGCAATGTTATCCTATGGGAGGAAGAACAAGTTCTGCAACAGGTACAGTACAGCAACTTACAAGACCAATCTCCAAGAGTTAAGGTGAGTGGAGGGCAAGGTTTAAGGCATCACCAACAGTACACTACCAGCAGCTCTGGGGTGGCCGGGTGCAGAGTGAAAAACAGCATTGGGTGACCCATGCATTTCAAAGAAGATTGGTCACTGTGAAAAGAGGCTGCAGGCTCTGGCCGGTAAGCCAGTCAGGCTTAACCAACAGCGGGGCTCAAGCCTTACATTGCTTGGACACAGGTAAGCACCTTTAGTTCTTTTCTCCATGGCTCAGGGGTGATGGGTGCAGATGTGTCTTCAGGTGTCTGGTTTTCCTTACAGGAGCGGTCGCAATAGAGGGGACTGTGTACAGAGGCTGCAGGCATCGTCGGAGAGTCCAAGAGGGGTGAAACCACGATGGACTCAGACTCCGGAGAGCTGGGGAACCTTATTGGCACGAGTGGCCCACTTCAACTCGGGCCGAAGGCGACAGGTGCAGTGGTGGCTTCAGGTTTCGGGTTTTGGCTGTTCCTGAGGCTTCAGAGCACTTTCTTTGGAGTTTGGAGAACAGGTCCACTGTTCACAGGAGGAATTTAGTCTTTTTTTAAGGCAGGCAGTCCTCTTGGGTTTCTAGAGTCACAGCTGCAGGACGAGTCGACTTTGGTGCAGATTTCGACAAGGGGTACAGGCAGGCTAGCAGGGTTGGTACCAAGCCAGCTGCTTTTCTCCTCTTCTGCTTTCGCTACTCTTCAGTGTTCTTGTTCTTCTTAGGTTGTCAGGATCTGCTTCTCTGATGCCAGGGGCTCCCCTAAATACTGAATTTAGGGACGTTTCAGGGAGTGAAGGTTAGTAGCCAATGGGTTACTTACCCCTTGGGTCACTACACCCCCTTATATGACCACTTTGGGAAGTGGGCATAACCCTGTCCCAAAATTCCTAAATCTGCGAGCACCAAGATGGCAGATTCTGAAAAGTGGTGTTCCATCAGGCATCTCACCTTAGGGGTGGGACTGACCCGAGGGGTGGACACACCCCTCAGAATAAGAAATGTTTCCCCTGTCTAGGTGCCAAATGGGCCCTGGGGTGGGGGGGTCAGCTTCTCCCCTGTAAGGGAAGTCAGCTCTGTATACCAAGGGTGGTGTGCTTCTTTAAAGCTTCCCACATTGGACTGTAGATTTGCAGGGCAACCTTTTGGGTGGAGGTGTGTAACACCCCTTCCAGAGCAGGCTTTGTAGCTGACCGCCCGAGAGTAAAGGCTCTCACCTTAGGGGGCCAGACTCGTGTCTAGTGTTGGCAGGCTGGCTCAAACTAGTCAGCAAGCCCACCAGAGGCTAATAGATGTTCAGGGGGCACCTCTAAGGTGCCATCTGAGTGCATGTATTGATAAATCCATCACTGGCATCAGTGTGAGCTTATCAATATGAGATGTTTGATACCAAACATCTCTATCTTCAGTGGACCCATCATGTAGCTGGGGAACATGTATTGAACATTGTCCAGCACATGCATTTAAAATGGCTTCCCTGCCCACTTACTATATCTAAGAATCGACAAAGACATAGCAGGAGCATATCTGCTCTTGCAGAAAGGCCCTCACATGTAATAAAATGCCTTAGGGCTGTAAGGCCTGCTGTAGCGGTGACTTACATATATTGCATGCAATGTTAGGGGTGTGGCACACAGGCTGTGTGACATGTTGTGTTTTCACTTTTGTCTGCAACCAAGACACACAGTCTGCAATAGCAGCCTGGCATGTGCTGGGGAGGGGTCCTTCAGGGTGGCAGAAGTTATGCTGCAGCTCTTAGGGGCCCTCTTTAGTAACTCAGGCCCTAAGAACAAGGGGTACCATTTATTAGGTACTTACACGGGGTGCTAAAAGGATTTGCCAATTTGGGAAATGATTGTAGATTGTTTGAAAAGAGTACTGGCACTGGAGACATGGTTAGCAGGAACCCAGTGCACTTTGTCTAAATCACATCAAGTACCAGGCAAAAGGTGGGGGTAACCATGTCAAAAATAGGCACTTTCCGAAACTCTTGGCCTACATCATGTTAGTATGCAGCGCAGTACAGCGCATGTGTGATTGCATGTGCATGCTGTAATGTGTGTGTGCCTGTGTGTGGTACAGTACACAGAGGCCTGTGAGTTCCAAACTGAAAGCCTAGGGCCTTAGAAAGGGAGGTAGAGGAGCCTTCCCAGACAAATCTGTGGATTGCCTGCATTCCTCGGAGCTGGGTGGGACAAACAAACTGGAGAAAGGAAGAGCAAGGCTCTCTCGTGCGTTTCAAAAGAGTTCTTTGATTCTGAAAAAGTCACTGGTTATCGGGGCCAGAGCACATCTCAAGAAGGAGATGGGGCTGATAAGGGAATCATAATGAGTTGGGCTGGGGGTCTTTGCAACCTTTGGATAGGCATATATCAGCGAGGCTAACATCCAGGTGTGATCTTCTTGTCACTCCCATGGTCTGTGTTGTGGGCACAGTGTGCTGCTGTGACTGACTGCTTTCTGGACAAGGACGGGACAGAGGAGTGGGCCCTTCAAAACGGGCAAGCCTGATGACACGAACTTCAGAGCCTAAGGGCCTGATTTAGAGTTTGGCAGATGAGTTTCTCCGTCATAAACTTGACGAATGCCCCATCCACCGTTTTATGATTTCAGGAGGCTATAATGGAATCCTAATGCAGCAGGGGGGGGTATCCATCATGATTGAAACAGAGTAACCACCTCCGCCAAACTCTAAATCAGTCCCTGAGACACAAAATAACATCTGTGTCTTGAAACTGAATATAAAAAGGTGAGTTTGAGCCTCCCAAATTTATCAAACTATAGCGGTACATCAGCGTGGAGAAGCTCAGCACAACTTCTTCCTGTTGTAACCAGGACTGGGGATCAAGGTCTGCTAATCTCTCTGTTGGGTAAGAGGAAATCACCCAGGAGAATCATGATCCATTTGCCCTGGAGCACCAGCATTTGCCTGCTTGCAGAGACCAGAGGACTCTGTGAGGTGGAGGGCAGTGCCTGGAGGGAGTGATGTCCAGTGGAATTCTGACAAGTGAATCCTTGAAGAGGAGTGTGAGATTCCGGTCGATGTCAGAACCATTGCACCAATCGGGCGCCTGCTAATTTGCCATTGGTTGCGACCCCCGTATGCCAGGTGGGGCCAACGGCGAAGATTAAGGGTCATCACCACTGTGCATTACTGTGGCTGAAAGGACCATCACCCTGTCAGTGATGTGACCCAGAGGGGCTTTCCCACTGTGCAATGCTGCTCGCAACCCCTGTATGCCAGGTGGGGGTCATGGTAAAGAGAAAGGGCCATTGTCCTGATGCATCACTGCAGTTGAAGAAGGCCTTTGCCCTGTGCACTGTTGTGTCCAGGAGGGGCCATCACCCTGTGTGCATCACTGTTCATGACTGCATATGCTAGATGGGGGCCATGGTGAAGAGAGAGGGCTGTCGCTCTGAGTATCGTGCGACAGTAGTGTGTAAAATGTGACTTGTGGAAACAAAGCATCGACAACCTGCAGAACCCAGAAGCACCCAAGCCTGCAGCTAAACTCAGGAAGACTTAATGCAGACTTCTGCTCACTGCCGGACCACTGACATGCGTCTGGTTCTTCCATATTGCAACCCCAACAAGAGTTGGTAAAACTGATTACCGGGCTGGATAGTCTCTGGGACTATTTGCACTGACTGAAGGGCTACAGTGCTGAGATACTTTGACATTTAAAAAGCCATTGTAGAAGTTCTAAGACTTGCACTCAGTAGCAGTGCCTAGCCTGAATGCTGCCCCACGTAAATGGAGAATAACTATCGTCCTTAGAGGGGGAAGAGGTACTCAGGATGTTAACCAGACAACACCAGAGTGCTGGCCTTACAAAGACTGTATATATTATTTGTGATGTGCCATATTTCACTTTGTGTTCGTACATAAATACTGCTTTTTTCATAAAAGCAAGTACCCGGCTGGACATTGATTCACTGGGGTTGTTGATCATGTTTTAAATAAGTGCCTTTGTAAACTCTGCACCACCCCAACAACTCCCCCCCCCCCGCCAGCCCCCACCCTAGAAAAGCCTGTCCTGCCACTGAGAGTCAAGTGCAGAAAGTGTAGTACTTGGCCTGGTTGCTCAAAGTCCACAGTAGGCTGGACTCAGGGACATCAAATGTAAAAGGCCTCAACCCCCATAGTTGGGCCTAGTAGCTCCTGTTTGCCCCATAGCCTCTGAAATGGTTTTATGTGAGGATGGCTCTAATGTTTACTAGCAAAATGCAGTCCCTTCCAGAGAGAGGAGCCAATGGCTGAAGTGGGCTGACTCATTGCCCCTTGCCGTATGCAGCATCCTGTGATGGGTAGATGCAAAGTGTTATAGACAACTTAACAGACTATTGTGTGAAAACCACTGACCAAAGGTGTAGGTGTGTATTTTATAATATTCGTTTTAAAAAAATGGACTTCTTCAGTTACTCTACCCTGGAGAGGGATGAGGACTGTGGTGGTAGGTACAGAGGGCTGTTGTCAAAGTGTACATTATGGAAAGCAATGACAAGCCAGTGGCAGGCAACACACAGGTGTGCAGCTTGTCTCTTCCGGTTCACTCTTTGTTTCTTGCATTAACAACAGGATTGCCTGCCACTTTTCCCTAAGCAGGTCTCTCTACTGCTAAAATACCTGAGAAAATGCAGGGCACGATCTACTGAAAATGTCAGCTCTGCTGCTTTCTATCTCTGGTGCTAGTGTCCATGTGATCGCTCATTCGGGGTCACATGGGCAGAGCTGGGGGTACCAAAGGGAAAAGCAGATGGCGCTTGCGGCCCTCAAATGCATGCCCACATGGTAGTGGGGAGACCAGAGAACTCAAGGGAAGATATTTGAGATATGCTGTAACTTATTTGGCTCAATTTAATTGAAGCCCAAAAAGAGCTATCCAGCGGAGGAAGGCGAATAACACCTACCTTTCCTCAAGACTCGCATGGAAAACGCTAGTACACAAGATAAGCGTGTGGCCAGGAGAGGTGTGATGAACTAGTACACTGACCACGGTGGAGAGGACAAGACGAACGAGGAAGGAGATTTAAATAGGCTTGTGGCTTGGACAAACTTTGTCTGACTCCTGCAAGGGCACACGAGATAATAAGAATCAAAAGTTAAAGATGAACAGCAGTGACACTCATTCTGTGGGGCATTTGTTTGAAGGTTGTGATGGAAGCAAGCGAATCTTTTGTGCGGCTCCACAACACAACAATCTAGTGGTGAAGACCTTGGGAGTGGAGTTTGATCACAACCTCCTAATGGATAATCAAATGAGCAAACCAATGAACGGCTGCGACTTTCACTTAAAGTCTGCAAGCAATATGTTGTCGTTTCTTGGCTATCCAGGAAAAACAACGTGTATTAGGGCATTATTTCTCACCAGGCAGGACATTGTGGAAGTGCTCTATGCATGGAACCCGGAATAGCAAATAAACTGACTGCAAAAAGTACAGATCCAGATGGAGAGGCTAATTTTCGAAATGAACAAAGTAAATAATATCTCGGTATAATTAGAAATACTGCACTGGCTCACAGTCAAACAACACATTATTTTTTAATCCGGTTCTTGATGCATCGAACTACTGCGGGGGCCCTGTCTAGTCGAAACTAGTTTCAAAACCAACTCACTGAAGGTGTGCACCTCCAATTATAATAGAGCCAGGCTGGGGCGACAAACTCCAGGAATACATGGAGCCTTGTTTACGTATTTATGTAGGAGATTTATAGAGAGGTAAATGTTATCTAGACTACTTTTTCACTGTCTGCAAGACCCACGCAGGAACAGGGAGATTTGAAGAATATGAGTTTGAGGGAGTTAGAATTCAGCAGGGTGCATAGGATAGGGGTCCTTAAGTTATACACAGCATGAGGAAGGGCATTTAGCTGGAAGAAAGCCCAAAACTTTGGTTTTCAAGAATTTTCTGAACTCAAGGTAGTGGGAGTCTTCTCCAGCAGGATGACTGAAAGCATTCCATAGTATTGGGCAGTGGACCGCCATAGTCTTGGTCAGTATCGCAGCACGAGGCAGTGGTGGAATGTTGGCTAGTGCTACAACCCTTGCGATCCACCAATTTATAAGTAGAACTCGCAAAGTCACTTTGAGTGCTCCTTCCTCCTGTTGGCATCACATCTCACCAATAGCTGTGATCAATAAAACTTTGTCTTCAGTGACCACTAGGAAAACTGCCTGGGTAGTGTTCTACGATAAGAGAAATTTGGGTTAAGAATACAAATAGGGGAAATGTGGTCGAGGAAAGAGGCTGATTAGAAGAGATTTTGAGAGGTCTGCTGCACATAATTCACAAGGTATGTTCCTCAGAGTAGGAAAGCCTATTATTTAAACTATGCACTGTATGCCCTTTTAGCAGCTTCCAGGGTGCAAGAGTTGTTGGGTCAGGGGGTAGAGGTAACCAGGGATTGTTCACCTGAGGTGGACTAGGATGGAACAAGTGTGTTTAGAAAGTGAGCACTGACAGGGAAATGAACAAGAGGAGGGAGCTCAGCATTACAAATCAGGATTGTTAACCACGAAGTAGGATGGACCTCCAGGAAGCACCTCAAGACCTGGCTCTTCAAGCAGTAGTCCCCCCGCCCAGCGCCTTGAGACCCTACCGGGTGAGTAGAGCGCTTAACAAATTACTGATTGATTGATTGATTGATGGTGAGTGGTGAATCCTTTCGTTTGTTGAGGTAGTGTTCTCAGATGAGTTGGATTGTCGGCTCCTTACATTTCAGAAGAGATGAGGCATTTCTGATGCTGATGTGGACCCTGGGAGAGCTGATGAAAAAGGTGTGCTGGCTTCAGTTTTCCAGTGTTTTGTTTCTAATCTGCAGATGTCTTGCCTAGGTACCGTGCAGTTCACCTAAGGTAGTTAATTTCCCTGCCTGCTATGAAATGGTGCCATTTCTGGTAGCCTAGTATGCGAATTCAATGTGATTATATATAGAACATTTAAGGAGTTTCTGAACTTGAGTTAGAACGGTGAGTGAGTTTTGTGTGTATACCGAGACAGCCCATCATTGACAGCTATTCAGCTGCTACAGGTGTTGTGCTTCTGGGATTGTAGTTTGATATGGAGTTTCAGGATAGGAGCAGCAACAAAAGCCAGCAGGGGTATTGGAAGGTCGTGAGCAGGGTCGGGCATTGTAACAGAAGGTATGTATGCTCGGCAGGTATCTTACACCCACAAAACTGGTTATTTTGTCTCTCGCCGTGGAGTTTTTGTGTTTGGGCCAACAGATGGGCGGAAGTGAGATTAGCTCTGCAGCCATTCATTCAATAAATGAAGAGATTTGTTAGAAGACAGCTGGGTTTACCTTAAAGGTGGGCGATTAGTTTAAATGTGCGATCCCAGCATGTAATATGTTAGCGTACAAAAGTCTTATCAGAGTGGACTTTTTCCCCAGTTAGGTGTCAGCAAAAGTGTACCTTACCAACAGGGCAGTCCGGTCTCTCACTGGGCTTTTGAGGTTAGTTCAGAGGATAGGGCAGGGATAGGACTTACCAGGGAGGGGAGTGGATGGAGGCGGGTAGGGCCTGGATGTGGGTATGCTAGGGAAGGCTTCCTCCTTTGCCTTTTTTCTGTGCACCCATAGGGTCTTTTGTGATTACGCCCACCAGACCCTTCCCATTACCAGGGGATAATGTGTAGTAAGCGAGATGTCAATATGAGTGAGGCTGCTGTCATGAAAAGATTTGCGGGAATTGTTCCTTGTTTGGTATTGCTGCGGTGTGGCAGGTTTACAAAGGGTTACATGATTTTGCAACAGGTTTTGTATGGTTAGTGTGGAGTCGTTACATGCTTGGCAATGGCGTAGCGGGGTTGCCAGTGCCCCCTGCCATCTGAGTATCAAAACATAGCCAGGTTGGGGGTGTAGAGGACCTCTACAACTCTGGTGCCCGGTGGCACTGTGCCTGATAGTTATGCCGGGATACCGGGGCAATGGTTTATCAGGACAAACGAGTCAGCTCTGGGGCGAGTTGCCGGGGGACGGGTGGGTAGTGTGGGGGCTGAGCAGAGAGGGGGTACCTTGGGGATTTATTTAGGGCATGGATCTGATACAGAGATTTGTAAAGGGGAGGAATATAGATGATTAGTTGGACAGACATGAGCCCAAAAGCATGGGGGAGGCATTTAATGCTAGCGGTGGAGTGTTCGCTCATATATGAACGAGGCCTTTGCTACAAGCTCCGAGTGTGAAGCCAGGGTATGACGTCACTGGCATGTATACATTAAAGAGGCATTTCTCACACTTAAGTCGCCGTCCCCCAGTGACTCAGGTACACCTTTCTCCGCGGAGGAATGGCAGTAAAAATACTTGACTGCAATCTGTGTTTCACTATCGAAGAGTTTTCCGTGGCATTTTATTATTCGAAAACAATAATATGCTAAATAATATACCTTTTACTTCTGGTCTAGACCCTTCAGGCTGAGTGTACCATCTGGAAATAAAGCTATGCCGCACAGTGCTGCAGGGGCACGTGGTTGTGGCAGCAGCTGCCATGTAAAGCGACCTGTTTATCCCGCAGGGCAGGCGCCTGACCCGCGGTGGGCAGGACCCCCTCCCCCATGCCCACTCCAGGCACCTGCGTCCCTGTCACGATGCCTGGGCGCATGTGACGCTGCGGGGTGCGTGAGGACGCGTCACGCGCCAGACGCCGGTAGCCCGTGACGTCACCGCCAGGTCCGGCTCTGTGCATACGGGCCTCGCAGCGCCCCCCCCGGGCCGGAGAGGGGCTAACCCAAGCCGGTCACGTGCGGAGGGGGAGGGCTGTGCCAGCAGTGTCCGGCTACCGCTAATAAGAGGCTTTTATCGGAGAGCGCCGCCGCTTTCCACGGCTGCCGTGTACCTGCGGAGCAGCACGTCGGCGTCTGGGCCTCGGCCACGGTGGGAGGGAGGGGCGGGGAGCAGAGAGATGTAAGGAGCCGCGTGGAACCAGCAGGGGCGGGGTTGGGGAAGGAGGGAAAAGCAGGAGGCGAGGATCCGCGTGGGAGATGGAGAGGCGTGGAGAGAAAGGAAAGAGAAGGGGGTAGAGAGATAGGGGGAGAGACGAATATTGTATGGGGGAGGGTGAAGAGCGTCGAGATACTATGCAAGATGAGCGAGAGCAAGGGAGAGCGGTGGTAAAATGCGTGTGGTAATGGGGGAAAAAAAGAGGCGAGGAGCCGAGTGGCTGCAGGTGGAAGGATGTGGCTTAACGGCCACAGCTGCCAAGTGTCATTGTTATTGTAACTGGTGCTCATGTAAAATGCTCCAGTACCTTTGGGTCGAGTTTGCACTGTGTTCAACTGCAAAAAAGAACCCAAGTCTGGCAAAGTCAATAGGTCGCACATATGCAAGAGCTACTAGCTTTGACAATGTGTAATTTAGCCATGTTGTACTTCAGCATGGCAGCTGTTCACCATGGCTAAAAGTTAGTGGCATAGAGGAGAGTAGCATGGAGTCTTGTAGAATGGAATGATGAAGAGTGAAGTACAGTGTCATGTACTGTAGCGCTATAGAGTGGAGTTGCATAGAGGCATACAGTGAAGTTTTGTAGAGTGGACTGGTGTTGCAGAAGTAAAGTGGAGTAAAGTGCAGCGGCATATAAAATAGCATCATAGAATGTAGTGGCATAGATTAGTGTTGAATAGTAGAGTACAGTGTTGTAGAGTTCAGTGGCGCTGAGTAGAGTGGTGCAAAGTAGAGTGCAGAGTAGAGTGCAGTGATGCACAGTAAAGTGGCGTAGAGTGCATTAGACCAGAGTAGAGTGGCATAGAGTTCAGTGGCGAAGATTGCACTGTTACAGAGTAGAGTATTGTAGAGTGGGGTAGAATACAGTTGTGTAGAGTAGAGTGTATTTTCATAGAGTGCAGTGACGTAGAGTAGATTGCTTCAGAATAAAGTGGCGTAAAGCAGAGTGCAGGAAAGAATGCAGTGTAATGACAGTAAAGTGGTGTTGAGTGGATTAGTTTGGCGTACATTGGATTGGTGTAGAGTTGTGCGGTACAGATTAGAGTGCATTGGTGTGGAATGCAGAGTGGCATATTGTGGAGTGGCCTAGTTTGGAATTATGTAGAGTGCAGCAGAAAAGAGTGTAGTGTATTTGCATATAGTAAAAAGGCAAAGAGTGGAGCAGTGTAAAGTGGAGTGGAGCAGAGTAGAGTGCAGTGGGGTACAGTGGAGTATGCATGATGTGGTAGAACACTGCCATTAAAGACAACACATTTTCAATTGAAATGACCATTAAATTTGCACAGACATACAGTTATACTAAAACAACTAAACAGCGAAACAGTATTGCATCACCTAGTGTATTGGTTTGTTTGATTATAATAAAGTATTTGTTTTCAGCACACTTCAGAATTAAAGAATGTGCTTCATTTTGCTTTTCTAATTCTGATATACTTGCACAATTCATTTAAATGTTGCTGTGTGCTATGAAAAAAGAACTTTCTTACCCACTGTGTTAGACCTGTTAGCTTTAGGGTGGTCTTCTCCCAAATTTCTTGCCTGCTTGCCTCCAATTATGCTGATTTAGCTTTTGTTTGCCTTAGGACTCTGCACTTTACCACTGCTGACCGGTGCTAAGGTACGTGCTCTCCCTAAATCATGGTTTATTCGTATATACCCATTTGGCATATTTAATTTGCTCAGAAGTCCCTAGTAAAGTGCACTGTATGTGCCTAGGGTCTCTAAATTAAATGCTACTGGTGGCCATGCAGCACTGCTTGTGCCACTCACTCAAATAACACTTTAAAACATGTCCCAGGCCTGCCATTGCAGCCTTAATACAGTGTTACACTGTCAGGCCGACTTGCATTTAAAACCACTTTCCAAACTTAAACCCACTTTCTATAACATATAAGTCACCTGTAAGGTAGGCCCTAGATAGTCACAGGGCAGGATACTGGGTAAATAATGGCAGGTCATATACTTTTAATTTTTACATGTCCTCGTAGTGAACAACTCTCAAATTTGTTTTCACTACTGTGAGGCCTACCCCCCATAAGATATAATTGGGAATTCCTTATTACATTTAGTACTCTGTAATTCCTGATTAGGAAAGGGTAGATCTGTCATGTTTAGAGCCTGTGGAATTGTGATGATAAATGCTCTGATGTTGAGGTTGGATTTATTGTTGCAATTTTGAAAATACCACTTTTAGAAAGTCTGCATTTTCCTGCTCTTAGCCCTGTGTGCCTGCAGCCTGTCTCCAATACACGTCAAGAGTGTGTGACAGCTGGGCTTGGTGCATTCTCTAGACAGCCACACACAAAGGAAGCCTAGATGTGACTGATGGGCCATCCACATTGTGATGGTTCATCCTGGGCAGGATGGGAGGGAGGAGCTGGGTACCGCCCCCCACTTAGACCTGAATATGCTGTGTCCTTCCCCACATAAAGGAATGCTTAACCCCCTGTGGTGAGTCTGGAGCCAGGGCAGGAAGGGAAGACCTCTGTGGACTTCAAAGCCCTTGTTGGAGGTCTACTCCACTTCAGAGGCACCACTGGGTATAAGAACTGGATTCCTGACTCTTACCAACTCAGTCAGGATTTGTAAAGTGTGGCTATCACCTGATAGGGTATCCAGGCACTTGCAGGTCCCGGTGGCTCATTTGAACAGCCAGGTCTTGAGGGCCCTTCTGAATTCCAGATGTGATGTGATGGTCGAGAGTTGCGTGGGGAGGCTGTTCCAGGTTTTTGCTGCGATGTGGGAGAAGGATTGTCTTTCATATATGCTTAGGTAGATACAGAGAGTATGGGCAAATGGTAAGGAAGGGGATCTTAGTCTTCTCGATGGTAGGTGGAAGTTCAGGCAATGTTAATGTAGGTGGGTCCTTGGTTGTGTAGACCCTTGTGTGAGTGGGTCAGAAGCTGGAATTGGCATCTCTTCTGTATGGGGAGCCAGTGCAGTTGCCTGAGGTGCACTGTGATGTTAGTTCATCCGGGATGGTCGAGGATGAGTCTGGCTGCAAAGTATTGTATGGTCTGTAGGAGGTGCGCAGCAATTTCTACGTAGAAAGTGTTGCCGTAGTCCTGTCAGCTGGTGATGAGGACCTGGATCATGGTGCGTTTCATGTGGAGGGATAGTCACTTGAAGACCCTATGTAGCATTTGCAGAGTGAGGAAGCAGGCAGGGGAGACTGCGTTGATCTATGATTTCATGGTGAGTTTGTTGTTAGTGATGATTTTGAGGTTTCTGGCGTGTTCAGAGGGAATGGGTCTTCAGTGTGAAGGCCAGCAGGAATTGTTCCATGTATTACCGCTATTATTGGAGATCAGTACTTCTGTCTTGTCTGTGTTCATCTGCAGGCAGTTGTCCTTCATTCATTCGGTAACGCTTCTTATGTATCTGTGGAAGTTGTTTTGAAGGTGGTGAGGTTGTTGGTAAGTGAGATGATAAATTGGGTGTAGTCTGCGTAGTAGATTATGTTGAGAACGTGTGCTCTGACGATGTTGGCCAGTGGGGTTATGTTTGTGTTGAAAATGGGGGGCGGGGGGGCTAAGAGATGAGCCTTGGGGGACACTGCAGGCAATACCTTTCGGCTTGGAAGTGAAAGGATGGAGGTGGATCCTCTGGGTTTTTCCGGTGAGGAAGGAGGTTATCCATCAGAGCGCATCCCCTTGGATGCCTGTGTGGTTGTGTCTTTTGATTAGCCTGTGGTGGGATATGGTATTAGAGGTATCCGAGAGGTCTAGGAGGATCAGAGCTGCTGTTTCTCTTCAGTTGAGGAGGATTCAGATGTCATCAGTGGCCTTGATCAGGGTGGTCTCAATGCTGTGGTTGCTGCAGAAGCCGGATTGGGAGGCGTCAAGTAGCTGGTTCTGTCCCAGATATGTCTTGAGTTGCTTGTTGATTACATTTACCACTACCTTCACTGGGAATGAGAGTAAAGAGTTTGGCTGGTAATGTTTGAGTATGGTGGGCTCTGCGGAGGATTTTTTGAGTAGTGGTCTGACTTTGGCGTGTTTTCAGACATTGGGAAAGGTGGCGGTGTTGACTGAGTTGTTGAGCAGCTTGGTGAGTTTCTAGTCTGTCCTTTGTTTTCCGAGATTGAAGAAGTGGTGCAGCCTTGGTCTATGGGGGTTCCAGAGTGGATGGATTTCATGGTGGAGATGGTGTCCTGGGTGGAGAAGAGGTTCCAGGTGGCCAGTCTGGGGTTCATGCCGGTTATGGTAGTGGCGCATACATCAGTGAAGTCCATAGGTGTGGGTTGGAGTTTAAAGCTTATATATATATGGTTGTAATCGTGTTGTGGAAGAAGTCGGCGAGGTTGTCGCACGGCTCCTGTGAGGATGTGATGTTGTTTTCTCTGGCAGCCAGGTTGGAGAATTCCTTAACAATGTTAAAAAGTTCCTTGGGGTTTCCACTGGTTTTGGTATGAGCACCTATGACTGCCTTCTTTGTTGCTTTCAGCAGGCTGTGGTAGTGATTGAGGAAGGTTTTGAAAGCTGCTGTGTCAGAGATGTTCTTGCTGGTGTGATGTTTCCTCTCCAACTGTTTGCCCTTTCGTTTCGATGTGCTGAGTTCTTGGTGTACCAGCTGGCCTTTTTGGAGGGTTTTCTCTGGATGTTGCTCTTGATGTGAATGATACTGTTGATAAAATTGGTGATCCAGGCTTTGAAGTTCTTTACTCCCTGTACGAGGTCAGTAGCAGTGGTGGGGCTAGGGGTGTTGAGGGAATCCATCCAGCTGGCCTCTGAAATGTTGCTACTCCTTAAGTGGGGGGCACTGGTCGTTTTGGGGGTGATGGCGCAGGGCATGGAGATGCTGGAGTGGATGATGGAGTGATCGGTCCATGTGAGTTTAGCGATGTGGCTATATTTGATGAGGCTGCTGGGGGTGAAGATGGGGTTGTGCATGTGTCCTGTGGTGTGCGTAGAGTCATGGATGATCTGGGTCACTCCGAGGCTGCTCAAACTGTTGAGGAGGTGTGCATTCTTGTTGTTGTTGGGGCAGTCAATGTGGAAATTTAGATCACCTCGGAAGGTAGTCCTTGGAGTCTAAGGCTAGGGGTGTAGCAAAGTCTGTGGTGGTATTGCAGAAGCTGGAGTGCAGGCCTGCAGATCGGTATGCGGGGGTGCCTCTGAATGATGTCTTGTCTGTGTGGAGTTTGAATTTGAAATGTTCCATTGGGGTGGGGGTGATGTCGAAGGAAGTGATGTACTATGTGGTCTCTGTGGAGTATGGCTGTTCCTCCTCCTGGCTTGTTGGTGCAGTCTTGATAAATTATTTTATATCTGCTGGGAAACACTGTTGTTCTGTCTTGGGCTGATGTGGGGTTGAGCCATGTCTCAGAGGAGGAGGATGTCGGGTGCGAAGGTGGTGATGAGGTCCCATAATTTGATGAAGTCCTTGTGCATAGAGCATGTGTTGAGTAGGTAGTAGCGTTGGTGTGTTTCTTCTGGTGTGGTGTAGTGAGAAATCGGCATGGTGCTTTCCCATCCAGTTCTGGGCCCTTGGAAGTGGGTATAAAGTGCTGCTTCAGCCAAGAATCAAGGCCGTTGTGCTGCTTGGAACCGAGGCATATCCATCAACGTTGATGCATCACTGTTGCTGCAAAGATCTAGTTTAACACATCGCCGACTGCGCAGCGCATCGCCTTCATAGCTCAAGTTCTTATTGGGTTTGTGTATTTTTGCGCATTAAGTTAAGTTCTATGGCCCTCATTACAACCCTGGTGGTTGGTGATAAAGCGGCGGTAGTTCTGCCAGCAGTAATATGAAATTATGATCACGGCGGAAACCGCTCAGACAGCCACTTTGACACAGCAACAGCCAGGGCGAAATCAACAGGCACCACTGTGGTAACCACCTACAGCCAGGCGGAAGACAATGTTCCGCACACTGTATTATGACACCCCAACCTGCCACCTTTTCCGGGGCGGTACCAACGACATCAAAAGCCTGACGGAAACAATGCACAGAAGGGAAACAACTTACCTCTGGACACTCAAGGAAAAACCACACTGCCATGGAGCCCAAGTTGCATGTGTTCGCCATGCTCTTCTACCTTCTGCTCCACTACAAACACCAATGTCGGCAAAGACGACCACGGTGAGTACTGCCGCCTAGCACACAGGGGATAGGGGGGAGAAAAAAGAGAGTGACACACACACACGCAACACCCCCACCCCCAACACCATACACACAAGCAGATGCACCAACATTACATATTCACCCCGTACCTCTCAGGAATAATGCAAGAACAATATTAATTGCTTAAAGTGAGTGTAATAAGACAAAATACCATAAATATGTGCATCCAAATCAACAAGTATATGTATTATTACAAATGTAGGGGCACTGCCCAGTTCTCAATGTCCGTGGGCTACAGGGCCACATCACATATTCCAAGGCCCCACCTCACTCCACAACACAGAGAGAACACTGCAGGGGCATCAGGTCGAAAACAGCCAGGCACCTCAGGGGGATGGGGGGGTACATCAGCCAGAAGATGGTACAGCGCCACTGGTCCTGGAGGGGCCAACATGCCCATCACTCTGTGCTGGGGAGTGCAAGGCCACAGTCTCTCAAGTGTGTGACTTCCCCACTGGCTCTGGAGGGGGCAACATGCCCTGTGCTTGATCCTGGGTAGGGCAGGGCCACAGTCTCTCAAGTGGGTGACTTGCCCACTGGTTCTAGAGGGGGCATTGTGTCCAGTGAGCTTCATCCTGTGGCGGATGGGGTGAGTGGATGGCTTCTCCACTGGATCTGGAGGGGGCATTGTGTTCAGTGAGCTTCATCCTGTGGAGGATGGGGTGAGTGGATGGCTTCTCCACTGGTTCTGGAGGGGGTATTGTGCTCTGTGAGCTTCATCCTGTGGATGATGGGGTGAGCGGATGGCTTCTTCCACTGGTTCTGGAGGAGGCATTGAGCCCTGTGATGCAGATCTTGGGAGTGCAAGGTCACAGTCTCTCACCTGGCTGTCAGACACACTGGATTTGCTGGGGCCAGGCTGCACAATGGCCCATGGAGGCCGGACTACACACTATCCGCCGGCAATGACGGCTGCTCAGTGGTGGCGGTGCTGCTGGTGGAGCTGGCAGTGGTGGGTGGAGGCTCCAGCTCATCCCCTGCAGCCTCGGACGGCTGCCCACTGGGGCTGCTGATGCTGGCTGTGGTGCTGGTTGCGGTGCAGGTGGTGGTGCTGGCAGTGGTGGGGCGAGGCTCCAGCCCTTCCCCTGCAGCCTCGGACGGCTGGCCACTGGGGCTGCTGCTGCTGTTGGCAGTGCAGGTGGCGGTGCTGGCAGTGGTGGGGAGAGGCTCCTGCCCTTCCCCTGCAGCCTCAGACGGCTTCCCACTGGGGCGGCTGCTGCTGGCAGTGGCACTGGTGGCGGTGCTGGTGTCGCTGCTGGCAGTGGTGAGGGGAGGCTCCAGCCCTTTCCTTGCAGCCTCGGACGGTTGCCCACTGGGGCAGCTGCTGCTGCTGCTGGTGGTGGTGCAGGTGTCGGTGCAGGCAGTGGTGGGGGGAGGCTCCAGCCCTTCCCCTGCAGTCTTGGACGGCTGCCCACTGGGGCTGCTGCTGCTGGCAGTGGTGCTGGTGGCGGTGCAGGTAGCGGGGAGGCTACAGGCCTTTCCCTGCAGCCTCTGACAGCTGCACCACCATTGTTGGTGGTGGGGGCTCCGACTGAGTCCCTTCACTAGGCCCCTTGTCTCTACTGCCTGCTGTTGCAGGCCCCTTGCCCCTCCTTCCTGCCGCTGGTGTTTTCACCTTGCCCTTTCATCCTGCAGCTGGTGCTGCCTCCTTGCCCTTCCGTCCTGCAGCTGGTGCTGCCTCCTTGCCCTTCTGTCCTGCTGCTGGAGCTGACTCCTTGCCCTTCCGTCCTGCAGCTGGGGCTGACTCCTTGCCCTTCCTCGACGCACTTGGGGCTGGCACCCTGTCCGTCTGCCTGGCTGGTGGCCGGGATCCTTTCCCACCTGGAAGAGTTTGGGACACTACTGTGCCCGTGGACTAGGTGGCTGAGGTGCTTGCCTGGGTTTTGACTGCCCTGGCCTGACGTGAGGGACGGGGGTAGGGGTAGGGAAGAGGTCAGTGGTGGAGAGGAAAAGCTTCTTAGGGACATTGGGGCAGGAAGAGGGAGATGGTTTGGGAGTGGAGGAAGAGGGAGTGGTGGTAGGAGGTGTCTGTCTGCTGTGTTTGGGTGCAGGTGCATGGGCTGGATGCTGTTGTGAGGTGGATGGCTGATGGGTGTCTGAATGCTTGTGTTTGTGTACTTTGGGAGGAGGGGGCACAGACACAGTGGAAGAGGACACAGGGGACGTGTGCGTGGATGTGGGGGTGGTGACTGCCAGTGAGGGACGTGTACTGTTAGGTGTGCTGGTGATGGTGGTAGTGGATGAGGATGTAGTGCATGGAGGTGTGAGTGGAGACGCAACTGGGACAGAGGCGGACGAGGAGGAGGATGGGGCCACAGTGGAGGCAGTGGATGTTGGTATGTCTGCTTCTGGATGGTGTTTGTGTGAGTGCCTGTGGGATGAAGTGTGGTGCTTGTGTTTGCCATGTCCACTCTTGTGTGTTGTCTTGTGTGCATGCTGGCCTGGCTGTGTGCTTGGGATAGGTTGGGGTTGAGGGGAATGGGATTGGGAAGAGGAATTTGGAGGGGGGAGGCTGGAAACAGGGACAATGGCTGCCATCAGAGAGGAGGCCAGAGCCTGGATTGATCTCTGTTGGGCCGCCAAGCCAGTGTGAATGCCCTCCAGGAATGCATTTGTCTGTTGCATTTGGGCTGCCAGCCCCTGGATGGCATTCACAATAGTTGACTGCCCAACAGAGATGGATTGCAGGAGGTCAGTAGCCTCCTCACTCAGGGCAGCAGGGCTAACTGGAGCAGGTCCTAAGGTGCGTGGGGTAAAGGAGATGCCCACCCTCCTGGGTGAGCGGCCATGGGAAACTCGCTGAGTGGCTGCTGGGAGGGAGGTGCTGGTACGGGGGTGGTGGCTGTACCTGTAGCTGGGGTGGTCACAGAAGTGTCCGCCACGTGTCAGAACTGTCCCCTCCTGTCTCAGCCGTGGTGCTCCCCTCGCCCCCATCCCACTGGTGCCCTCACCGTCGGTGTATTTGGCCTCCTGGGTCCTGTGGAATGCAGCTCCCTCCGTCACCGGTGCCTCTGCTCTCCGTCAGATGATTCTAATGCACATAAGGACAGGGTGACAAAACAAAAAGGGGGGGAGACACAAAGGATACACTTGGTCAGTGGCGTACACAAAACACTCACACACAGGGCACAGCCCTACACACTAGGCAATGCACTACCAGTCACAATGCAAGTTACCAGGTCCTGGATAGGGACAGCTAACGCCAATTGCAGCATACCTGAGACCCACAGACCCCTGCCCAGTAGTGGATGCCTACTAGCTTGGTTGGAGTACTTTCACATCAGAACCCTGCCCAACATGGGACCTACCCTGCAATGCCAGGCCTGGCCCAGGGGCACCAACAGGGCCCACACCCCCCACCCGGATACCACCCCACCAGGCGCAAGTTGTATATTGGGGCACTGTACTCACCCCCTTGTGGCTGCTGTGATGCCCCCAAGCGCCCATTTAGCGCCGGATAGGCCACCGCCAGTATGCGGCCATAAGGGGGGTCAGAGTTCGACGTGCACCTCTTCCTTGTTGGGAGGCCACCCCCAGCTGGGCCTCTGCGGTCTTCCGTGCCCAGCATCTCAGGTCCTCCCACCGTTTCCGACAGTGGGTGCTCCGCATGCCGTAGACCCCCAGCGTCCGCACGTCCTTGGCGATGGCACGCCGTATACTCTTCTTTTGATGGGCACTGACCTGCAGGGAAATAGACACAGTGAAAGATATTAGTCCAACCGTCCTGCCTGTTACACTCATGGTCCACAATGCCCCTTCCCATACCCATTAGCACAGACATGGCCGACCATACATGCTGCACGCTGCCCAGGGCCCATCCACCCCCTACATGAGGCCTTCACACACAGCAACCCATGCATTCACACACCATGCATTGTACTCACTGTGTACTCTCTACTATCCGTCACCCCACCGGGATCCCCCCTCTTGCACAAGTGCTATCAGTGCTCCATTTCCTGGCAACTGGCTCCTTCCAAGTGACAGTGGGCTTGGCAGCAGGAATGTCTCAGCCAATGTTCTCAGTAGTTCTGACCAGAGTGTTGTCTGCCCTGATTAAACACACATGCAGCTACATCGTTTTCCCCCAGGTGGAGGATTTGGCCACAGTGAAGGCTGATTTCTATGCAATGGGACATATCCCCAACATTGGGGCTATTGATGGAACACATATTGCATTTGTCTTCCCCCGCAAAATGAACAGCTGTTCAGAAATCGAAAGAACTTGCACTCCATGAATGTGCAGATGGTGTATTTGGCGGACCAGTACATCTCCCAAGTCAATGCAAAGTATCCTGGGTCTGTGCATGATGCCTTTATCCTGAGGAATAGCAGCATCCCAAATGTGATGGCTCAACTCCAAAGGCACAGGGTGTAGCTAATAGGTGAGCCCTGGTTCCCACCCAGTGGATGTTGGTATATGGGTATGGTGTGGGTCATAAGGGATAGTGTGTGGCTAACAGTTGTCCCTCAATATTTGTAGGTGACTCTGGTTACCCCAACCTCTCATGGCTACTGACCCCTGTGAGGAATCCCAGTACCAGGGCAGAGGAACGTTACAATGAGGCACAATGGCGAACAAGAAGAATTATAGAAAGGACCTTTGACCTCCTGAAGGCCAGGTTTCGTTGCCTCCATCTAACAGGTGGATCCATGTGCTACTCACCCAAGAAGGTCTGCCAGATCATCGTGGCATGCTGTATGTTGCACAACCTTGCCTCGCGTCGCCAGGTGCCTTTTCTGCAGGAGGAGGAGGCTGAAGATGGCCATGTGGCAGCAGTGGACCCTGTGGACAGTGAAGATACGGAGGCAGAGGATGAGGATGAGAACAGAAGTGCAATTATTCGTCAATATTTCCAAAGACACACAGTTAAGACAGTGTAACTTCACTATTAATTGGCAGTTTTGTGTTTGAGATTGTCACTGGCAGCCAGTTTTTCCCACTTCTATGGCCACTCACTGTACCCTCTGGCATCTCTATTTGCAGATATTGGTGCCCCACTATCGCTCCTGGTGTGTTAACTGCAGCCAATTTACAGGTCTTTCCTATGTATACATTACTGTACAGTTGAATTGCAATGTTGAAACCTTGATAAACAAATACATACTTAAATCATTTGACATACTCCATACTTGTATTTTTTCAGAGGGTGTTTATTTAAGTGCTAAGAAATAGAGGGGGAAGTGCAGTGGGCTGGGGTGATAATGGAGGAAAGTCCAGGATAGAGTCCAGTCTATTTGTATCACAGGTGCATTGTCCAAGGGGCCGTAGGAAGGGGAGCAATGGCAGTTCAAGGTGGATAGAGTGACAGAGTGGGACACAAGGGTGACAATCAGGAGAGTCTTATTTCATGGCGGGGGTCTTGGCAATAGTCTCTGGCTTCTGCCTAGATCGCAGGGAATGTTTGTGGGGTGGTTCTTCTGCAGGGGAAGGGGTGCTGGTGGCCTGTTGGTCCTGTGGCGGGCGTGCTGTCCACTAGCGGCAGCGGAGGTGGAGGGCTGTTCATCGGTTTGGCTAGTGTCAGGTCCGATGGTGTGCCACTGCCTCCCTAATGGTGTTGGCCATGTCTGCCAGTACCCCTGCAATGGAGACCAGGGTGGTGTTGATGTCCTTCAAGTCCTCCCTGATCCCCAGGTACTGTCCCTCCTGCAGCCGCATGTTCTCCTGCAACTTGTCCAGTATCTGGCCCAGCATATCCTGGGAATGTTGGTATGCTCCCAGGATCGCGATGAGTGCCTCCTTGAGAGTCGGTTCTCTGTGCATGTTTCCCCCCCCATAGCACAGCAGTCCTACCAGCTTCCCTGCTGTCTTGGCCCAGGCAACCAGAGCTGCTGTCATCACTGTGGGCCTCTTCTGTGGGGGGACTGGATGTTGCTGGCACCTCTTCTCTGGTGACATTGGCTGGGATACCTGTGGGATGTAATTGCAGTGTTATTGTTTCTGCGTGTGACATATTGTGCATGGGTGTGTTGCCCTCTATGGTTGTTATTGCCCTGGCAGATTTGCCTTGTGTGAGTTGTTATTTGGTGGGCTAGGTGATTCTCTCCAGTGTGCATGTAGTGGTGATAGGTGTCCATGCAGGTCTGAGAGGGGTGTCCAAGCATTGGTGTTGCGTGCAGGGCTTGGTATTGGGATGCGTGGGTTGTGATAGTGGGGTATGTGGGAAGTGGTGGAGTAATGGGAGTGAGGATAAGGGTGGGGGTTTGTGATGGCATGCAGGTAGGGGGGATTTGACTTACCAGAGTCCAGTCCTTGTTCTACTCCAGCCAGGCCCTCAGGATGCATGACTGCCAAGACTTGCTCCTCCTATGTTATTAGTTGTGGAGGAGGTGGTGGGGGTCCACTGCCAGTCCTCTGTACTGCGAGCTGGTGTCTTGCTGCCACGGAACGCACCTTCCCCGTAGGTCATTCCACCTCTTCCTGATGTCATCCCTTGTTCTGGGGTGCTGTCCCACGGCATTGACCCTGTTCACGATCCTTCGCCATAGCTCCATCTGCTGCACCTGTAATCCAAATAGCTGTGGCTCTAGCCGGATGATTAACTCCACCAATGACCCTTAGCTCCTTCTCTCAGAACCTGGGGTGTCGTTGTGGTGTCATGGGTGTAGTGTGAGTGGTGTGGGTGAGGGTGTGTTGGGTGATGTGTTGTGGTGTGTGATGTAAGGTGCGTGGGTGGTGTATAGGTAATGGTGTTATTTGGCTCTGGTTGTGTGAGTGTTCTTGCTGTATCTCTGTCAGGTGGCAATGCTTTGTATTCGTTAAGGGTTGTGGATAGTGTGGGTGTGTGTTTTATAGTGGTTTGGGTGTCTCGGTGTGGTATGTTTATGGGTGTCAGGTGTGTGTAGTTTGAATTGACCAATGTGGTGTTGCTTTGTTAGGTTGTGTGTATTTTGAGCGCGGCAGTATGTACTGCCAATAGTTTACTACTATTGAATGTCCGCTGCAGGGATTTGTGGGTCATAATGTGATGGGCGTTGTTCTGTTGGCGTAACTGTGTGGGTTTTGCTACAGACAGTTTATCACTGACCTTTGGGCTGGCGGACTTGTGTGTGTGTGTGGCTCTCTGTATAGTGACAGATTGGTATGTGTGTGTCATAATATGGTTGGCGGTTATCTACCACGGCAGCGTTATGTTGGCGGCAGTCAGCATGGCGGTAAGTTGGATTTACCGCCAATGTCATAATGAGGGCCTATATTTCTAATCAGGTGTGGTGTCTTTTTGTGTGGTTTTGTATTGTTTGAAGTGTTGCACAAATACATTGCCTATTAAGTTAAGCCTGACTGCTCTGTGCCAAGCTACCAGGGGGTGAGCACAGGTTAATTTAGGGTGTGTTTGTGTCTTACCCTGACTAGCATTGTGGTTCCTGCTTGGACAGGGTGCATACCTCTGCCAACCAGAAGCCCAATTTCTAACACCCAGTATCCAGCAAGATTCTCACATAATTCTTCTCAGCTTGAAGTCGGGAGAAAGGTAAACAGCAAGCTCCCTCAAAAGACAGAGCCTGAAAATTGACCTATGTCCTTGAATGTACAGCAAATATGACAAGATAAGAACAGAATTTAAAGGCCTGTTTACAGAAAGGAGCACTAGTGGAAGAATGCAAAGAGAGGTGGTTTCAAAAAGGCTTTGCTTGTTGGGAGGGATAAACAGAAGCTGGCCATCCTAAAACAAATAAAGCCAGCAAATAGCCAGAATATTTGAATTACAAAGTTTTCCGACTTCTTCCAAGACAAATGATGGAGTCTGCAAGGCTTTACTCACACCAGTCCTTTGTACTTGCCATATGTTGGCTGCCATGTTTACCAGAAGAGCAGGTAATCTACAACCAGTGCCTAATTTTGTGCATCCAGGGGCTTTACATACAATTTACAGCCTGTATTTGGGTTCAGCACAGATATTTGGCCCGTGCCATTAGGCTTTGCTGTAATTTCTAAGCCTATACAGTTTGTGTGAAATAAGTAATACATACGTCAGAGAGTGGAGTAGAAAATGTTATCATATAACAGTTGACATCAGATAGCATATTTCCCTTCAACAACAGAGCCGTCTGCATAGCCTATTGTTAGCAGTTCTTTAAAGTATACATAGAGCATGCTCTAGCTCAGCCTATAGGAGTGTTTCTCACTCACCTCATGCTGCTGGCTGTTTAATATATTGTTCCACCATCTGGAAAGGTCTACAGTTGAAATACAAAAGATAATTTTACATCTGAAAGGTAAACTTAACCACTTGCATGCGTCGGAGCCGCCTGATGCCATAATGCTTGTGTGCATCAGACAGCTGGAGTCCGTCTGCGCACTTGAAATCCCTCTGGTGCTGGTTCTAGAGGGATTTCATATGGATATTTTTAGCCTTGGTTGCTGGGAGAAGAGCTTCCCCAGCAACGCAACCAAGGCTAAAATTATCCCCACCCTGTAATAACGATTGGTGCGCCATTCGGGACAACGTCATTACAGGGGAAAATGAAAGTAAAATGAGCTGATTGGCAGATTTGCTTTCATTTTCTTTGGTGCTCAGGGGCATATCTTTACCCCCTGAGCACCGGTTTCAACAGGAGAGGTACCGTTGGACAGAGGAGATCCTCCTCTTTCCAAAGGTACCTCTCGCCAGAGGATCCCTGCTTGGGGATCTTCTCAGGAGGGTGATCCCCAAGCAGGGATCCATTCCACTATGCCACAAAGGAAGGGGGGAGCGTCTCTTGGGCAAGAGCTTTTGCTCCCTCTTAATTTTTTAAAATAAAACAGTCTTTATCCCCCCCGATGGCTGATGGGGGCAATAGCCCCTAATCTGCCCCCCCCCCCCAGGGGAGGGGGGGACAGAAAGCCCACTAGCACCAGGGACTTTTTCTTATTTAGGAAAGGGTGGGGGCTGCCCAAAGTGAGCAAGACAATGCCCCATCACCCCCCCCAAAACAAAATAGGAACAGTCGTTCTGCCCCTGCTGGGGGGCAGAATGGGGGTTATTACCCCCAATCAGCCTCCCGGGGGACGGGGGAAGCATAAACTGCACTAGACACCAGGGATTGTGTTTTTTATTTTATTTTATATAACGGGTGAGGGTTACCCAGAATGGGCAAGGCAATGCCCCCTCCCCTAAAAGTAGGCACTGTATTTCTGCCTCCTCCCCTCCCCACCCCCACCCCCAGGGGGGAGCAGATGGGGGTTATTACCGTTAGGTACCATGGATTATTATTATTATTATTTGTTTTAGAAAAGTCCAGGGGTGGGGGCTTCTGAAAATGGGCACACAATGTCCCCACCCTTCGTCCTGAAAATAGGCACTGTCTTTGTACCCCCCTAGGGGGCAGATTGGGGTTATTACCGCCAACCTGTTCCCCCTTTAGAGGGCAGACAGCCCACTAGACATCAGGGATTTATATATATATATATATATATATATATATAAGAGGAGTGGGGACTTCCCACCATGGGACCAAAGTCTTTCTGGGGCAGATAGAGTAATTACCCCCAATCTTCCCCTCCCCCACCCCCGGGGGACTGGGGCAGATAGCCCACTAGACTCCAGGGATTTTCTTTTATTTTTATAAAAGAGGGGTGGGGACTTCCCACCATGGGCATGCCCCCACCCTTCCTAAATGAGGACTAATGTCTTTCAGTAATTACCCCCAATCTGCCCCCTGGGTTGCCAGGGATTTTTTTTTTTGTAAAAGAGGGGTCGGGCTGACCACCATGAGCATGGCAGTTTCCCCCACCCCTATTAGGGACAAAGTCTTTCTGCCCCCCTGGGAGGCAGATGGAGGTAATTGACGCGATCAGCCCCCCAGGAGGGCTGTCAGTCCACTAGACGCCAGGGAATAAAAAGAAAAATAGAGGGGTGGGGGCTGCTCACCACCATGGCCATGGTTATGACCCCCTCCAACCTGAAGGGGGCAACAGTCTTTCTGCCCCCCCTGCAGACTAAAGCATCTCACCCCAATGGCAAACCAGAAGACATTTGACTCTTTTGGGTGCTGATTTTACATATAGGCCAAGAGAGCTTTGCAAACTCCTAATATCGTCCCACTTGCGATCGTGAGCGGCTGCACTTTTTTACTTGGGTACGCTGCCACCTGGAAAAACCTACCAGACTCAGGCAAGTCTGCAAGATAACTATCTAGGGGAGTCCAGGGTGGTGTGCTTCACATGCACCCCATGCCACTTTCTTATTCACAATGCCTTGCAAACCTCCAACTTTGCCTGAAATCACACATTTTCCCTACATTTCTATGATAGAAACTTCAGGAATCAACAAAATTCCCACCACCCAGCATTGCCCCATCTGTACTGATAAAAACGTTTCCACACTTGTGTGGGTGCCCAAAGCAGAGTCAGCCTAAAATCGTATTTAAAAACAAAACTGCCCTTTTGGACCTGCTTTGGTTCCCCCTCAATTTCTACACATTTTTGGCCCTTCCCTGTAGCAGGCACTTGGCCCACTTACATAAGTGAGGTATCATTTTTATCGGGAGATCGAGGGGAATGCTGGGTAGTAGGAAATTTGTGACCCCTCAGATTCCAGAACTTTCCATCATAGAAATGTCACGCAAATGTGTTTTATTAGACAAATTTTGAGGTTTGCAAGGGATTCTGAGTAACAGAACCTAATGAGAGCCTCACAAGTCACACCATCCTGAATTCCGCTGGGTGTCTAGTTGTCAAAAATGTACAGGTTTGCTAGGTTCCCTTAGTGCCAGCTGAGCTAAGACACAAAATCCAAAGCTAGGCACATTGCAAAAAAAATGTCAGTTTTGGGTGAAAAAATGTGATGTGTCTGTTGTGTTTTGGGCCATTTTCTGTTGCAGGCACTAGGCCTACCCACACAAATGAGGTACAATTTTTATCGGGAGACTTGGAGGAATGCTGAGTGGAAGGAAGTTTGTGGCTCCCCTCAGATTCCAGAACTTTCCATGACAAAGATGTGAGGGAAATGTGTTTTTTCGGACACTATAAAAGGTTTGCAGGAGATTCTAGGTAACAGAACCTGGTGAGAGTCGCACAAGCCACTCCATCCTGGATTCCCCTGGGTGTCTAGTTTTCAAAAATGTACAAATTTGCTAGGTTTTTGTAGGTGCAGACTGAGCTAGGACCCAAAATCCACACCTAGTCACGTTGCAAAGAAAAGGGTCAGTTTTTTGTGGAGAAATGTGCTGTGTCCACATTGCGTTTTGGGATGTTTCCTGCTGCATGCACTAGGCCTTATCCACACAAGTGAGGTACTGTATGAAAGTACCATCTTGCCTGGCATGTTACCCCCATTTTTACTTGTGTGTCAGTTTGTTTTTAGCTGTCTCACTGGGATCCTACTAGCCAGGACCCCAGTGCTCATAGTTTGTGGCCTGAATGTGTTCCCTGTGTGGTGCCTAACTGTGTCACTGAGGCTCGTCTAACCAGAACCTCAGTGCTTATGCTCTCTCTGCCTTAAAATTGTCACTGCAGGCTAGTGACCATTTTTACCAATTCTGATTGGCACACTGGAACACCCTTATAATTCCCTAATATATGGTACCTAGGTACTGAGGGTATTGGGGTTCCAGGAGATCCCTATGGGCTGCAGCATTTCTTTTGCCACCCATAGGGAGCTCAGACAACTGCAGCCTGAGTGAAATAACGTCCACTTTATTTCACAGCCATTTTACACTGCACTTAATTAATTTATAAGTCACTTATATGTCTAACCCTCACTTAGTGAAGGTTAGGTGCAAAGTTACTAAGTGTGAGGGCACCCTGGCACTAGCCAAGGTGCCCTCACATAGCTCAGGGCCATTTCCCCGGACTTTGTGAGTGCCGGGACACCATTACATGCGTGCACTACATATAGGTCAATACCTATATGTAGCTTCACAATGCTAACTCCGAATATGGCCATGTAACATGTCTAAGATCATGGAATTGTCCCGCCATGCCAAATCTGGTATTGGTGTGCCAATCCCATGCATCCCTGGGGCTCCAGCATGGACCCCAGGTACTGCCAAACCCCCTCTCTTGGTTTTTCACTGCAGCTACTGCTGCTGCCAACCCACAGACAGGCTTCTGCCCTCCTGGGGTCTGGGCAGCCCAGTCCCAGGAAGGCAGAACAAAGGATTTCCTCTGAGAGAGGGTGTTACACCCTCTCCCTCTGGAAATAGGTGTTCAGGGCTGGGGAGGAGTAGCCTCCCCCAGCCTCTGGAAATGCTTTGAAGGGCACAGATGGTGCCCTCCTTGCATAAGCCAGACTACACCGGTTCAGGGATCCCCCAGGCCCTGCTCTGGCGCGAAACTGGACAAAGGAAAGGGGAGTGACCACTCCCCTGTCCATCACCACCCCAAGGGTGATGCCCAGAGCTCCTCCAGTATGTCCCAGACCCCTGCCATCTTGAATGCAGAGGTGTGAGGGCACAGTGGGGGCCTCTGAGGGGCCAGTGCCAGCAGGTGACATCAGAGACCCCTCCTGATAGGTGCTTACCTGACTGGGTGGCCAATCCTCCTCTGAGGGCTATTTAGGGTCTCTCCTGTGGGCTTCTCTTCAGATAACGAATGCAAGAGCTCACCAGAGTTCCTCTGCGTCTCCCTCTTTGACTTCTGCCAAGGATCGACCGCTGGCTGCTCCAGGACGCCTGCAAAACTGCAACAAAGTAGCAAGAAGACTACCAGCGACATTGTAGCGCCTAATCCTGCCAGCTTTCTCGACTGTTTCCTGGTGGTGCATGCTCTGGGGGCTGTCTGCCTTCACCCTGCACTGGAAGCCAGAGCGTGGTCCCTGGAACACAGGAGCTGGATCCAAGTGACCCCGACAGTCCAGTGGTCCATCTGTTCAAATTTGGTGGAGGTAAGTCCTAGCCTCCTCACGCCAGACAGTAATCCTGTGAACTGCAGCTGCCAGGGCTTCTGTGCACTTTTGCAAGGAATCCTTCGTGCACAGCACAGCCCAGGTCCCCAGCACTCCATCCTGCATTGCTCAAGTCGCTGAGTTGACCACTAGCTTCGTGGGACCCTCCTTTGTAGTGTTGAGACGACTGCCATGCTCAGTTTTCTTATACTCGTGTTCAAGTACTCCTGCGGGTGCTGCCTGCTTCTGCGTGGGCTCTCTGTGTTGCTGAGCGCCCCCTCAGTCTCCTCCTCCAAGGGGCGACCTCCTGGTCCTTCCTGGGCCCGGGCAGCACCCATTTTCTTCAGCTGCGAACTTTGCAGCTAGAAAGGCTTGTTTGTGGTCTTTCTGCGTGGAAACAACTCTGCATCCTCCAGCACGCCGTGGGACATCTTCTGTGCAAAGGAGAAGTCCCTGGCATCTTTCGTTGTTGCAGAATCTTCAGCTTCTTCCACCCGAAGGCAGCCATTTTGCACCTTTATCCGGGGTTTAGTGGGCTCCTGCCCCCCCGGACACTTTCGTGACTCTTGGACTTGGTCCTCTTCCTTTACAGGTCCAGGAATCCATCTTCAGTGCTTTGCAGTCAGTTGTGGTCTTTGCAGAATCTCCTATCACGACTTTAGTGTGTTTCTGGGGAAGTAGGGTAACTTTACTTCTACTTTTCAGGTTCTTGGGGTGGGGTATCTTGGACACCCTTAGTGTTTTCTAACACTCCCAGAGACCCTCTACACACTACACTAGGCCTGGGGTCCCTAAGTGGTTCAGATTCCACTTTCTTAGTATATGGTTTGTGTTGCCCCTAGGCCTATTGCATTCTATTGTATTCTACAGTGTTTGTACTACCTTTCTAACTGTTTACTTACGTGATTTTGGTTTGTGTGTATATTTTGTGTATTTTACTTACCTCCTAAGGGAGTATATCCTCTGAGATATTTTTGTCTCATTGTCACTAAAATAAAGTACCTTTATTTTTAGTAACTCTGCGTATTGTGATTCTTATGATATAGTGCTATATGATATAAGTGGTATAGTAGGAGTTTTGCATGTCTCCTAGTTCAGCCTAAGCTGCTCTGCTATAGCTACCTTCTATCAGCCTAAGCTGCTAGAACACTACTAATCTACTAATAAGGGATACCTGGACCTGGCACAAGGTGTAAGTACCATCAGGTACCCACTATAAGCCAGGCCAGCCTCCTACAGGAACTGTTTTTATCAGGAGACTTAGGGAAACACAGAGTAGTAGAATAAGTGTTATTGCCAATTGTCTTTCTCTGCATTTGTGCCTTCCAAATGTAAGAGTGTGTTTAAGAAAATAATCATCTTGATAAATGCCCTCTAATTCACATGCTAGTATAAGTATCCCCAAATTCAGAAATGTGCTAATTACCACTACTTCTGAACTTCTTATCTTGTGCCCATTTCAGATATACTTAGGTTTCCTTGATACCTATTTTTCACTCTTTATAATATACCAAATGAATTACAGTATACCTGGTACAAAATGAAAAAACATTGCAAGGTGCAGCTCAGCAATTGGCTCTGGGTACATAGGGTTCTGGGTGAACCTACCAGCCCTACATATCCGCGCACTGAGAAGGGTCCAGTGGATGTAACAGTATACTGTTTTTGAAAATCTACCATAGGTAGAAGTAACAGATGAAAACGTAGACACAAATGGCAGTTTTTTTCAACTCAATTTCAATATTTTTTTATTTCAACTGTTACCATCTAAAGAAAAACCAAAAAGGATCTACACAAATGACCCCTTGCTGAATTCAGAATTTTGTCTACCTTTCAGAAATGTATAGCTTTCTGGGATCCACCATAGGTTTCACACTCATTTCTACCACTGACGAGGGAGGTTGAAAGCACAAAAAATAAGAAAAATTGGTTATGCCCCAGTGAAATGGCACAACTGTTGAAAAATTAGGTTTTCTGTTTCAAGTCTGTCTGTTCCTGAAAGCTGGGTGATTTTAGCACTGCAAACCCCTTATTGATGTCATTTGCAGGGGAAAAATAGCTGCTTTCTTCTGCAGCATTTCCCCCAAAATAATTAGCTGTATTTTGGCTAATTTTTCGGTCCCCTCCAGGGTACTCCACAAACAATGGACACCTTCAGAATCCCCAGAATGTTGGAAAAAAAGGACTCAAATTTGGCATGGATACTTTTTTTGGCCCAAAAATATGGGGGTCTAAACCCGAACTACCCCAAATAGCCAAAAAAAGCTTAGCGTGGGGTTTGGGGGGATAGTGGTGTAGGGAAGGGTACCAGGAGGCCTAGCAGCGAAGGGGTTAATCCTCATACCTTGTCAAATTTGATTTCCTTATCTCTTGCATGAGTTCTTCATTGGCAAAACCAATAAATATGACTTTAATGTGCTGCTGGGACAGGACAGGGTTATTCCCTACATGGTGTACAATTTCCCTGTCCTGAGTGTCCAACTGCAAGGACCTAGCATCCCATGTTTTTATTTTGGCCCTAGCTTCAGTGTAATCTAACATTTTGCATGAAGCCCTCTGCCTGTCGTTTGACACAGGTAAAGTGGTGGACCTTTACGGGTCCGCAAACCATGCCCATTTTGTTGAACAGTGGGCTTGCATCCCTGTCCCTATGCCCTGGATAACCTGGGGCCCCCCAGCCAGGGTCTGATGTGCTAAAAAGCATTTGTGCTTGCAGGCATTCTTTCAGCATTTGTGCATGCCTGTGATTGCATTCCTTTAGGATATTCAAAGCAGACTTATTAACTTTACATAATTTAAGATGGCTGCTGTAATTCATTCCTTTCAACAGTGAATTGCCCTTATTCATTGCTCAACATCCTCATCATATTCCTTTATTTTGTTTTCATTGAACCATTAAAGGTACAAAAAGAAACATACATCATAAAAGCATTTAAAACAAACATAAGACATTATCAAATTAATGTATACATCATAATAATGCAATTTCATTATCAAAATTTTCAATTCATCGATTCAAGCCTTTTCGGGATTCTGATCCCATAGAGGTAAGTACAGTTTAAAAAAAAAAGGGTTTCAGGCAAAAGCAAGAAGCTAACCAGAACCCAAGGGCAATTATCACCTTTTAAGTACGTTTAACCTGATATACCATATTGCAGATAAGTAACTTGCAGTTGAGAACACGAGGGAGTCTCTTGTGTTATTTTTACATATCCTGAGGGCAGTGAGACAATCCCTAAGGCCAAGTAGTCTGCTAAAAGGTATAATCCAATTTGAACATTGCTTTGCTATATCACCCTTTTGAATCCAAACACATGTAAAAAAAGGCCAAGGGAAGAATCCCTAATCTAAATTTCACATAAAGTGCACGTGCAAAGGAGTTGGAAACCAAAGAATTTGCCATACTGCCTGAGGGAACTCCAGAAATGTTCACACCTAAAGTGAATTTCCAGAATGACTTTTTTAACCTATCTTAGGCATCTTGAGGTAGCACAGAGGGATATACCCAAAAAAATTTCAATCCCAGCTTGAATCTCCAAGTTTTTATATGAACAAGCTAGGGAATTTTCCCAATAGAGTGACTCTCTAATGTCATTCTAATGCAATCTCTGTAAGGTTCTAAATCCTCAATAGACCAAACTCTTATCCAATATTAAATGGGTCTCAATGCTGTAATATCTGAAATTGGTCGAAGATTGAGATCGAATCTAATTGGCTATGTAGGGGCGCTAGTAGGGAGTCTCAAAAGGGACTTTATAAAAGCATTTTTTTGTTTTTTCAAGAGTGCCAAGGTTACAATGTTCCCTCGCATCTGCCCCATAGAGAGCAGCCTCACATGCTTGGATCGTATATATCTCCAAAGGGGGAGATATCGCAAAGGCGGATGTCTAATATTAGTCTAGACCCTGCTCTTTGTTTCAGGGTCAAAATGCTTTTATCTATCTGGGCTATCCATTTGAGATTCCTCCAACTTGTGCCCAGATATTCAAACTCATAATGTCCTATCCAATGCCTTGCCCGCCAAAAATATCTTGCTCTTTGTTTTTTACAGGCACCAAACACCATGAATTCAGATTTCTAACCCACAGTCTTTGCAGAAAAAACTGAGGGCCTCATTATGAGTTTTGCGGTCGGACTTGTAGGAAAATCCCCTACCCCAAGTGTATTACAATGTTCCAGCTGGACTGACAGGTGGGAACATTGTATTACGCGTTACCGGGGTAGATTTGTCTCTCTTCTTGTATATAAGTATTATTTCTGCTCCTCTCCAAGAGCTTGGATTGGAGCTCCTGCTATTGGGCCAGCTGGCATGGAATTTATATAGGTACCCCATACCAGAAGTTCATTGCGGAGTAAGTCTGCGGGGATTCTATCCAAACCCTGGGCTTTCCCTGGTTTCTGGGCCTGAATTGCAGCATTGGTTTCTTTTATTGTGAATGACTTAACCTCTTCTCCCAGCGATTCAGAAACTAATGGCTGGATCATTATTGTATCATCACCTAAAGTATTATTGCCGTGAAAAACTGAGAAATGGTCATCCACATCTCCGAGGGCGATGTGACAATCAGGACGGGCAGAATCTCTACGCCCATTATGTATGATCAGGTGCCAAAAACTTTTATTATCTTTGAGCCTTACCACTTTCAAATGATCATCCCATATACCAGCTTCCCACAAGGCCTTACACGCTTTAGTGGCCTTAGTATACTCCCGTCTAGCCTTGACAATCGCTTTTCTTTGGTTACACTTTAGGGTTTATATCAGAGCATTCTTGGCTCTTTTGCAAGATTAATTGAACCACTCATTAATTCTCATTGTCTGCGGCCCACTCCAATTTTACATTCCTTCACAAACAGGTTTCCTATCTTATTAGAAAGATTTTCATGGAGAGTTGTTATCTGGCTGGAGGCCAATACTTGATACTCCAAGACCTGCAAATCCTCAGATACAATTCTACATAGATCAGATATGGTCTTCTTAAATTTAGAGACAACCTCCCATTTCATGTTGCATTTATTATTACCACCGGATTGGAAAGTGGGGATGGAATTAAACTCTCCCTATCACTTATCTGTGCTTATCCCATTCAGTACAATAGGAAAGTGGTCGCTTTCATAGCGATCTAAAACTGCCATATCAGTTATTTAATGCCAGACTCCAACATCCAAAAGAATAAAGTCAATATGACTTTCACAGTGACTCCTTGAAAATGATGGTTCAGCAGCAGTATCTGAGGAAAAACGACGAAGGGCAGCTGAACTCATTTTGGGATTTCCTGTGAACGCGGGGGGGAGGTCCCTCAAGATTAATCTTCCTTAATTAGTTCCAGAAAGGGGGTGTAGCTCAAAGCACGTATTAAAATCACCTGCAGTAATCATGTTATGACTAGAACCAAAATGTGTCAAAAAGGTATTCAAAGTTCTTAAGTCTGGGAGGGTTTGTTAAAGAGAGTTGATCTATTGTACAGATTAATCAACAGATAGGGAGTCCCAGACTTTGGACATAAACTCAGTGCTAAAAGATCACTGGAGTCAATACCAATTCTGTTAATACCACACTTGAGGGATAATCTAGGCTATATAGTAAATCTCCCAATCCCCCCCAACCCCTTCCCAAGGGCGACCTGCTGTTGACGGGACAGCTTCAATACCGTATTTTGTAAAACCCTGTCTATATACTTGGGCGAGGGCCCAAGTCTCTTGGAAGATGCAGAGATCAAATTTATCAATCAACTTACCCCAATCCACATCTGTTTTGAACTGAATTCCAGCAACATTCCAAGAAATAAGATGAATAATAGAAGGCTTATTTATGGGCAGCTGGGGCCCAGAAGCAGTCAATTTAAACGGCAGGGGATTCATTATCAGATCAGAAACATTAATGGCACTTGTGGTGGCTAGAGAAAAAGCAAGTCCACCTGGCTTAGTCCCACATCAGAAATCTCTCCAGTCAGGGGAGGGAAATGGGTAGACACGGAGGATGGGAGAAGAGACGGACATCGCAGTCAGGCTAATTCTGCCAAACCACTACCCTGCTGACCACCACAATATACTTCATTTTTCAGGCTTGTGCCATTCTCCTTTGGCAAGTTGGCCACACCTCCATGCCCACCCACATTCCTAGAGTTTGATGTTATGTGTGGAATATTTTTACAGCAGATTTCCGAGCCATTCTGGTGAGAGAAACGCAGTTCCAAAGAGATCAATCCATCTGCCAGATCGGAAGAAACAAGATTGACTTCAGTTGAGGCCCAGGGGCCATTGCGGGCTGTACAGCACTTTGCATAAATAATGTCAGAATATGCAATTGACATACTTGATCCAAGGGAGGACCTTATTTTTCAATGAATCACTCCCTTCATATGAAACAGGGGCTCTTCTGCAAATTTCTAGGGTGAATTACGCCAGAGGGACCTGGTAAATCAAAATGGCATGACCTCCCTTGTCGAGCTCTGTTGGAAAGTGGATTATTGGTAAGGGCTGGTAAGTACCTACACTTAGCAATAGGCCACTAACCTCCACTTAGGTCCAGTTAGGTCTCAGTAAATTAGACCCAGCTCAACCCTTGTGAGCTTGACAATGAGCAACAAGGCTTAGCTTAAAAGACAAATGTGTAAAGCATTTAAAAATCACAAAACAGTAAATAAGTAAAACATAATAAAAATCCAACATCAGTTTATAAAAATAGAGTATATTTTTATCTTTAAAATTATACCAAAACGATTAAAATTAGATAAGGGGAACTGGAGATATGAATTTTTAAAGAATTAGTGTTTTTTAGCGCATAGAAACGAATAGCGTCAATCTAGTCATCTGGTCGCACCTCGACTGGGGCAAAGTCAAAGTTTAAGGCCGATCGCCATGGAGCCCTGCTCGGCTACAGCAAGTGGGAGGCCTCGGTGAAAAGTTTACCTTCAGACTTAGTCGTTTACTTGAAGATTTTCTTCAGAGGGATGAAGTTGCCAGTCTGATCTGACCTCCCTGGAGCCCTTCCTCGGATACGAGTTGCGGGAGCCCTCGATGAAGATTTCTACGTTTGAGATGAAATTCCTTTGACCGGGCCGAACCTGAATCTTGATCCAATTTTCGGACTTAGTTACTTTTTCTGAGATTTTCTTCAGTGGGACGAACCTGCAAGTAATGACAGGTTGCGGTTGAGGCAAGCCGGCTAGAGTTGTCACGGAGGGTCGGTACCTCTATGGAGCCTTTTCCAACAAGTTCTCCAGACTTCTCCAAGCTTCTGGATCTTCTTCCAGAAGGTCTTTTAAGGTTTTGTTGGAGTCCACAGCTCACCCCATGGTCCCAGAAGCTCTGAGGTGCTCCTTGAGGGTGCATACTACAACTCCTAGGATGCACCTGGCTCAAGCTCCATATTGGCCACTGGACAGTGGTCATCTGGTCAGTTTCTTCAGGATCTGAGACAGAGGACTCTGGTTAGCAATTTGTCACCTGCAGCAAATGGGGAGTCCCTCCTTGAACCAGTTGAAGCCAGGCAAAGTCCTTCTTGTGAAACCCAAGTGTGCCGCTGGTGCAGTCCTTCAGAGTGCAGTGTCCAGGTGCACATCAGGGGTCCAGCAGGGCAGTGCTTCTTATTCAGATGTTCTTCCTTGTAGGGATCTGGTAGGGATCTGAGGTATGGGTGCAGCTCTGCCATATTTATCCTTGCTCCTGGATGAAAAACATGGGGGGTCCTGTTACTCCAATCAGATGCAGGGCACTTCCCCCTGTGATGACCACTTCTGGGGAAGTGTGGCAAAAATCAATCCTAGGGAGCAACATTCTACAAAAATCCATCCTGGCTGAAACTGATTTTTGGAGGTTACATCTGGCTGAGCACGCCCTCTGGTGTGGCTAAAAATCCTAAACACACCCCTCTCCTGCACTCTCCTAATCTAATCAAGAGGGCACCTAATTGGGGTTGCAGGATGTGAGGGAGGTGCTGGGTGCTCCAAATGTCCTTCCCTGCCTTTGAAGACCAGTTTGGCAGCCCTCCCCCTTCCTGCTTCCCCATCTGCTGAGGTAGTTCTCCTCCCCCAGGCACATCTTTTGTGTTCAGCCCAGGCCACTTCACACCTCATCAAGGCAGCCTGGCCAGGCCAATCAGAGAAGGGCACTACAAAGCTGAAGTTGGCAACTTTTAGGTAGAGTTTAAAACTCTTCACCTGAGCTAGTTATATTAAATCCAACAATTGTAAGTTGTAGGATTTATTATAGCAAATAATTTGATACCAAACTTGAAGTATCTGAGACTTAGGGGGACTTTGTTATTTAAAATAAAGTCTCCCCATTTAGCCTAGGGGGGCCATTCACTGCAGTGAGGGAAAACGAATTTGGCTATTTTACCTCACCAGGGCGTATAAAGTTATTTGTATAAGGTCCCTGCTTATTGTTATATGGCACCCAGCCCTAGGGCCACATCGGGCACACCTTAGGGGTGACGTATTTGTAAAAATAAGCTAGTTTTAGACTTTGGAAGTACTTTTAATTTCAACGTTGAATTTGCAATTAACTTTAATTTAAAAGCACCCTGCAAGGCAAGCCTGCCTTTAAAATGACCCTACGCACCTCAGCAGTGCACCTATGGGTGCACTACCTATGCTGGGGTCCATAAACGTACATGCCCTACCATATACTACGGACTTATACGTAGGTTGATATAGCCAATTATAATTAGCCTAACTTGCATACTCATTTTACACAGAACACACACCCTGGGACTGGTTAGCAGTACCCAGGGCACCATCAGAGTCAGGAAAACAGCAGCAAAAAGTGAAAAAGGGGGGCAAAAAGTTAGGGGCCTCTGCAATCTGCCCTTTTTTCTCACAAGCTTCGAGTAAATCGATGCATCGGCTAAACCAGAGGTATATGGGCAGCCTCCGGCCTATAGACTGGATGGAAATTAGAAATTGGACGACCACCCAAGTTAACAGAGTGATTTTCCTCGAAGATCTTGTAGAAGACCTGACGAAGGGAGATCAGATGCTGCTACGGTCACTTGAGGACCTTTCAACACTGGTTGCTCCTGCGAAGGTTGTGGGACCTGGACATCTCCACGCAACCGGTATGAAGAGGTTAAAGTCCCTGATAGGTTACTAAGGGTATAACTCACACCTGCTAAGATTCCCTTTAAGTTAGCCACTTCACCCCTTAGGGAGATGATTAAGTCAATGGCTTCATTGAGAGTAGAGGGGGCTTGGTTTGGAGGATTGACCAATAAAGATCCTGTATCAGATTTGGGGAGAGGGACTACATTAGGTGTTTCCCTTACAGCTGAAAACCTGTTTGAACATTTAATAGCTATATAAGTTTGGACGTGTCCCTCTCATGGGCCAATGTGGAGGTGGGTTTGTCAACTAAATCCTTTGTAGGGAATAATCCTGTATCACTGGGGATGTTGATAATATTTAGAGACTGTTTATTCCATGGTCTTGGTCTTGACTTGAAAAGGTCTGGGATCTTCGCTCTTTTTAACCAATTTCCCACCATCCCCATCTTTGTTTTTCAATATAGTTTCCATCTCCTCAATTAGAGTATCAATCTGACATGCGACACAGTTCACAGCTGCCTGAATTTTAGGAATTTTTGATTGGGTGGCTAAACCCACAGGACTGTTTCGGACCTTTTGCTTCCCCATGCTTTTAGTACCATTAAATAGAATAATAATATAAAAACAAGTAACTACAATATATAACAAATACCAATAACACAAATAGAAATAAAAGATTTAAAACCAGAACGAAGGGGGGTGGCCCCACCCTGCGTCTTCCTGGCACTGATGGGGGCAGGGTGGGCCCTTGGTCCGGGCAAGGCCCGTGCACAGCCCGCGCCGCGGGATAATGACGTGCATCATACAGCGCCACTGAGAGGATGCAGGTGGTGAAAACCAAAGGACTGCCTCCTGGAGCCCAAGGTCAGCTGGAATATGAAGTCCACCCTTTGTCCTTTTAATCAATGAACTGCACAACCATTGGTCATATTTTACTCACAGGGAAAAAGCTTCATGTAGTAATTAGTATGAACAACTACTGTACATTATCATTAGCAAAGAGGTAAACTCATCTTGTTTAAATATATTGTTTAGATTTCGAGCCCATCCCAAATCCCCAAATCGGTTCCTGCTTTGCGCTTGTGGCAGCAACAACTTGTGTAGTCATTACATACTAATCAGGATAATGAGTGAAACCCTATAAAACTTCTCTTTAAGCATGGCTTTGGTGGTACATTTCACAGCAATAAGAAGGGTGCATGCCCTGTAAATTCTTTCTTCTCTTCAAATGTATGTCCATGCTTCTGTGATTCCCCATTTCCCCATGTATTCAAAGTGGTCGGTTAATTATCACTGCAGTAATGAGTCATTGCACAAATGAACCACTAGAGTTTCATTTTCACCCACATCTGCAGTTTGATTAATTGTAAAGAGACACTTTATGCATCTTTCCGAATAAACAAAAATACATCACATTTGTACAATGAAACAGAAACAAAAAATACGCCTGCTGTTGCAGTGTACCAAAGCCACAATTTAATGCCATTTGAGTTTTCATATAAATAACGTTTTTGGCTAAGTGTTGCCCTTTATGACAATACGATTTTTTTGTATGCATTCACCTTGGAGACATTCAAATCGAGCTGATATCAGGAAAATCCATTAATAGGAACAGCAACAATGATTGCAGGCAGCCATCAGTACAACACACTGCAGACAAAATCTAGATAAGGAAAGCATTTCCATTTGGATAAGGACAGAGACAGCACATGTCAAAACCCAAATACGTGGGTCTTTTTATGAGAACTGAGAGACAAAAAACAGCTGTCCAGAAACTCAGAAATATGCCAGGCTTTTTTTCTTTTATTTAGTGCTTGCACTGAGATGTGAAAATAAGGTTAAACTGCGGGCAATTGAAGTACGCGCCTCTTGTTGGGAGTGGAGCCTTGCACGTCCTGTGATTAAAATGTGTAGGCGAACCACAATAGGTGCGTTTGGACTTTTATGGAATTTCGAGAAGTAGCTTCTTGACATGAAGTGTGAGCCTGGACGCACCCCACTGACTGATGAGTGCAGAATAACCGAATCAGGTGCTCTGAGTTGTATACAGTGTGCTAAACTATGACATCAGTTTGTGTTTAGCAGGGAGCCCAAATGGTTGGACCACTTAAAATCAAGGACCAGGCTCGAAGTAAGGTTCTGGACCCACTGAAGTTCTGCACATTGTATTGTTAGAGTAAGCAAGACAAATGTCTTTGCAACAGATCTGGGAACATGTTGCAACCACCACACCACCTGCAAGTTGGAACATGTCACAACCACTACAAGCAAGGTGGAACATGTCAGAGCCACCACCAGCAAAGTAATTGATTGGCAACGAGTGAGAGGAGCAGACCCCTACCGATCACATACAGTAACATGAGTTTCATGAGGAGTTCATTGGAAGTACCAAGGGGAAATCCATGTTGTCTGGTACACCTAGGTTTAGAATTGGAAGTACCCAGGGGAGGTCCATGATGTTTGGTACACTAGTTTTAGAATTTGGAGTACCAAGGGGACGTCCATGTTGTATGGTACACCTAGGTTTAGAATGTTCTGAAATGGCTGAGGAAAGTTATTCATGGTTTGAAGCTATACGAAGAGGAAATATGTACATTCGTATTTGCAGGCCAAGACGTGTCATCGGTACATAATAGATATGGAATTAGGCAGCACATAGGATATGACTTTAGGTCATGCTGTGTATGAGTATACAACCTTCCCAATCGCATAGTGTATCCTCCACGGGCGTTTTAAGACGTTTTAAGGCATGGGCAAAATGAGAAGTTGTACAAGATCCCCACCTGCCAAAGAGATTGTGGGAAAAGTGATCTTTCTATCACCTGTATCTATTTGTTTACTCCAACCTCCCGTCCTCTCGCTGCCTATCTCTACCTCTCACTCTTTCTTGCTGTATCTAGTGTCATTGTAAGTGTTTTTGGGACAACCCATTTCGGCTGCTGTTGCATGACACTTTCTGAAATTTTAATTCAATATATTTTGTTTGCCATCATGCAGGATTGAATTAGCAGAAAATGTGTAATAAACTCCAACGTTGTTCTAAACAGGGGCCCCCAAAAATAAGTACAATGACAACGTCCTTGAGGATACTGCCGGTAGGATATGGTTACAGCCCATACCCTGTTTGTGGTACTCAGGATTGCTGTGTTCGGCACACAGGGTAAGGTTGCAAGACATGCCCAGCACACAGACCGGGAAAACCTTTGCTTTACCCTATGTGAATGCTATTTGGATGTTTATTGTTTATAATTGTCACAATGGGAGAATTGCACTGTAGTACTCCTAGATCAGATTGAAGCAACTTCACAAATGCTTGTGCAAATAACCATTTAAAACGGTGTACTATAAAGGAAAAACACTGTGGATATTTTCTAAAAAATATGTTTTGGGTGAGATTTGTGTTCTCAAACGTGTATGTGTCTGGGCATTTGAGAAGCATGAGACTAGCGAAATGCAGTCCAGATCCAGTGGGCAAGTTAATTTACAAATAGGAGGAAGGGAGCTACTGGGGTTAGTAAAGTGGGAGGATGATTCTAAAGTGCTGAGAAGTTGTTTTCTTTAAAGAGGTAATTCTTCAGATCTCTCCTTCATTGGAGGAGATATGGAGAAATTTTGATGGTTAACACAATGTTCTTCCAGATCTTGGATACGTTGTTGGAGAAGGAGGCTCATGTGCTATTTTTTCTTTCTTACATTTTTTGTCTCTAGTTTGGCTAATATATTGTTTATTTTTGAAGAAGCTGGTTAGATTCAGGTAAAAAAGTAACTATGTAGACACCTTCGGTTTCTGTTAAGGTCCTCCGGTTCTGAAGAAAACCAAATATGCAAAGGCAGTGAAACATGTTGACCTCGATTCACTAAAATCTACACAAGTTGAATACTATTAGTATTAGCTCGGCAACACAGCAGCCAGTTGCAGTTCATGTGAAACACTAAACACATTTTTAGATTTAGACAACATTTCTGTTCTTTCGAGTGAGGGCACGTACATGCAGGGTTAGTGAGCAACCCATGACTCCTCTCAGAGCTACTTCAGTAGTAGTCTTGGTTAAGGAGATCCTTTACTTCACTGACAGCAGCTAAAAGCAGATGGCAGCTGATGCTTATGAGTTAGTCACAAAAACACAAATCTAGCCTACCAGAGCCGGGCCATACTCGCAGAGGTAATGTCAGTGATGAGAAACCTGTGACACAGTAACTTGCCTATCTTTGTGACTATTTGGTTGCTGTATCAGGTGACTGTTTCATCAATAGATATGCGGTGCTGTTTCAAACAAGTGGATACCATAGTAACACATATACACAGGTTGCATGACATGGTTACATCTATTAATAGAATAAGCAAACCAGCAATGTAGTAGAGGCAATATACTGATTACACAGGTATTAGTTCATGGATTCAACGTGTGTTGCACCCTCACAGACTAGGGCTAGTATATGTTTTAATTCTAGGATGGTGGTGACCTGACTAGATGTGCCAGGATCTGCCAGGGATGAACACTTTGAGAGACGAATAGGCAAGGGTATCATTTTAAGGCAGCCCTATAGATGCAGTTGGTCTTGAAAATGATTTGGGCATGCGAGGGAAGTTACTGAAGTTCCTTAAAGGTGAGCTGATGCTGACACTCTTCTTCAGACCCTTGATGAGTTGGGCCTCAGCATGTACAATTACATTTAGGGTGCCACTGTGGGAGGGAAAGGGGTCTCCACGAGACAGTGGAGCAGAGCATTGCCTTCACCCAGAAGCAAGAGTATGATTACTGGAAGCAGGGCTCGGAAAATCTGCTTGACTACACACTATGGAGTTTTATTTTATGAGGTCAAGCTATTTTTAGATTCCATTCCACCCTTCTGGCAAGAACAGGTGTTCTGTTCAGTCAGAAGCTGAATGAGCAATTAAGGTGCCTTTAAATCTTATTCTTGTCACATTTGCTCTGTGTTCAGAGACAGAGGTCAAAAGTCAGTTAGTCTTGTAATGCAAATACTTTTCCTTGTGACAGCAGAGTTCCAGGATTTTGTAAGGTGAATTGTCTGACCTATGGGAAGTGAAAGGCTTTTGGTATCAGGTTTTTCCTAACACACAACATTTATATAACTAAATAAACTTCAGAAACATTTCAAAGTGTATTTCACTATTTTAATAGGATGAAAAAAAAAGTCAGAACGCTTTCCTTGGTGATGTGCAAATGATAAATGTTTTCTGAAACCCATTTTCACAGATTATTGTTAATGCACTATATCATTTTATCAGTAAAGCTGCAAGCTAGTGGGAAGGTTTTTGGACATTTCCTGGAAATTTACTGTCTGTAAATGACAGTGCACTACCACATCATACCTTAGTGATATATTTATTAAACGTGAGTGTTTAAACAAACTGAAAAAAACTCCTGCCCTGATGGCGAAGCTGTTAGTAAACTAAGAGGCAAGTCATGCGTGGATCATGTGTACCTTATATGTGGGGTAGATTTATTATACATGGAGCAAATGTTTAGTGCATTTAATCAAACAAAACAGGATTTTTTTACAGCAGAAATGCTGAACTCACATATTTAAAGGTGTACTCATGTGAGAATAAAGAAAAATGTGACTGTAAAATAAAATATTTGTCTAGGATCATACAATTTGAGACCAGTTTCCGGGTCAAGTACATTACAGTCAGGTCGAGTAGATCATTCAAACTACTTGACCTGCAGGTCTAGTAACATTTTTATGATTTTTCGAGGCCTGTGGAAGCCAGTTCTGCAGTTGTATGTGTTGGGGGACGACTTCACTTTTGTACAGAAGGGTGAACTAGTACCATGCCTTCTCTTCCTGGCGTTGTGGTTCTTGATAGGTAGGTGTTGAGGATGAACTCAGTATCTTGGAGTTGGGTGCTATTATAGGGTTGAATAAATTAAGGTATTTTACACTCTTATTTCTAAAAGGTGTTTTATTTTCATTTCACTCTTTATTTTACTCTTATGGACATGCAGCAAATGATATTAAAGGGTCATTTTGTCAATTATGTCACAATAGATCTCAAAACCCAAGCAGACACAATCAAACACAGGAACATTCCAAAATGCTATTGTTAGTTCGAAGAAAACTGTATTTTTTCTATGCACTGGATGGCTCCTTGAAATTGAAAAGGATGAAGGTCGGTCCTGACAAAGAAGGTATGGTTGGGATATGGTACTCAGGTACTCAAATGCCAGGTAAAATTGTGAAGGACATAGTTCAGAGGGTCCATCAGACATATTTGAAGTCAATTCACAAACGGCATTTTTAGTATTGTTAGTAGTATTACAATAATGCTAGTAAAGGACTTGAAAATGCTATTCACAAACCTACTAGCGTAAATCGCCACCTCCTATTTTTTCTTTAGGAATAACCTCACACATGTGATATTTGACCCTGTCACCAGGCAGGTCGCTCCCCCCATCTGCCACGCAGCCCCCTGTGGGTTGAACCTCCGTTGCCGCTTTTGCCGCCTGACTGCTCGCTCCTTTTTTTCTGTACCCCTGCGCTTGGCTTCTGTGCCACTTTGTTTTTTTCATTCTGTGCCCCTGTGTTTTGCATTCTGTACCCCTGTGCTCTGTTGTCCCTCTCCCGCCGTCTTTTCCCGCAGTTTTTTCCCCGAGTTTTCCCCGGGGTTTTTCCCCGGGTTTTCCCCTTGCTGCTGAGCCCCTGCTGCCCCGCCCCCTTCACTCCCATTGGCCGCCCCGCCCCCAACTCCCAGCTGCTCCTCCCTCCCTCTGCCCTCATATGGAGGCCGCGAAGCGGTGGTAGAGAGCGACCTTTGACCCTGTCACCAGGCGGGTCTGCGCCCGTCCGCGCCTGGACCGCACCCAGCACCAGAACCCCTGGAACCCGCACCCCCTGCAACGCCAGACTGCACTACGACGCAAGCACCCTCCACGCACTCAACACCAGACGAGACCACCCCTGCTACCGGGCCACCCCGAAACGCACCCAGGGGCCTTTCACCTGCCGGAACTGCAGATTCACCAGCATCCAACCCTCCACACCACCAGCCAGAGAACCCAACCACCTCCGCTGCATCCTCCTCAACACCCGCTCCGCTCGCAAGCACGCCATTGAACTTTGGGACCTCCTAGACTCCACTGCCCCCGACGTCGCCTTCCTGACGGAGACCTGGCTTAACGCCACCTCAGCACCAGACATCGCCATAGCCATCCCACAGGGCTACAAGATCTCCTGCAGAGACCGCACCAACGGAGTGGGAGGAGGAATAGCCATCATCCACAAAGACTCCATCAAAATCTCAACGAACACCAATGACACCCTCACCACCGCCGAGCACATGCACTTCCAGATCCACACGACCCCAACACCACCCTCAGAGGAACTCTCATCTACAGACCTCCCGGACCCCGCCCACAGTTCAGTGACACCATCACCAACCTCATCAGCACCCACGCCCTCGCTTCCACGGACTACATCCTCTTCGGGGACCTGAACTTCCACCTCGAGAACAACAACGACGCCAACTCCACCGCCCTGATCGACAACCTCGCCAACCTCGGACTCAAACAGCTCGTAACGACACCCACTCACACCGCTGGACACACGCTCGACCCCATCTTCTCCGCAAGCCCCCACATCTCCTTCAACCACACCACTGAACCATACTGAACCGACCACAGATGCGTCCACTTCACCTTCAGAAAACCCACCACACACCACCGCACCCAACAGCTACCACGCCGCTGCTGGGGCAAGGTCACCGAGGACCAACTGACTACCGCCCTCGCCCTGAGACCACCCACCGACCCAGACACTGCTGCAACCAACCTCACACAGTGGATCAACGACTGCGCCAACACCCTCGCCCCTCTCAAGACCTTTACAACCAACCACACCAACAAGAAAGACGCCTGGTTCACCGAGGACCTCCGGATCTCCAAGCACACCTGTCGGAAGCTGGAGAAGAAATGGCTCCACGACCGAACACCAGACAACCACACAGCCCTCAAGAGCGCCACCCGCAGACATCACCAACTCATCAGGACCGCCAAGAAGACCGCCTTCAAGGGCCGCCTAGACAACAACACACACAACACCAAAGAGCTCTTCAGCATTGTGAAAGAACTCTCCAACCCCAGCTCCATCACCAACGCCATCCCGCCATCTCAAGACCTGTGCGACTCCCTGGCCACCTTCTTCCACCGCAAGATCACCGACATCCACAACAGCTTCAACCCCGACCCCCCCTGCACCCACCACCGAGTCCACCACCCCTGCGACTACCACTCGCACCAGTCGCCTGACCGTCTGGTCCAGCGTCAGCGACGAAGACACCATCAAAACCATGAACTCCATCCACTCCGGATCCCCATCGGACCCCTGCCCTCACCACGTCTTCAACAAAGCCAGCGCAGCCATCGCGCCCCACCTCTGGAAAACAATCAACTGTTCCTTCGAGACAGCAACCTTCCCAGAAAGCTGGAAGCACGCTGAGATCAACACCCTTCTGAAGAAGCCCAAGGCGGACCCCAAGGACCTCAAGAACTTCCGTCCCATCTCCCTGCTCCCTTTCCCGGCAAAAGTGACCGAGAAGATTGTCAACAAACAGCTGACCCGCTACCTCGAAGTCAACAACATCCTGGACCCGTCCCAATCTGGTTTTCGCAGTAACCACAGCACCGAGACCGCCCTCCTCGCCGCCACTGACGACATCCGGACCCTGATGGACAAAGGAGAAACAGCCGCCCTCATCCTCCTAGACCTATCAGCAGCCTTTGACACGGTCTGCCACCGCACCCTATCAGCACGCCTCCATGACGCCGGTATCCAAGAGAAGGCCCTGGCCTGGACCACATCCTTCTTCTCCGGCAGGACCCAGAGCGTCCGCCTCCCACCCTTCCTCTCCAAAACCATTGAGATCATCTGCGGCGTCCCACAGGGATCCTCCCTCAGCCCGACACTGTTCAATATCTACATGGCCCCCCTCACCCACGTCGCACAACAACACAACCTCAACATCATCTCCTACGCCGACGACACCCAGCTGATCATATCCCTTACCGAAGATCCCCACACCGCCAACGCTAACCTCCACCGAGGAATGAAGGCCGTAGCCGACTGGATGAAGGACAGCAGACTGAAGCTGAACTCAGACAAGACGGAGGTCCTCATTCTCGGACCCACCCCATCAGCCTGGGACGACTCTTGGTGGCCCACGTCACTAGGCACAGCCCCGGAACCCACGGACCATGCACGCAACCTGGCGGTCATCCTCGACTCCACTCTCTCCATGACCAGGCAAGTCAACGCCGTCTCCGCGTCCTGCTTCAACACCCTCCGTATGCTCCGCAGGATCTTCAAATGGATCCCCCTCGACACAAGAAAAACCGTTACCCAGGCCCTCATCACCAACAGACTCGACTACGGGAACGCCCTCTACTCAGGAACTACAAACAAGCTCCTGAGACGACTCCAACGCATCCAGAACGCCTCGGCCCGACTCATCCTCGATGTCCCCCGCCGCAGCCACATCACACTCCACCTGAGAGGCCTGCACTGGCTCCCCATCAACAAAAGGATCACCTTCAAGCTCCTGATCCACGCACACAAAGCACTGCACAACACCGGACCCACCTACCTCAACAACCGACTCAGCTTCCACACCCCCACCCGAAGCCTCCGCTCAGCCAACCTCGCCCTCGCCACAGTCCCCCGCATCTGAAAAACCACTGCCGGCGGCAGAACCTTCTCCTACCTCGCCGCCAAGACCTGGAACACTCTCCCCACCATCCTACGACAGACCCAGGACCTGCTGACCTTCAGAAGACTCCTCAAGACCTGGCTCTTCGACCAGTAGCACCCCCCCACCCCAGCGCCTTGAGACCCTCGCGGGTATGTAGCGCGCTTTACAAATGCAGTGATTGATTGATTGATATGTAAGTTTACTACTTAGTAGTAAATGTGGGAGGGACCAGAAGATGTGCCTGGAAAAAATGGGCATGCTAATACTAAGGGCCCGGTTACGAGTTTGGCGGTCTGACGACTGCCAAACTCATGGTGGCAGTCGAACCGCTGCACTCCTGGTGGTCTGCCCACCAGATTATGATCCTGGTGGTCAGTCTGCCAGGAGACTGCCGCCTAAGCCGAGATCAGGGTTCCTGACAGGTTGGCGGCAGTTGGAGTCGTGCTCAGCCTCAGCAGTAGTGAGTTTGGCAACACCATGGTGATCACAACCCCCCTTTCCGCCATCCTGACCAGAGAAAATGTTGTAATACGATATTTCTGTCAGTCGGCCCGGTGGAAACATTGTGATACGATGGGGGTGAGGCTGCAGCCTTGATGGCAGCCTCACCCCCACCGTATTGGCCATCTCGGCGGCAATGCAGCCAAGATCGTAATTAGGCCCTAAATGGGAGAGGTTTCGCTTGGAGATGGATTAATTCCAGCACTGCACCTTTCCAACCAATTGTAGTGCAAGACTCTCCCACAGAAAATCATAGGAAATAATATTACATTAAATTATTTAAAATAGTTGAAATATAATTTAACATTAAAAAAACTAAAACATTTAAACTTCAGAAACATGTTAATTTTATTTAATATATTTAAATTAAAGATTTCATTCAAAATTAAGTTTTGTGCTGCAGCATTTTCTATTTTGTGCTACATTTAAAACAAATATACAGAATTAAAAATATTATTTAACAGAAATATGTCACTATTTTTTTAGTTAAATACACGTTTTAGTTTTCTCTATAATTTACTAAAGGTAGACTTCTTAGTCAAACTAGAGATCTCTCTAGTAAAATATAGGGATCATTAAAAGAAGATTATTACACTTCATGCTAAATTAGTACAAACATTTTATATTAAATATTATAAATTATTTTCTATTTAAAGCTAAATGTAGAAAGTTCTAAAACATTCTACAGCACTATTAATTTAAGTTTGAATGAAATCTTTATTTCATTCAAAAATATTAAATTGAAAAAAATATTTTCTGAAGTTTAAATTAAAATGGTCTTCTAAAGTAAAAATATTTTTATTATACATTAATAATTCTATTGATGTATGAAATTAATTAAAAATAGTTGAATTATATTTTAATAGCAATATCACATTAATTTATAAACTCAAAATGTGGTTAAATATTTATAATCAAATAGTTTTTTATTTTTTATACTTTTTAAACATATTTCTTTACATTTGTGACTATGTAAGATAATTTAAATGATTGCCTAAGGGGGTTTATTTTTAGTTCTGTCTCTTCTGTCTCTGTTATTTTCTATATGAGGGCATCACAGTATCAGTGGACCATACGTGGTGCCTGAATTGCTACCATTTCTTGCTGGCAGTAGCTATTTACACTCATATAGTTGGCTACTTTCACTTTTTCAGGGGGTGGAGACGTGTAAGTGTATACTTTTGAGTAAGTTTACTTACCGATTTTGTGAAGTCAAAATTAGTAAAGTTACTCAAAAGTGTAAGAGTGCACTTAGACATTCAGCTACTTACAAGTATAAGTTACCTTTCTGAATAGCTCCAATAATGGTTTTCTTCTGCTGGGACAGTCACATTGCTGCATTACTTGGACAAATGCTTTAGAAAATGTAAATTATTACATATTACAATAATGTGTTAAACCAACTACAAAATAACTTGAGTTAATCAGCGTTGTTTGGCTACTTTAACCTTACTCAAGATACTTTGGGCCAGATGTATGAAAATGTTTTGCACTCGCAAACGGTGCGAATCGGTAAATTCGGCCGTTTGCGAGTGCAAAACAGTGGTCTGCAATGCATGAAAGGCATTCGCAGACCACAAAGCAGAAATCGCTAAAATAGCGATTTCTAGCGTTGCGACCTGGGTTTTGAAAATCGCAATTTGCGATTTGCAAAATCCACATCGCAAGGCAATGCTGCAAAAAATCGCAAATTGCGATTTCTCGTAGAATGGCATTTTGCACATGCAAAATACCATGGACTGCAGGTGGTAACCTGGTGCAAAAATGCATTTTTAAATTGAACATGTAAAGCACACATGCCCTTTTGGCATGTGTGCACCTTACATGTCCCCCAAAACATTTTTGGGGTGCAGCAGAGGGGGCCATAGGCCCCCAGCACCCTGGGGATTTGCATTTCCAAAATTGCGATTCTGGTTCAGAAATCGCAATTTTGGAAATGCAAAAAATTTGCAGCTATGGGCCAACAGGCCCATAGCTGCGAATGGGGCCGGTATCGCAATTTGCGATTCGGTAATAGCATTTGCGATTTTTAAGAAATCGCTATTACCGAATCGCAAATGTGATACATGGCACTTTGCGAGTCGGTAATAGCGATTTCTTAAAAATCGCTATTACCGAATCGCAAAGGGCCGTGATGATACATCTGGCCCTTTGTTCTTTATGTTAAAGCCACATCTAAGGATGATTATTGGTTTTGGAATGTTATTCTAATGCTGTGCCTTCTTTCACATGTCAATGATATTTTGTGAAACTTTTATTTCTTCAATTATATTACCACCTTTAACTGATACCTGTTTAGAGAGTGAAACTGTATGGTGTTACCAAGAACTGGCACCATTTCTCCCTTACTAGCTCTATTTCACATATTTGAGAATTATTAAGCTGCACTTTGTTTTACTTTAAAGAATAATGGAAAGTTTCCTAGCTATTGTAACAGAAAGTTTAAATTCTATTAAGGACTCTGAGGCAAGAATTAGGCTCAACTTTGTTTGTTTTATTTATCCAGCAGCCATGAGTTTAATGAACATATAAACATTCCAAACTGCATTTCCCATGAGACATTTGGAAAAAACATAGCAAGCAGTTCATCCAGTTAGGGTTGCAAGTGCTCCCATAATGTTCTCTGGAGACGCTTTATCCTTCTCTTTCTTCCTGCGAACACAGCTGATCCATCATCAGGTTACTCCTGTTTAGTGGAATCCACCCCTGATAAGACAAAGAGAAGTCTGAGGTACTTGCTAACATACCTTTATTAAAACATAAAATAACTACTACAGTAGCGACTAAATTTTACATCTTAATAGCGTTTAAACATCTCAATATTGACAATCTGCAGATTTAACAAGAGAAGACTCTTCTTTCAAAATGATTTACACTGGGTGGGTTCAGCACTCAAGCATAGCATAGTGGGGCAAATCCTCACCTCTGAGTCCTTAATAGAATTGAAACTTTCCATTATGATAGCTAGGAATTTTGTCATTTTATGTCAGGACGAGGATGCGGGGATTAGGCTTTTCCACCACAGATTTGTCATTGGTTTGAAATAAAACCTTTTAAAGGTAGAGTCCGAGGACCAGTCAGCTGCATTGAGAATATCTTCTAATCTGGCACCTGTAGAAAATGCTTTCAGGCCATACCCCCCCGAGTGAATGAGCCCCAAACTGTGAAGTGGCAATTCCTGCTTCCTGCACGGCCCATCTGATTCACCTTACAATGGCTTGTGAGGCTTAGTAAGAGCGATGAGTAATTGGCTTTCCAGTGGAGGACGCAATTCCTCCGTCATAGACTCGTATGCCCAAAGAGTCCTAACTACACATAACTTAGGAAAATCTGGATAAGGCGGATGTGACATACCCTTGAATTACATTTTGTTCTAGTAATGTTGAAGGTCACTCCTTCCAGGGTGAACTCTCTACCTGATAAATCCAGGACTCACACATCCGAGACTCTGAGGCAGAATATCAGACACAACAGAGTCGCTAGTTGCGCCGACAACTGTTTCCTAGACAGATACTTGTTGGATGGCCATGACTTAAACAAGTAAAGGACCGTATTGAATTCCCACAATTTTGAGTAACGGCGGAGATGACAGTCTGATTCCCCTCAGAAGTTTACAAACCAGAGGGTGTTCTTCAATTGGGTGACAATCAAGCGATACATGACCTATAGAAAAGGCCGATCTAAAGGTATTCATAGATCTAAAGGCCAGGCCTTCTGAGGCTAGGGAAGGCAAACAAATTAGGATGCAGACAATATCTGCCACCATGGGAACCACCTCTTGTTGACGAAACCAACTCAACCATCTTAACAAGGCGGAGCAGTTTCTTGTACTATCCGCCCATGCTCTGGAAAGCAACGCAGCAGCTTCTTGAGAAAGTTCTGATACCTTCCAAGGTTCCCTGTAATCTGCCACACTACGAGATGGAGAGAGCGAGATAACACCAGAGTATGGTGATTCCCTTGGGGATCCCTGAGGAGATCCGGAAACGGGTAGAAGGATTGGAAAATCCCAAGAAAGTTCCATCAGAGCTGAAAACCAGACTTGGGACCTCCAAACCAGGGTAACTACCACTAGGTCCTCCTGCTGATGAAGCACCTGAGTGGATAGTCACTTGATCAAAGTGGAGTGGGGAAAGGTATAACCCTTCTCTTTGCCGCAATCTTGGAGAAATGTGTTGGTTGCTACTGAGTTGGGATACGAGCGCCAGCTGAAATACCTCTTCAATTGGTGATCCAGGCGAGAAGCGAAGAGGTCGATCCAGAATGAGCCCCAGTGGACATGGAGGTCCCGGGTCACACTTTGATGAGGTGTCCAAAGCTGTCATCCTGCCAGTGGTGGGAGTGCCAATCTGCCACCCGGTTGGATTAGCCCAGAGGATGCTCTGCTAAATCTGGTTGGCCAGGCAATAATTCCAAAAGGTCAGAGCCAGGTCTGATAGGGTTTTGACTTCGTTCCACTGATGTGATTGACATAGCGGACCACTGCCACATTGTCCATTTTGAGGAGGACACAACATTGAACCTTGTCTTTGGTCCAACATTTCACTGCAAAGGATCACGCCATTAATTCCAGGCAGTTGAGATGGAGATTTTGTTCTGTGGAAGACCACTTTCCTCAAAAACCAACTAAAAGAGGGGTTTGGAAAAAGGGAGATTTGGATAGAAAAATCCTGGTCCTGTGTATAGAGCTCCCAATACATGTACAAAAACAAGGTATACACAGTTCCACAACGTAAGTATAATCAGGAAAACCACATTGGGTCCTGATCTAAGGAAAAGATCGTAAAAAAGAGAGAAGAAAGAAGAAAGAAAGCCAGGTCCCTGGAAAATTAATTATTTTGGAACAAGAGCCCTCACTCACCAAAGGTGACATGCTTCATCCTCGGGCTTTGCTCCACGTCAGGCCGGCGCTGCAATGCCTGACGGGCCCCTCAAGGGGGGCTCTTTGCCGGAGATCTTTTGAGATATATGCCCGGTTTAGAAAGAATAGGGTATAGGATTGGAAAAATTCTATTTAAAAATAACTAGAGGTTAGGCAAATTTTATTAAATAATCCAACCACTGTCATGATTAAAACCAAAGAGCGGGGAGAGAAAAGAACAAGGTCTACGCTCCCCAAAATATTATTCACTTCCTCACTCAATTTGAGGTTAGGAATTGTACGCACAGGATCCCCTGTACGATTCACCAGAAGGTCAACATGTTTCTCGCTATTGATGTCCTATGGATCTAACGCGATTCTTCAGGACCTAAACTACCTAATCCTATGTGTAAATATAACCTATAATAAGGAATATTAGTACAATGCAGGGACCCTCCTCATACTAGTGGATGGGCCGCATCAGGTAAAGCACCAAGTAACGGAGGTCCTACTGAGTTGGGACCTGTCCGAAGTTTGCGGCATCACCTGCCCCGTCTCGGTGTTCCCTGCATTGTACTAATATTCCTTATTATAGGTTATATTTACACATAGGATTAGGTAGTTTAGGTCCTGAAGAATCGCGTTAGATCCATAGGACATCAATAGCGAGAAACATGTTGACCTTCTGGTGAATCGTACAGGGGATCCTGTGCGTACAATTCCTAACCTCAAATTGAGTGAGGAAGTGAATAATATTTTGGGGAGCGTAGACCTTGTTCTTTTCTCTCCCCGCTCTTTGGTTTTAATCATGACAGTGGTTGGATTATTTAATAAAATTTGCCTAACCTCTAGTTATTTTTAAATAGAATTTTTCCAATCCTATACCCTATTCTTTCTAAACCGGGCATATATCTCAAAAGATCTCCGGCAAAGAGCCCCCCTTGAGGGGCCCGTCAGGCATTGCAGCGCCGGCCTGACGTGGAGCAAAGCCCGAGGATGAAGCATGTCACCTTTGGTGAGTGAGGGCTCTTGTTCCAAAATAATTAATTTTCCAGGGACCTGGCTTTCTTTCTTCTTTCTTCTCTCTTTTTTACGATCTTTTCCTTAGATCAGGACCCAATGTGGTTTTCCTGATTATACTTACGTTGTGGAACTGTGTATACCTTGTTTTTGAAGACCACTTTCCGCCTGTGAAGAAATCCAAGTAGCCGGCCCCCAACCTTCGTCACTGGCATTCGATTCTATATTCAGATCGGGTTGGGATCCAAAGATGGCCCTGCCTTCATATTGGAGATCGACTATTGCAGTTCCTTCCTCGCCTCTTCTGCAAAAGGAATGGACTGGGAATAAGAGAGGCCTTTTTGCAAGTGGAACATCTTCAGGCATTGCAGTTCCATGTAGTGTAAGGGGCCTGGAAAGATAGCCTAAATTGAAGATGAAAGGAGGCCCACTACCTGTACCAAATGACACAGAGAGATCACTGGTGTGGCCAGGGTTCTTCTGAGCTTGTGCTTGATCTTGGAGAGCTTTCAAGAAGGGAGGCACAGGGTAGCTCTGACCGAGTCTACCATGAACCCCAGAAATGGCGTGCTCTGAGCTGGAGTTAAAGAGGAGTTCTATACATTGATCTCGCCCCCGAGATGTTCCAAAAGGTCTGTGGTGATCTGTAAATGGAGAGAAAGATGACCAGGGCATTTGATTGAGAATGAGAATGTTGTCGAGGTAGACTATCAGTCTGACGTGCCGAGCTCTCAGGTGTTCCACCACTGGTTTCATTACCTTGGTAAAATACCATGGAGCGGAGGACAAACCGAAAAGAAGAGAGGGGAATTCGAATATCTGTGACCTTCATTGAAATTGTAGGAACCTCCTGTGAGGAGGGAAGATGGGCACCGTAAGATAGGCATCTTTGAGGTCCAGGAGCCGGAGGTTGAGGCGGAGCATCCAATCGTTTACTAGCAATAAATCACTGAGAAGGTGAATACCCTCCATCTTGAAGTGGCGATAAATCAACCACTCGTTGAACTCTCTGAGGTTGATGAGTAGGCGTTTGCCCCCATCCCTCTTCTCCAGGAGAATCAGATTGCTCAGAAAACCCTGGGGATGCAGAGAGGCCCATTCTCGACATCTCTTAATCCCGCCTGAACAGCAGGAAAACAAACGGGCTTCAGGTGAAGAATTTGGGATGGAGAACCGTAAAACTCTATTTGAAAGCCCATGATTGTCTGAAGGACCCAAGCATCTGAGGTGAGTAGTTGGCAATTGTGAAAGAATCCTCCCAACCTGCCACCGATACGCAGACCCTCCGAGGTCTGAACATTTACCTTGCGGGTTATTGAAAGAACTGTTGCCCTCTCCTCGTACACGCTTCCATCTGGGGTAGGATCTGTTGGGATAAAAGCTCCTTAATTTGAATGGGGTCTTGCCACTGTCTGTGGCAAGTGTCCAAAGCTTTGGAGGCTTGATGAAAAGCATGGCCAGCCAAGCGCCCTCTACCATGGCTGACTCTGGCAAGAAGACGGGGGGGTGAAGATGTGCTCAATAGAGGTTTGGGCCTTATCCAGCAAACTATACATATTCACAAACTCGCCAAATTCACAAATAAAAGGATCTCCGAAGAGGCCGCACTCTGCCAGGGGCCCCACCTCTGATGTGGAAAGTTCCCCCAATTTGGGGTCTATTTTTATTAATAGCGAATGGCGTCACTCTGTGGAAAACGTGCAGTTTGTGTTTCTCTGAAATGTTACAGCTCTTTGAGCCCAGCCTGATTAAGCATCCAGAGTGATAAGACAACTGGATGTCTTGGCGTCCTCAGCCATGGCCAAAATCTTGGACAAGGGTCCTGCCACGTCAAGACGTTTATCTTGGCATGAGCGCCAAGAACGATCTATTCCTTTTTTTGGATTGCATACAAACTTGGCCAGAAAAGTGGCCATCTTTGGGTCAATTTCAGGAATAAAGGCCACTTTGCCCTCCAGAGCGGGTTTAGGGCATTCTGCCCATAGATGACTCCTGACCTCCTTGTCTTAAGGCTTCCGTAGCCGATTTGCAATGTATGTTGCCACCTTAGGAGCCGGGGACCATTCTGAGGAGCCTGGCTGTTGAAGGTCCTCTGGGTCCAACATGTGTGAGGCCAGATCTGGAGGATTTGTTTGTGCACCTGAGTCGCTCCTAGCAGGCATAGGCTCTGGCGAAGGATGCCAGGGTCTGCCTGACTTGGCGTCCCCGTCAGAGGCATTAGTGGAATCATCCCCGTCTCCCAGGTCTAGGGAAAGAGAGACGATCGGGAACCCTTCTGCAGTGCCAGGAACCTTGGGGTTAACTGGGAAGGGATGAGAGTCAATAAACGCCTTTTTAAGACTCTCAAAGGCATCCACGTCAATTCCCTTGTTCTCTGCACCTTTGTGGTTAGTCTCCTGACCAGACGTTGAGGTTTGCCCCGGAGGTAAGTGGGTCATAGGCCCAGAGGTGTCTTTCCTCGATTGGAGAGGTTCTTGGCACTGTGCCTGCAGCTGGAGTATTTTCTTCTCCAGGGGCGTCACAACCTGAGACACGGCCTTAAATATGGAAAGGTCCATAATATGGCAAAAGGTGTCATCAAGAGAGGTAAGTGATATATTCTTCCTCCATGTACTCTCCCAGATCCTGCATAGCCAATATCAAGAGGGTTGTCTTCAGTAAGTAGTATTTATAGTAATCAGTGCCAGTTATGGTAAGGTATCTTACAATAAGCAATGCTTGTTATAGCAGGGCGCGTAGCCCAAATACAGTGAAGGGGTAGGGAAATTGTTTGTCTGAAGACAAATTAGTCAGAGGAAGAACGCCCTGCTAGGACCTACAGAGGCAGAGAGGGCAGCACCCTCTTGAGATACCTGGGAGCCCTTGTAAATGCCTGGGACGTGCCCTAGTCTTATCTGCGGTGTGGGTGTCAGCCTCCAGGCTTTTTGAACATATTTCTTTACATTTGTGACTATGTAAGATCATTTAAAATGATTGCCTAAGGGGGTTTATTTTTAGTTCTGTCTGTTATTTTCTATATGAGGGCATCACGCGGCTCAAGTCACAGCCCCCGCGTAGTGCAACACGGCCGAACATGCTGGACCTGCCAATGGGGGAACAGTAAAATGACGTGCCGGCCGCCGGGGGTCGCGCAGAGTGCATTTATGGTAACGCGTGGGACCCCTGGCGGCTGGGAGACCGCACCGCGCCAAGAGCACTGAGTGACACAAAGTGGCCGCGAAGAAGCCAGAAAATGTTCCTGCAGCTGCGCTACAAAAAAAAACACACACACAGTTATTATCCGATATCCACTAAACCTTTTAAAATTAAGCAGAATTATTGAAACATGGAGAGAAAGGAGAAACCACTTCTGTCATTGTGCTGGAGCAGCGAAGAAAGAGGAGGGAACTTTTTGGGAGCCCTCGCGGCCCTGATTGAATGCCCTGCTTGTTATGTTTTTTCCCAACGGCTCATGGGAAATGTTGTTGGGAATGTTTATGTTTATTGAACTCATGGCTCCTGGGTGAATAAAGCAAAGAGAGTTAAGACTAATCCTTGCCTCCTGGTCCTGGCATAGAATATACGGTCTTCATGTTCTCAATATAGCAATTGGAATATGGGATCCTCCCTTGAAAGCCTCACTTCCCAGCTCTCACTAACCTCTAAATGTATAGCCACCTTCTGTGCCATTTACAGACCAAAGGTCCCCTAATCTTCTCTCTACTAAGGAAATCATCCACAAGTCAGAATAATAATCTGGGAATTTATCTAGAAGAAACTTTAACCTTCGAGGTGATGCATCCACCAAAATCATCAAATAAAGTTTTTCTCCCTAACAACCTCATCTCCCATGTCACTTCCACACCACCTCCATTCATTCAAAGTTTACATTCCAGATCTCAGCCCCTTTTCCATGCCCTTCTGTTGTTATTCATCCAACAACAGAAGGGTGAATCAAACCCCATGAGATGACCTGCTATTCAAAAACAGATCAGTGACATAATATAAACAATGTTGACTCTCAAAAATATTGCCAAAACAAAATTGTATACAAATGCATCATCATTCTGTACCTAATTATAAAAACACAAATACAGATGACCAAAATATAGACATCAAAAGTATCTATTGTTAACAATATTTAGTTCCCAAAATATCATTAACAAACATATTGTTGCCATTAACCCCTTAGCAGCTGGGCCTTTCGTCCCCTCCCCCAAGTACTGAGTTCTTTTTTTGGCTATTTGGGGTAGTTCATGCTTAGGCCTCCATAACATTTTGTACGCATAAGCTATCCACACCAAATTTGCATCCTTTTTTTCCCCAACATCCTGGGCATTCTAAAGCTACCCAGGGTTTGTTGATTCCCCTATAGGTGACTGAGAAATTAGCCAAAATATAACAAACGTTTGTTTTTTGGGGGGTGGATAATGAGAAAAAAGTTTTGCAGAAGAAAGTGTCTGTTTTTTCTCGCACATGGCATCAAAAAAAGATTTGCAGTCAAAAAAATCAACATCTTCACAGCTACCAGGAACAGGCAGACTTGATTCAGAAAACCACATTTTTTATCATAGTTTTGACATTTTCCTAGGAGATAGCCCAGGCTTCCTATTTTTTGTGCTTTCAACCTTCTTCCAGTTTTTGGTGCAAACAGGGGTGAAAGATGTACATTTCCGTAAAATAGACAAAATTCCTAATTCAGCCAGGGGTCATTTGTGTAGATCCTTTAAAATGTTCCCAAAGAAACTAAGGGCCTTATTACGAGTTTTGGGGTCGGTCCGCCAGACCGTCATTTTGGCAGTCCTAAAAAGACTGTTTCACCAGTGGGCCCTAGCCTGCCATATTATGATGTAAACAGGCAAAACCGCTGCCCGCCAAGCAAAATGGCTGACCACCAGTTCTATGGCCGACCACCGAGCATATTACAAGCACAGTCCCCGTGGCAGTCCCCTTGCGGCGGTAAGTCAATTGCGGGTGACCACCGCATTCAGCAAAGTAACAAACAAGTGCACAATGGATGAATTCAAACACAACACAGTTGACAATCATGGGCCCAGTGGACACACCTGCAAATCACTCTATAAGATACACCCCTTCACAAACCAAGGGCCTTTACATCTCCACAGCAACCAATACACCACATTTGATTTTGTTCTGAGCGACTAAGCACCCCTATTTTCACTATACTATTAAACCTCTTTCACATTCTTTTCTCCATTTACTCCCCACATCACTTTTGTTTTGTAAGTAACTCCCTGTCACCCAATACAATTTTCCACCATGTTACATCCGAAAAATATCTGTTTTTCAGAGGGGGAGTTGAGAGTTCTGGTGGATGAAATCATAAGAGTAGAGTCACAATTGTTTGAAGTCTACGTCCAGTGCACTCGTCTCAGTAGGAAAATGGAACTGTGGCAAAGGATCGGCGACAGAGTGAATGCTGTAAGCACCACACTGCGCTCAAAGGACGACATCAGGAATAGGTGGAACAACCTGAGGGGCAAGGTACGTTCCCTGGCCTCCAGGCAACAGATGAAGGCCAACAAGACAGGCAGTGGCTCTCCCAGTGCCCTGTTACAACTTTTCCCTGGGAGGAGATGGTCTTGGTCTCCTGCATCCCGAGGGCCTGACAGGAATACCTGGGGAGCAGAGTCTGGTAAGTTACAACACAAAAACTGTTGCTAAACTTTAATGTCACTTTAATGTCATGCACGCACACAGCTCACCTTTGGCCACTGTGTCATTCATTGACTCTAACAACATTCAATACCCAGAGTATCTGAGATGTAAGACTGTCAGTGTGTATTGTTGAACCTAACACCGTAGATACCAAGACCCATCACATGCCATAACTTGGAATGGTGCCTGTAAGTGTTTCAATAAAATATTCATCCCAGGATTCATGGAATGTCTCAACATGTAAATGTATTCTCCAACCTAAATGCAGTCTGGCAACAGATTCGTAATACCCAACATTTGTCAAGTGGTGGAAAATAGAGGGAATGACTTGACAACAACTCCCAGGAGGTCCTGTTTCTGTAACTCCAACCACCAGCCCAGTTTTCACTTGCCCAAATATACCTGTTATATACCTGTTAGTGAACTCTAAAATGGAGTTTACTCACCTGGGAGTATATCATTTGTCAAGAGTTGGGAAGTAGAGGGAGTAACCTACCTACAACTCCCAGGAGGCCATTTTTGTCTAACTCCAAATACCATCCCAGTGTTCACTTGCCCAAAGACACGTGTGTTCCCACAAATTAAGATTACTCACCTGGTAGTGCCATTTGTCAAGTGTTGATAAGTAGAGGGTTTGACCAGACTGTAAAGCCCAATAGGCCCTGTTTCTTTAACTCCAAATACCATCCCAGTGTTCACTTGCCCAAATCCATCTGTTTGTGAACTTCCAAATGAAGTTTACTCACCTAGGGGTGAGCAATGTACAGATCATGATCAACTCAGAGACATGTCTGTCTAACTAGCTCCATCTTGGCATGGCATCCCAAAATGAAACTAGTGAGGACAGGAATTACACCTTACCGAGTTACTACACCAGGTATTCCTAAGGCCTTAGGTCAGCGGATTAGTAGCAGTAGCAAACACATTGACACACTGCACACATGATGACCGCAGATACAGATACAACAAAGTTGTGTGTTTCCCTGTATCACACTCAATTAGACCTCCAAATGGTCAAATGCACATGTTGCCTCTCCACTGTATTGGCTTCACTGTTGGTAAGGTGGCATTTTCATTTCCTCATTCTCGCTGCAAATGATCAGCAAATCTACTGAGCTGCTTGAGTCCGATAGTCTAGGCAAGCTTCTCCAATACCATGGTAACCTGGCACAGTGGGCTAACCTGCAACTTAAGAATGCCCAGTGTCTCCACGTACTGTGACACAAAACCTTTGGAAATAGATAGCACATTTCAACCAACAACAATGTACTCTCACTCAACAGGTCGAGCTAGCATAGCCCCTGGGCAGACCTCATGGAGGACAGTGAGTCTCACTGTGCCCACAACTATACCTCACAGCCCTGTTGCATCGACATCACAGACAACAATGCGCCCCACAATCTGTGTACCAAGCCCAGTTTCCACCATCTTATGCCTCCCAGTCCTGGATCCTGAGGTCCAATCCAACAATCCTGACACTGAGGTTTAAGGACCCAGTGTTAGAGGGCACCCTGTGCCAAGGCACAGGCTTGTGGGGTTAGGGTCTGTGGGAGGGATGCTGTGGGCTATTAGAGTGAGGCCACTGGGGCACTCACGACCAGGATACCATCAGCCAAGTCTTGGGGGGTGTCTCTCAGGAGTCTCAAGGCATGATGGGCCAGGTATTGACTCAACTTTGGGAAATGAAGCAGCTGCAGAGGGACATGCATAGGGACTTGTGTGAACAAATGGAGGCCCACAATGTCAACATGGCCTCCCTAACAAGGGTGCTGAGGGACAGTCATACAACCCTGAGCAGGGCTTTTACAACCCAATCTTCACCCTACTTAGAGTCAACAACATCAGGCAGAAGTACATCGGTGTCAGCCACAGGAAAGGAGGCCCTGCTAGAGACAGCAACCCACAGATACCCCTGCCTCTGTAGCAGCTGATCCCCCCCCTTGCAAGCGGGGGCATCCATGTAAGAAACCAGGAGGTGCGGATGGCAAGACACCCACCACTGCCAACAATACAGCTCTTCCTTAGTGTCCTCCTTTGTGTGTCACACATACACTCTCTGGACTGATCCTGAACCACATTCTATTTCCAATGGGAGGAGTACTCTGTCTGGACTTTGCACTTCCAAGTGTATGGTGTGGCATCTACCCCAATGATTTCATTCACCGTGACTGACCCCTTCACTTTACATTTTTGTTTAGTTCTGTAACAAATAGTTTTGTTTATAGTAGCATTGCAATTAATTCACCCATCACAAGCTCATTGTCTATCTTAAATTTCACATTTAGCCATGTAGATATATCAGACCATGTGAGCCATACAATGAAGATCCAAGGTACTTGTGCAAACAGGGATATGTTCCATGTACACAGTGTCCAGATTAGGATTACATCAATTCCACATAATGTAATTAAATTTTTCATTCTCAGAGGCTGTCAGTATGTCTGAAACATAGCAAATCATACACGATTGAGACATAAATTCACAGGTATATACCTCCAGACCATGGAAGGAAGGTATTTATCAGACATTGTCCTGTAGAATAGGCAACATTAAAGTGGTTGATGTCTTCAGCTGGAGCCATGTCGCCTACCACACAAAAGTAATCCAACATCATATAATGCAAGCCTCAGATTGCAGTACAACAGTTTCTGATCACAGCTTCATTACAATCCAGTGCTTCGGCATCTAGTGGTATGACACAAACAAATGTCCGTGATGTGTCACAGGCACATTGGCCTACAACGATAAAACATATCAACAGCTACATACAGTTCATACAAAAAAGTGTTTAGCCAATGTGAAGGGAAACACATTCATTTAGCCTAGTACTACATATTTTCTGAACAGATGATGCATCAAGGCATGACAAGGAAGAAGTCCAATGTATTATTCGAAACGTCCACCCTATCACTGTGCAAGCTGTCTTGGCACAGGTCTACATTCCAAGGAACAATCCATGTCCACTTCATATGTCCGAACAGCATCACACACCTGCCAATGTCACAACTCTGAAATACCCACAAGAAAATGTCATGGTGAAGGTACCTGAACAAAGACCAAAACAAGGAGTATAGGTATGAAACCATACATATGACAGAAGCCACATAGTAAGCATATGGAGAACAAAGTACATTACAATACATCTGACCCAAATAAAGCAACATAATCAAGATGTAGATGTGTCAAAAGCTGCCTCATCAAACACCCTTTGGCTGATTTTGCCTGAGCATCAGCTCCCTAACTCGTTCCAAGAATTAACTCCAAACATTATTACAATTACAGTTCATTGTACAGTCAAAGTCAAGACATCTCATGACATAATTACATTCATGAGAACAATCTGCTGAGATATTATCGCAAGTCAGATCCTTCCTCTTCACCACTATCATCTTCATTTGGCATTTCAGGATTCTCACCCTGTGGCACCGCAGGCTCCCTCTCCTGTGGGATGTAAGGGATATTCCTCAGCAGGGCGTGGTTATGGAGCATGCAGCATGCCACAGTATTCTGACACACTTTCCCGGGTGAGTAGGGGAGGGCTCCCCCAGTCCTGTCCAGACAGCGAAATCTGGCCTTCAGCAGCCCAAAAGTCAGTTCTACTGCCTGCCGTGTTCTTCCATGGACCTCATTGAAGTGGACTTCCCCTGGGGTAGTTAGATTCCTCAGTGACGTCAATAAACAAAGACGGTTTGGATATGCTGAGTCTCCTGTATAGGAATGAGACATAAGTGCAACAATGAGTCGCTCACTTCATGATGATTGTAGCACCTGTCATTGCACACACAGAATCAGGACAGATGTGACTTACCAACCTGCCAGGCCCTCTCTGGTTCCAGTTGGACATCAGCTGGGTTATGGTGCTGTTCCGCATTACAAAGGAATCATGGGCTGACTCTGAGAACCGGGCACAAACATTTGAGATGTAGAGATCGGACTAGTAGGCAACTTATACGTTGATATAAATGGAAGTGTTTACTGTTGCAATAGACTTGCTCATGGGCCTGCGATGGCACCAAGGCAACATGTGTACCATCAATGGCTCCCACCACATGTGGAGGCGAGCAAAACCATAGAAGTCAGCCTTTTCATCGGCTAAATCCTCACGTCTGGGGAACCTAATATAGCTGTCAATGTTTTTCATCACTGCTGATAGCACATCTCTTAACACACCACTGAACATAGTTTGGGACATACCACCAGATATGACCACTATATATTGGAAGCCCCCAGATGCCAGGAAGTGTGATACTGCCATGAGTTAAACAAGGGATATCATGCACGCTGGATTTGTGTTTTCAGGCATCAGATCTAGCTCCAACTGACAACATAAATCGACGATTGTTTGCCTATTCAGACGGTACTGTTTGATGATGTGATGATCTTCCATGGCTTGAAGGTCTGTCAATGGATGGTCCACTGGAGGTTGTTGCCTTCTCCCTCTCCCAGGGTACCTATTTGTGAAAATACATGAGTTGGAGCATTAGTCACAGTGTCCACACCAACATACATGATGTATAACAACAAAATCGTGTGACAAAGCATTTTTTACTGTAAATACATGACACCCAGTACACATTACAGCTGTCAACTACACTAGGGTCAAATGTGACCCCCCATCATTGTCTACATGTGTTGACAACTTGGACTTGGGTAACACCCAACTATCTGCTCCTGAAATGCCCTCGAAATTTAAGTCTGTTCCGGCCACCAAAAACACTGTCAGCAGCGGTGGACAGTGCACCTCCATCATATGCGATTTATGTCCAGCAACACACTACACTGGTGATTGTGTAGTGGAACCTACACAACACGGCTGCTTTAGAATTTTTGTGATGAACCGACACATATATTGGTGTTGTGACGCATTTCTCAGGACCCAATACTGTATTTCCAACCGCCAAATTGGCAGATGCATGACTTACTTTACTGGACATTATTAACCACCAACAGCAGAAGTTTACCGCACAGTGGGCAGTTCCAACAGTGGGGGACACAGCTATAGGCCAGTGTTATTGCCTGTGATGGTTGCTGGCCAATGGCTGTGGCCGTCGGGGGTGATGATCGCGTATGTGGCGTACATGTACGCCACATTTTTCAAATTAAATCACTTGACTCCTGATACTGCTGCCATCACCACCTCCACCATTTCAGCTGACCTGTGCCACCACTGTGCCAGACCAAGCAGGTGAAAGTGCCGCTGCCTTCTCTCCTCAGGAGCTGGGGAGGCTCATTAAGGAGGTCCTTCCTCTGTATGGTCAGCTCTGTGGCTCACCAGAGGAGCAGGTAAGAACCTCATAGGCATATTTGACTTTGTTTAACGCCATCCTTTCCTTCCTCATAGCCTACAATGTGCCTCTGTGTGCCATTTAGACTTTTTGGGTGCCTGTTGTCACATTATGTCTGCCATACATGGGATGTACATGGTGCAGTTAGTGGGGAAAAGTACTTTATTTATTTCACATTAACACTGTGTTGTGTGATGTGTGATAAGGCCTAGATCCTTCTTGTGTTGCATTCATATATCTAGGCAAGGAGACTTTACAGCCATACAATGGCTTTGGATAATAAGGTTGTAAATATCAAATGACATATATTTTCCTCACAGCATGAGCTGTTTATGTATACTGTTTGAGTCATTTGAGGATCTTGTAAGTAGTGTGTATAGTGCCACAGAGCATTCAGCCCACATTTACCCTTGGCAAACTGTTGTATGAGAACCATATAAAAACCACTGTGCCTTTCAGAGTGCCGCCACAGCCAACTTAGAGGATGGGCACGTGATGTACTGTCTCTGTATGGAAATGTGGGTGTCATGTAGGGTCTGTATACTCAGTCTGCGGAGGCCAGGGCCTGTCAAATATATCTTCCCGTATGTGACATAGGCCAGGCCGAGGTAGAGTTACTATGGCTATGCTACCAGGCACCAGGCCTACTCCCTGTAGACCGACTGATCTCGGCATGTGGCCACAATGAGTCTCCAGTGGCAAGATTTGGTCTGAAGGCCCTTGTCCATTGACTACATTAGGGATGGGTACCGAGGTAACGCCCTGACGTAGTATGCTTGTGCATTTTTCCTCATTGTCAGTGTGTGCCATTGACTTATGACAAGTCCCTTACCCCCATAGCTCTGTTTTCACCTTTACATAAGTTATATTTGTCCAGTTGATTGATTTCGGGAAGGGCATGACATGTGACTCATTAGGTTGTACGACGGAACACCGACTTCCAAAACAACTAGTGCCTTAACAACGAGGTCGGAACACCGACCTCATTGTTACTACTAATGATTTTACCACGAATGCCTTAACAACGATTTTCGTTGTAAAGGAATTCCTGATAAAAGCATTACTAATAGGCACCATTGACCCTACATCCCTCACCCCACCCCCCCAACCCCACCCCAAAACCTAAAACCCCCTGACCCCCCTCCCCCTCCCCAAAACCAAAAACGCCCCACCCCCCAAACCCCACCCCAAAACCTAAAACCCCCTGACCCCCCACACCCTCCCCAAAACCAAAAATGCCCCACCCCCCAACCCCACCCCAAAACCCCCTGACCCCCACCCCCTCCCCAAAACCAAAAACGCCCCACCTCCCAACCCCGCCCCAAAACCTAAAACCCCCTGACCACCACCCCCTCCCCAAAACCAAAAACGCCCCACCCCCCAACCCCGCCCCAAAACCTAAAACTCCCTGACCCCCCACCCCCTCCCCAAAAACAAAAACGCCCCACCCCCAACCCCGCCCCAAAACCTAAAACCCCCTGACCCCTCACCCCCTCCCCAAGACCAAAAACGCCCCACCCCCCCAACCCCGCCCCAAAACCTAAAACCCCCTGACCCCGCACCCCCTCCCCAAAACCAAAAACGCCCCACCCCCCAACCCCGCCCCAAAACCTAAAACTCCCTGACCCCCACCCCCTCCCCAAAACCAAAAACGCCCCACCCCCCCAACCCGCCCCAAAACCTAAAACCCCCTGACCCCCCACCCCCTCCCCAAAACCTAAAAACCCCCACTTACCTTAGTCGACCCCTTGTCACCTGCGTCATTCTCCTTCGCCAACTCCCTTCTTTGTACCTTAACCACGCATGATCGTTGTTCAGAACATACGTAGTTAAGGCACAAAATAACGGAGTTGTGGTTAAAAAAAGGGTTGTTGCGCTTTCGTTAACCACGACTTCGTTAATAAAACGTCGTAATAAAGGATGTTTCCCGACTCATTAGCTTGGTTACATGCAACCAGTTAGACCAAACATAATTTAGTATGTTGGATGCCATCGCTGTAAGATTGCCACATATGGTAAAAAGTGTGTTCTGTGCTACAAGTACATATCACACAAACCCACCCTGAAATGGTATGAAACAACATTGGGTAGCCCACATGTCAATGCATGTACTGGGAAGAGACTTTCCGTGCCACCCATAGCAGCCCTTTCATTGTCACTTAAGTCTTAGGGAGAAGTTTGTACTATGGTAGTTGCCAGTAGGGACTGTATGCATTGAGTCAATGTGGCTGAATGTACATGTGTCTGTTCAATCAGTCCCAAGAAGTTTACCCTTCAGAAGGCCACAGTAGTGTGTTGTGTTTCATTGTGGCTCAATCACAGTGCATGTTGCTTGAGCCTGGGCTACCTGATGGCTTGCTTAGTCAGAGTAGGCCATGAGCAGGGTAGTGGGTTGGTCTGCAGATGACTCCAAACACTTGTGGTATGTTGACAATTACAACGTTTTTGTGCTTGGTGTTTCTGAAATGTGTGTGGCACAACCATTTGGCCAACAGAATGCATTTTTAACCTTTTGATTTGTCTCTTGTTGTCACACCCTGTATGAGCTTTTCTGCTCACCCTAGTTCTGACCCGTTTGTGTGCCTTCTTTCCCAATTCTTGGAGAGAGGTTAGATCAGAGTTTACCAAGTATTGGTGCAACAAATCAGACACACAGTTGTTTAAAATATGCTCTCTCAAGAAGATTATACAAGCCCTCATAGTCACTGACTTTGCTGTCATGTAACCAGTCTTCTAAAGCCTTAACAGAACAGTCCACAAAGTGTACTTAATCTTGGGAGGACTCCTTCCTGGTCTCCCTGAACTTGATTCTGTACTGTTCAGTGGTGAGACCAAATCCATCCAGGAGTGCTGATTTTAAGACTTTGTAGTTGTGAGCATCCTCTTATCTGACAGTCAGGAGTCTGTCCCTGCCCTTGTCAGAGAATCAGAGCCATAAGAAAGCAGCCCACAGTCTCTGAGGGACCCTCTGTACCTTACAGGCCCTCTCCAGAGCAGTGAACCATTTGTAAATGTCATCCCCGACCTTGTAGGGGGGAACAACCTTGTTTAGATTCCTGAAATCAAGAGTCCTCCCTGACTCTAGGTTCCCTGAAACTAAAGCTGCTGACACCATGGGATGCTAACCCCAACCCCTGCCTCTTTCTCTCCACTGCCAAGACATTCCGATCTAGGGCTAGCTGTTACTGCTGCGGCCTCAGCTTGGCCTCCTCCAGCCTCGGGTGCCTGAGCTCCCTGTCTAGGGAATCTTTTCCTGGAGTTGAACAGTGGGTCCCCTCAGATACTAAGGAGATGTGAGAGTGGGCAGAGGAGGATCTTTTCTTATTCTTGGTCACCCTCTCAACCAGCCCTCTCGGAACAAAGGTGGACCTACTGATGTGACCTCCCTTTGCACTGCTAGAAATGCTCCTAACAGGACTGTGGGTGTGCCTAGAGGTTCTCTGATCCTCCCTGGGTACTTCCTGACCCACCTCTGTAGCTAAGTCTTCCTTTTCTAACACTGGAGGAACAGACTGTACTTCTTCTTCCTCCTCCTCCTGGCTACCAGCATGTTCCTGCTCATCCTGGAGGACCAGGCCCAGAAGCAGACTCTTATTGGGATTTCTCCCTGTCTTCAGCTTTCTCTCAGCACATCTCCCTAAGTTCTTGGAAGGTCAAGTTCTCATAGGGAGAATCGATGGCCTGAGAAGTATGCTCTGCTGAAGAAATGTCAGCTAGCTAGAGTGGTGTAGGGTCCCTAACTACTCTAACTTAGACTCCTTACAGAGGTTTGGAGCAAGGGCTATGCCAAACCCGTAGCTTACCCAAACTTAGGAGACTAGATCCCTGATGCTAGAAAACAGTGTGTACCCCTAGTCAGTGAGTGGTCTTTTCTGTGGAAAGTACCAAGTGACAGAGTGGTAAGGCCATTGCAAGTGCTTATCCCACCACTGCACCACCAATGTAGGAAGCTGGCCTGGTGTGTGGTGGGTACCTAAGGTACTTACACCTAATACCAGGTCCAGGTATCCCGTATTAGTGTGCTGTAGGCAATGTCTTGAAGCCAGGCTCTCTAGAGGTAGCTGTGGATGAGCAGCCAAGGCTTATCTAGGAGACATGAAAAGCTCATGCAGCACTTATACACATGAAAGAAAACACTCAGTGTTACAAAAATAAAGGTACTTTATTTTAGTGACACAACTACCAAAAAGTACTAGAAAGGCAACCCTCCAATAGGAGGTAAGTAACACACTAGATATGTACACTAGTAATCAGAAATAGGCATGAAAAGCAATAGGAAACAGTGCAATAGCAATAGACAATAGTGACCCTAGGGGGAGCCCAAACCATATACTAAACAAAATGGAATGCAAAAGCAAACCCCACCTTGGTAAGTGGGATGTGTAGATTGGAGCTGGAGGAACTAGGGAACCTCAAAGGTAAGTACCACAGTGCCCCCAGCAACCAGGGAGAAAGGAATAAGGTACTGGATTTTCCCCAAACCACTCAAAAGGACTAAAAAGAAGAAAATGCAACACCCAGACAAGACTGCAAGAAACCAGCGGAGGATTCCTGAAGAGGAAGACCTGTGGAAGTAGGGGACCAAGTCCAGAAGTCACAGAAGTGTCCGGTGGGGACAGGAGCCACCACCCACCAGTCTGTGGTTGCGGCAGTTGGTCGATGTTAGGATGAAGACGGTGAGCAATGCAGCCCTGGAGTGGGTGGAGAGTTCCTGGTGGATGCCGTTGACGTCCCACACCAGATGGATGATTGCAGTCGGTCAGTGGCGTGTAAAAGCCACCAACAAGCCTTGGCAAAGGCAGAAGTCGCGATGAAGCAAAAGTGGACCTGCCGGGCACTAGCAAGGCCCAGGAGGGCTCAACTCAATCAAGAGAGTCCTAGGGGGGACCCTCAGCAAGGCAGAGAGTCCATAGAAGAAAAGGCAGCCCCCACAGGAGACCCACTGGAAGAGGACCCAGGAGTCGCAGAGCGGCCCATGCAGCACAACTGAGGAGGGGTCCCACACCATAGGAGAACGATGCAGAGGGCTGTGCATCGCAGGGGAAAGTGCTGGGGGCCGGGGCTACATGGGGCCTGAGGATCCCTTGGCACAGATGCCAACAAGCCTTGGTAGCTGCAAGAGACACGGTGCACAGGAGTACTGTCCTGCGTGGTAAGGCAAGGGCTTACCTCCACCAAAGTTGGACAGCTGATAGAAAGGACAAGGGGACCACTCCAGACCACCACCCGTGATGCAGGATCCATGCAGCTTAGGATGAGAGGGGATCCACGCAGCCGGTCGTCATTGCAGTTGGTACCTTTAGATGCAGGAGAATGGCTCCTTCACTCCAATGGAGATTCCTTCTTCCTTCTCGTGCAGGCTGAAGACTTGCTGCCCTCAGAGGATGCACAGTTGGGGATATGTTGCAGAAGATGGAAGGAGCCTTGGAAACAATGTTGCAAGCAGAGTCTTTGTCGTGGATGCAGATTGTCGGTTCCTGGAGGGTCCATTCGTGGTTCCAGTGGGCAGAAGTCAATGTAGAAGTTGCAGAAGAGTACAGCTGGAATCTTGCAAGCTGAATTGAGGACCCACCCCAGAGGAAGACCCTAAATAGCCCTAAAAGGGGGATTGGTCAGCTAGCCAGGTGACCACCTATCAGGAGGGGGCTCTGGCGTCACCTGTCTGACCGTGCCACTCAGATGCTCACAGAGGCCTCTGCCCACCTTGGATTCAGGATGGCAGAATCAAGGACCCTCTGGAGGTGCTCTGGGCACCACCCCTGTGGTGGTGATGGACAAGTGAGTGGTCACTCCCCTCTCCATTGTCCAGTTTTGCACCAAAGCAGGGGCTGGCAGTCCCTGAACTGGTGTAGACTGGTTTATGCATGGAGGGCACCAAAAGTGCCCTTTAAAGCATACCTGTGGCTTGGGGAGGTTACCCCTCCCAAGCCATGTAATACCTATTTCCAAAGGGAGAGGGTGTTACCCCCCTCTTGCAAAGGAAATCCTTTGTTCTTCCTTCCTGGGCTTGAGCAGATCAAGCAGCAGGAGGGCAGAAACCTGTCTGATGGGTGGCAGCAGTGTGGGATGCCAGGAAAACCCCAGGAGGCTGGTAGAAGCAATGCTGGGGGTCCTCTAAGGAGCTCTAGAGTGCATGGAATCATACTTCCAATTCTGGCAACAGTATTGGGGTATGATTCTGACATGTTTGATACCAAACATGCCCAGGTTCGGAGTTACCATTATGTAGCTGAACATTGGTAGTGACCTATGTCCAGTACACGCATAAAATGGCATCCCCGCACTCACGAAGTCCAGGAAAATGGAACTGGGGTTCGTGGGGGCACCTCTGCTAGTGCAAGGGTGCCCTCACACACAGGTACTTGCACCTTGCCCTCTGGGCCAGGAGGGCCTACTATAGGGGTGACTTACAGTGACCTGGTGCAGTGACCTGTAGTGAAAAGGTGCATGCACCTTTTCACACAGGCTGCCATGGCAGGCCTGCAGACACATTTTTCATGGGTTCCTCATGGGTGGCATAATACATGCTGCAGCCCATGGGGATCCCTTGGTACCCCAAAGCCCTGGGTACCATATACTGGGGACTTACAAGGGGATACCAGTATGTCAAATGTAGGGTGTGTGTGGTTCACCAAATTTAGAGGGAGAGAGCATAATCACTGGGGTCCTAGTTAGCAGGATCCTAGTGAACACAGTCAAACACACTGACAACAGGCAGAAAATGGGGGTAGCCATACCAAGAAAGAGGGTACTTTCCTACAACCTGAGACACTGGGCCCAGAAGATCGCAGAGGTCCAGCTGGGGCTGTTCTCCCAACGTGGGTGGGGGCGCACCTCGAAGCCTTGACCACCCTGATGGCCCGTATTCTGGAGGGGCCCTGCCACGAGCTTGATGGGCGTTTGAGGAGAGCACAGCAGCTATAAGGGGGTGAGTCATGTGCATATTCCTTCCTGTCACATTGCCAAGTTGATGTGTTAGAGTCTGCAATCTCCTCCTGAAGATTGGAGATGGGCGATGTGTGACACTCAGGATGAGTAATTGTTTGTGTAGGTATGGTAGTTGGTGCATGCTAATGTGCCTTGCCTGTCGGTCCATTGACCTAGAAAAGCAACAGAGTACAGTCTACAACCAATTTCCTCTCCAAGGCCAAAACATGGCTGAGTACAGTGATCAATCAGGTCATGCTGTTTGTTGTGGGTGTCATTTGTACCCAACAGTCCACTTGTCTTCAGTGTGTCAGCCCAAACAACATGAAGTAATAAATCACTGTACTTATCCATGTGAATGCTCAAGTGAGTCTATTGGCATCTGTCCCCCACAGGCCACTTGTCTTCAGTGTGTGACAAGTGTTGGTGCCTCACTACTGTCTGTCATGTGAAGGTTACCATCATACATGTGACAGGGCATACATTGCCCTTTGGATGTAGCCACAGATCAGTACTTTCCCTTGGTAAGTAGTAATTGTCCAGTGACATGATTTTGGGGACATCACTGTTGCCTTCATTCCTTGTGCCTACATGTTAGCATATGTATCTTTCACTTTTCCCATATTGTTTTCGATGACGTTTCATGCATGGCCTACCTATCTACATGGGATGATGTCTGATTACCTCAGATATGTGTGCATGCTAACGTGTTTTGAATTGAACATATGTGATGTGGCTACACTTCATGTGGTGCCACAGACAGACGTGTGTCACCATTGATTGGTGGCACACACATACCCTCACTGTCATCTCATGTAATTTGGCATGTACAATTGCAGAAGAAATCAAGGACATGACAAGTAGGACTACAGTTTTTACTCTCAATGTGCATTTTCATGTTATTGATGTAGAACCATTTAGCAAAGTGCTTAGCTTAAATAGTGAAAGTTAATTGCCTAACTGTTGGCATGCATCAGGGAGTGACTTGCACTAATGTGGGAATCATATGTGGTTGTGTACAACCATTCATCCATGGGAATCTGTGTTTGCATGACAAAAAGAGACTGTGTTGTGCCTTCCCATTGAGCAACATATTAAGGACCTTCTACAGGTACTTGAGTATCCCTGGGCCTCTACAACATTAATAATAATAGTAATTGACTATTACTTATGCAATCTGAGTAGGGTATTCTCAGGAGTACCACTCAACAGAGGTGAGTTCCCTGGGGATATCTGGAGCATTGTGGTGTGGATATTTGTAGACAAATCTCCCAGACATTTTGCCTAATTTGTCTCCAGTGCACATTTCTGGTCAAGTTGTGTAATCTGTCTGGGCAACATTATTACAACCTCCATGAGCCTATTTAGCCAATTTTCAGATTCTTCCTCTAGAGGCCACTCGTTAGTGGTGGCAGACCCATCAGGACCTGCTCCGGTTCCATCCTTGTTCACCCCCAGTTCCATCTCCACCCTCCCTGTTGCTTCCTACCCTGTTGGCTGTGCCCACTCACCCAAGAGGGTGGGCGTCTCCTTCGCCCAAGAAGCCCTCCCCCCTTCCCCTGTAACCCCTGCTGCCTTGAGTGAGGAGGCTATTGAACTCCTGAGGAGTATGTCTGAGGGTCAGACTGCCATTCTGAATGCCATCTAGGTGCAGGGCAGCCCGCTCCAGCAGATGGTTGTGTGCCTGAAAGGCATTCATAGTGCCTTGTCTGGCTTACAGAGATCTTTTCAGGCTCTGCCCTCCTCACTGATGGCAGCCTTCCATCCCCACCACCTACCTCTTACCCATCCAATTTTGCTATTCCCTTACCTGTTCCAAGTACACAGACACATCCGCACACACCCACCTCAACACACACAAGCAGCACACATAACCACAGGACACACCGGCACACACGCACTCAACAGTCACTCACACCATAACACCCACCATTCCCACCGATGCCACCTCCACAGACCCACACACATCACACCCACCATACCCACAGACCCAAACACCACAGACACCATACCAAAACCGCCACCACAACCACCATACCCACCGACCCACACACCACAGACACCATTATCCCAGCTACAACACAACACCCACAGACCCACACACCGCAGACACCACCCCAACAGCCATGACACACACCATGCCCCCAGACACCACCCCAACACCCACAAACACAGCCTCCACTCCCATATTACCCAGCACCTCCACCTCACAGCCCCCAAAAAACGCAAACGCCGACACTCACACAAGTAACAGACCCCACCCAAGCCCAAGCATGCCTCAGACATGCACACACTAGCAGCATAAACACCCACAGCCGACACAACCAGTTCCTCAACCTCCCACCCCCTAATCCCTTCGTAGGTCTCTACCCATTTTACCAAAGAAAGTTTCCTTTTTGACCTTGCCCTTACCCCTGTGGTCCCCACTCCTCCTCCCAAAACCAAAAGGACCCCACCCACACCCTGACCTATCCCTTCCACATCCAAGTCCTCCCCTGTCGCACCTGGCCCCCCTAAAGCCAGCCATACCCCTCCCACCCTGAAGAAGAAGCCCTCCAAAAGGTAAGCACACCCATTCCAAAGTTAAGTCCACCTCTCCCAAAATAAAGCCCACCCCTTACAAACCCAAACCCACCCATCCCAAACCGCCCTCACCCCACCCAAGGATGACCCTTGAGGTACCTGAATGCCCACTTGATGCCCCTTCCTGTGGAGGTTCTTTGGCAGTGATCAGAGTCAAGTTGGTGCACAGCACTGTGCAGAGACTTTCTAATGGACTGGCCAGTGGGCTTTATTTTTCATTATTCTGGAGTTAATAAACCCAAGGTGTTTTTTTTGGGTACACATTTGTCCTGCCATTACTTTTCTACCTTTGTGCTGTTCTTGAGTGATTTGTGATATATGCCTACAGTTGTATATGATTCAACCAGATTGCTGTTTCATTTGCTGTGGTTGTCAGTATCTGATTTTGAGGGCAGTACTGGTGTCAACCAGGACAAGGGAAGATGTTCACCGGATGGATATGTGGGTGGTAATTCAATTGGGGTGGAATTGCATTGTGTTTTGTTTGATATGGTGTATTTCATCTTGACTTGGCCAGTGTCAACATGTATTGTGTTAGATTTGTCCCCCGATGTAGTTTGGACATTTATATCATGTGTGCAAGCAAGAGTTTTGTTTGTTTACACATGAAGGGAGTACAATTGTGCTACCTTCCTATACATTTGACTGGTCATGTGTCCATTTTCGTGTGTGTAGCTTCCAGCTACTTCATCTACATGTGTTACCCATGCTGTTGTATTTGCTTTCATGACTTGCACTGACACAATTGGCACATAGGCATGGCACTTGGTTCTTCAATTGGTTGCCCCTGTGATACATGAAGGCCCAGTTCCTGAAACACATGTTGTTTAATGGGTATGTGAAGAGTGATGTATGCCCCAGGACTGCATTCTTCTTGGGGTCCCCTTGATGCTGCCACCTCTTTTCTAAAAGTATTGTTTACATTGTAAGCTTTGCCTAATTTTCTCCCACAATATTGTGCATCCCATTTAACTTTCATTCTCTTGCAAAGAGTGTGATATATGTGTGTTCATTATAAGGATTTGGCATGGAAGGGGTGTTTGGGTTAATTGACACATCCATACATATGTGTCTTCAATATGTTGTCAATCCATGACGTGTGTGCAATGGGAGGGGGTCAGTTCAAATAGTAGGATGTGATATTGATGTGGTTTTGCTTTCGTGTGACACAATGTAATGTACACTTCACTGTCCCTGAAACTTGGATGTGTAGACCTGTGGTTTTGTGGAGTGTGGTGGTGCAGTGATCTGCCCATAGGGGGCCTTGTGTTGCTGTGATTGGGTCATACGTTGTGTTCAACTCTGGCCCGGGATACTCAAAATCATACTAGGCTCACAGAGCACAGCCCACATACCAGGACGATGGCAGCACATCGTTTTGTTGTGGTGTTTGGGGACACGGGTAGGTGTTTTGTCTTACCGTTGGTTGCATCCATGGCGGCATTGATTTTGGGCTCGATCTATCAGCAGCAGCAGCAGAACTTGAAGGATTGTGTCCATGGCAGCACATGGTGTGTGACGCTGCCTACAGGTGAGTTCTTGCCTTTTATGCCTCCATTTCCGCCAGCTGGTAAGTGGTGGTTGGACCACCACAGACACGATGGCAGAAGGCAACTTCATAATCTGTCCGGCAGAAACAGTGGCTCTGACTGCCTCATCGCCTGTCTCGCGGTGGTCTGCGCTGCCTGGGAGTGCCGGTGGGATCACAGTGGTCTTTGGTCAATAGAACCGCATGCATTGTAATACAGTCATCTGACCACCAACCCGGCGATAGTCAGACAGCCACACCTGCCATGGCAGTCCATGGACCGCCAAACTCGTAATCAGGCCCTTAGTGTTAAAATAAAAGTATATTGAAAATTAGTAGAAAAAAGGGCATTTGTGACAATGTTTTCATTTGTAACTTCTCATCACGATGGCCAATTTAGAAAAGCAATTTACCATTACATCTGCTAGACCCTTCTGGTTGGTGGGATGTATAGGGTTTGTGGGTTTTCAAAGAATGCAAGGTGCCTCGAGCCAAATACAGAGCTGCACCTTGCAGTAGTTTTTCATTGTCTCCTGTCCATAGAGCACTTCATATGGTAAAATATAAATAGTGAAAAATTGGTATCAAGGAAACCTATGTATTACCAAAAAAGGCACAGTATATGTAGTTTAGAAGCAACGGTTATTTGCACATCTCTGAATTTGTGGGTACCCAAACTAGCATGTGAATTAGAGGGCATTTCTCAGAATGACTTCTTTCTTACACAGTTTCTTACATTTGGAAGGTGCAAATGCAGAGAAGTACAATTGGTAACAACACGTGTTCTACTATTCCATGTTCCCCTAAGTCTCTTGTTAAAAATGGTACCTCACTTGTGTGAGTAGGCCAAGTGCCAGCAACAGGGAATCGCTCAAAACGCAACATGGACACGTCATATTTTTTCCCTCAAAACTGAGCTTTTCCCCAACATGCCTAGCTGTGGATATTGTTCCCTAGTTCAGCCGGCACCTAGGGAAAGCTAGTAAATCTGTAAATTATTTAAAACTAGACACCGAGGGAAATCCAGGATGGGGTGACTTGCATGGCTGTCACCAGGTGGTGTTACCTAGAATCCTTTTGCAAATCTCAAACGTTGACTAAGAAAAGAAATTGTCCTCACATTTCTGGGATGGAAAGTTCTGGAATCTATGGGGAGCCACAAACTTCCTTCCACCCAGCATTCTACGAAGTCTTAAGATGAAAATGGTGCCTCACTTGTGTGGTTAGGCCTAGTGCCCACAGCAGGAAACGGCCCAAAACGCAACATTGACACCACGTTTTTCCACTCAGAGCTGGCCTGATTTTTGCAGTGTGCCTAGCTGTGGATTTTGGGCCCTAGCTCAGCTGGAACCTATTTAAACTGTGCATTTTTCAAAACTAGACACCTAGGGGAATCCAGGATGGGGTGATTTGTGTGGATCTCATTAGTTTTTGTTACCCACAGTGCCCTGTAAACATCAAACATTGCCTGAAATCACACATTTTTCTTACATTTCTGTGATGGAAACATCCAGAATCCTCAGGAATCCACACACAATGCCTACCACCCAGCATTGCCACACCTGTGCAGATAAAAACGCTGCCACACTTGTGTGGCTGGGCCTAGTGCCTGCAACAGGAATAGATCAAAGCATGGATAATGGGAGCCCTTGCATGGTGAGTCCCTTTGACTTCAGTTGCATCAGTTCCTGTCACTAGGCCCAACCACACAAGTGGTGCAGTATTTGTATTGGCACAAATAGGGGCAATGCCGGAAGTTTCCATCACAGAAATGTAGGGAAAATGAGTGCATTCAGGCAAAGTTTGTGGTTTGCAGAGCACTGTAGGTAAGAAAACCTCATGGGATTCACAAAACAATTGCATATCCACTCTCACAAAACACAGTTTTCCAATAGAGCATGAACATTACATTACAACTACAAAAAACAAGAAATAATATTAAAACATCTACAATAACACAAAACTACCACCAAACTATAATTAGGACTCACACACAACACTACAACACAACATAACACAACCCACTACAAAATTTGCTTCAAAACAAAACTATAACTATAATTCCCACTAACTACATCTACTCACATTTCCCCTGCCCTAAAAACTTCAAAAAAATTAAAAAGTTCTTACCTTACCACTCAACCAGCAAAAGTGCGTCTTACTCCCACAAAATCTGACTAAAAATTACAGCAATACACTACAAAATACACTTAGCAGAGCGAAATGGCTGCTAAATCAAAGGAAAAAGACTATTTTATTTCCCTATAGAAAGCAATGTAACTTTAACATAAAAATGTATTAAAATATGTAAAATATGTCAAAAAAGTTTTAAGAATATACAATAAATATCTAAAAATGTATTAACAAAATATAAATCAGCCTGCAAAGGTTAATGTGAATAATACCATAAAACATTAAACATCACAGTATAGTATTATATATAATATGCTTAAATAAGTATATAAAACCTGTAAAAAAAAATGTACATGTGAAAAATAATTATGTGCCACTTTTGTGAAAAACATTACATATAAACAAAAGTTACAAATGTTTAAAAAATACATTACATATTTTAATTATGAATAAAACGTGTAATACAGGTTATATCACAAAAATACATAAAACTTTGTTACATTCAACAGTATATGTGTAAATAAATGTCAGTATATTTAATAAATAAAATATGGAAAACAATAAATAACAACATAAAAACCATAACATGTTATTCACGTTACAAAAAAGTGGTCGCATTTACTATTCCCACTCCAATGTAAACCAATTTTGGCAAAGATGTTACTATTCCCACTCCAGTGTAAACCATTTTGGGGAAGATGTTGGGCACTAACATGTTCACATTTTCATTTCCCATTCCAATCTAACCATTTTGGGGAAGGTGTTGGACATTAAAGTGGTCACCTTTACTATCCCCACTCCAATCTAAATCATTTAAAGGATGGTGTTGGACGTTAAAGTGGTTATATTTATTCTCACTCCATTCTTAACCAATTTAAACCATTTTTGGAAAAAAAAGTATTGGCCACTAACGTGGTGCTATTAACTATTCATGCTATAGTATAAAACAACTAGGTTACGGTGTGTGACACTAAATATATCAGAATTTATATATTGAGGACTTATTTCTAACAAATATTTTATAATAGAAAAAAAAGAAAAAAAATGTATTCATGAAAAATACATAATTTATATAAAACAAGTAACACATTATGACAATTACATTACATAACTTACAAATATACATTGCTATCATATATAATAATAACAAAACTATAAAACAAATCTAAATTATAATCACTCAAAAACAGTACACATTAAAAAAACAAACCCTAAAATATAAAACTAACTATTTACTACAGTATAAATACCATAGCAACAAAAAACAAAGCTATAGTTTTAACGCATAATATTTTGCCCTCTATTTAAAGCAAATAATATAAAATATTACCATAACAATAAATACAAAACTCATTTGTGTATTGATTGTAATATGTATTTGTACACTAGAAACATAGTTATTTAAAAATGTTGTACCATTAATACCACTCAAATACAACATATTTTTTTAAAACAAATACAGAAAAGTACTACAAAGCAATATTTAAATTGTTTTAATATATTTTTTATAATTTAAAATGCGTTCAAAATCACATAAACAAATGGTATAAATGATTTCAAATAAAAAATAAAAATATGATTATCCAATGATATAAGCGGATTAAGAACCCCATTTCAAAAAACGTAATTACAACAAATAATAAAAAATAGTAGTAATTAATTCTCCTAAAATCAAATGTTAAACCATATAAACAAAATGTTGTAAATTAAACAAAATACAGTAACAGTCAACCACATAAAACACGCAATATGAAAATAAAAAGAAGTAAAGAAATTACAATACAAATCAATCTTTCATATGGAAAGTAGAAACTAATACTTTAATTATAAAATTCATAAAAACTTTAAACAAATAATATAACAAATAATATTTTGAATAATATGTATTAAAATACAATTACAGAAACATTTAAAATAATTATTACAGCATTTTCTTTTAAAATATTCACATAAGACCAAAACATATTTTAAAAAGCTCCATATCATTTTTCCCTATAAACCCAACATTCCGCTTCTAAAACATTCAGAAATATAAAAATGTTTTTAAAAAGTCATAAAAGCAAATTTTTTCAAATCTATAACTGCAAAATTAAGTTCTCAAAATAAATAAATTAAAAAAATGTACATTAAAAATTGACATAAAAAATACATCCAAAAGACATACCATAGCAAATTAGATACAAAAACAATATTAAATCCAAGTATATCTTTTGCTAGCAATTTTTTTACAACTATAAAAACAACATTTAAAACAATATTCTTACTTTTGATATTTATGTCAATGATATTTTGCACATCAGAGTATACTTGGTACTTTATTTTTGTTTTACAATATTTTTATTTCT